>NW_025920224.1:77076-441245 GCF_902686445.1 Sciurus carolinensis | reverse complement strand
AAGTGTATTCGTTCTTTGTTGGATGGTATATTCTATATATATGTCCGTTAAGTCTAAATTGCTGATTGTGTTGTTGAGATCTATAGTTTCTTTATTCAATTTTTGTTTGGACGATCTATCCAGTGGTGAGAGAGGTGTGTTAAAATCGCCCAGTATTATTGTGTTGTGGTCTATTTGATTTCTGGAATTGAGAAGGATTTGTTTGATGTACGTGGATGAGCCAATGTTCGGGGCATAGATATTTATGATTGTTATGTCTTGCTGATTTATGCTTCACTTAAGCAGCATGTAATGTCCTTCTTTATCCCTGCTGACTAGTTTTGGTTTGAAGTCCACATTATCTGAGATGAGGATGGATACTCCAGCTTTTTTGCTGTGTCCGTGTGCATGGTATGTTTTTCCCCATCCTTTCACCTTTAGTCTATGGGTGTCTCTTTCTATGAGATGAGTCTCTTGCAGGCAGCATATTGTTGGATTTTTCTTTTTAATCCAATCTGCCAGTCTGTGTCTTTTGATTGATGAATTCAGGCCATTAACATTCAGTGTTATTATTGTGATATGATTTGTATTCCCAGTCAATTGACTCATATTTGTTTTTGACATGATTTGGTTTCTCCTTCATTTGGCTATTCCTTTAGGCTAGCGCCTCCTGTTGCTGATTTGCATCGTTGTTTTTCATCTCTTCCTCATGGAATATTTTGCTGAGAATGTTCTGTAATGCTGGCTTTCTTTTTGTAAATTCCTTTAGCTTTTGTTTATCATGGAAGGATCTTATTTCATCGTCAAATTTGAAGGTAAGTTTTGCTGGGTATAAGATTCTTGGTTGGCATCCATTTTCTTTCAGGGCTTGGTATATGTTGTTCCAGGCCCTTCTAGCTTTTAGGGTCTGGATTGAAAAATCTGCTGATATTCTTATTGGTTTCCCCCTGAATGTAATTTGGTTCTTTTCTCGCGCGGCCTTTAAAATTCTGTCTTTATTTTGTATGTTAGGTATTTTCATAATAATGTGCCTTGGTGTGGGTCTGTTGTAATTTTGTATGTTTGGAGTTCTATAAGCCTCTTGTACTTGGTTTTCCATTTCATTCTTCAGATTTGGGAAATTTTCTGATATTATTTCATTGAATAGGTTGTTCATTCCTTTGGTTTGTTTCTCTAATCCTTCCTCAATCCCAATAAATCTTAAATTTGGCCTTCTCATGATATCCCACAACTCTTGTAGATTCTGTTCATGATTTCTTACCATCTTTTCTGTTTGGCCAACTTTGCTTTCAAGATTAAATAATTTCTCTTCAATGTCTGAGGTTCTGTCTTCCAGGTGTTCTATCCGATTGGTTATGCTTTCTATGGAGTTTTTAACTTGGTTTATTGTTTCCTTCATTTCAAGGATTTCAGTTTGGTTTTTTTTCAGTATCTCTAACTCTTTATTGAAATGATCTCTTGCTTCCCGTATTTGGTCTTTTAACTGTTGATTGGTGCGATCATTTAATGCCTGCATTTGCTCTTTCATCTCCTCCTTCAATGCCTGCATTTGCTCTTTCATCTCCTCATTTGCTTCCCTGATCGTTTTAATTATGTACATTCTGAACTCCCTTTCTGACATTTCTTCTGCTGTGCTGTCATTGGGTTTTATTGATGTAGTATCTAGGTTTGTTTGGGACATTTTCTTCCCTTGTTTTCTCATATTGGTCAGTTGTCAGTGGGACCCTGAGATATTGCAGTTTTCCACTATTGGCTTATAGTGTCCCAGTAGATTTCCAGTGTATCACCTCCCAGCCTTCAGTAGCCTGATGTCTTGGAGGAATCTGATAAAGCAGCTCATCCGAAGAAAACTGCCCCTAGCCCCCTACTGGTTCCACGATTTGGAACTGGCTCTGTGCGGAAATGCTCTCACTGTGGGCCTGCACCGTGCAGCTGGCCGTGTGGGAAGAGCCCACTGCCGGAGTGTGGAAGGCTACCTTGGGAAGACTCTAGCTGCCCTGCCCGGCTCCGCTAAGCCACCTCTATCTGGGCCTGCCACCCGGGCTGAGCTTTACCCAGTGGGCAGACTCACCTGTGGCTCTATTTCAGTCCGAGTCTCTCAATGCCTCCCCCTCTTAGCTCCTGGGTTCTGGAGCGACCGGGGGTGCAGTCTCCCTCTAGGCCACCATCTTGGATCACCCCGTGATGAGAGCCCGCAGCCAGAGTGGGCAGAGCCGCCTGAAGAGGTCTCCGGCTGCCCTGCCCTGATCCCTGAGGCTGCTTGCAGATCGAGGCTCTCCGCTGGTTCTTTGCCAGAGTACACTGCGCTGCAAGGGCTCCGGGACTTGGAGCCTGCTCTGGTCAGAAAGGCTCTCACTAGCGGGCCAGTTCCGTTCCGAGAACCTGGAGAAGCTGGCTGTGTGGGTGGGGCCCACCGCCGGAGTGCGCAGGGCTGCCTGTGGATGACTCTAGCTGCCCTGCCCGGCTCCGCTAAGCCACCTCTATCTGGGCCTGCCACCCGGGCTGAGCTTTACCCAGTGGACAGACTCACCTGTGGCTCTATTTCAGTCCGAGTCTCTCAATGCCTCCCCCTCTTAGCTCCTGGGTTCTGGAGCAACCGGGGGTGCAGTCTCCCTCTAGGCCACCATCTTGGATCACCCCGTGCAGTGAGCCCGCAGCCGGAGTGGGCAGAGCCGCCTGAAGAGGTCTCCGGCTGCCCTGCCCTGATCCCTGAGGCTGCTTGCAGATCGAGTCTCTCCGCTGGTTCTTTGCCGGAGTACACTGTGCTGCAAGGGCTCCGGGACTTGGAGCCTGCTCTGGTCAGAAAGGCTCTCACTAGCGGGCCAGTTCCATTCTGAGAACCTGGAGAAGCTGGCTGTGTGGGTGGGGCCCACCGCCGGAGTGCGCAGGGCTGCCTGTGGATGACTCTAGTTGCCCTGCCCGGCTCTGATAAGCCACCTCTATCTGGGCCCGCCACCCGGGCCGAGCTTTACCCAGTGGGCAGACTCACCCGTGGCTCCACTTCAGTCCGAGTCTCTCAATGCCTCCCCTTCTTAACTCCTGGGTTCTGGAGCGACCGGGGGTGCAGTCTCCCTCTAGGCCGCCATCTTGGATCGCCCCTGTTTACTCTTTTTTTTTTAAATTTTGTTCTCTCAGTTCCTATCTTCCACCTGTTTGTATTGTTTTTCCAAATCTTCGGTGTTAAAGTTGTTTACTTTTTAAAATTTTCTTTTAAAATATACATTGGATATATTGGGTTTCTGTGACATATTTTGATATATTCCACCTACCCTATTTATTGACTCAATACAAAATAAACAGTGAGTTTAAGGTTTAAAAGAAAGGGTTTGGGAACTCAATTTTAAAGCTTCTAAGGAGGGAAAAATGAGACTTACATTACTGGTTTTGTGTTTGCATATTTCCTGATCTATAGTAGAATGTAAATTGGTTTTCTTTTTAATTGTATTTTGACTGTAGAACCTGAAACAAATAGCATCTTTTTTGTTTCAAGTCTCCATAGGAATTCAAAGATCAGTCAGAAAATTTTTTTGTGATTTAGTTAAAAGGAAAATCAAATAGTTATTTTTACAAGATTCTTTAGCATCTTAAAATCTAAGTCTGTGGTAGTTTAAAACTTGGGGTCTTAAAATAAAACAAGGCACTCACTGCAGACTATTATCCAATCCATATGTAAGGTAGGTTGACTATTTCTATTATGAATACTGATGCTTTTGAAACTTGATAGATGTTCAACAATCTGACTGTAACCAACTGTTTCTATTCATTAACACTGTAGAATTGGAGAGTTTTAGAAGTTGAGAAAGAGATAAAATTGTATGAATAAATACTCAATTTATCATAGTTTTTACTTGCCATCAGAAATTGGGCTTGGGAGAATAGAATCCTACATAAAATTAGAAAAGTTTGGAAACATAAGTAAATTCTTATTTTAAAAATGAAACACTTTCTTGTTGATCATCTAAGAGTATGGTTTTGCCAACCTGGAAAATTGTGAACATGATTGTCTAAAGGATTATATCTGAAAAGGTAACAAAATTAGGAGGAATGAAACTTTCAACTCTTGAAAGTATCCTCAGTTTAAGAGGAAATGAGTATTTTTAGTAGGCATAAAATCTTTTATTGAAACACAAAATAGTTTGGTTTCTTGGTAACACAATACACATCTGTTTGTTTAGCCTTCTAGCAGTCTCTTGTCTGTGCTGTTATGGGAAATTGCATAGTTAAAATTTCTGAAAATAATTTTAGAAATTAAAACATTTCATTGAAGTGTAAGAAATTCTTAAAATGAGATTTTTTCTTGAACTTGTCACTAACTCTAATGTTACTAATTTAGAAGCATTCTATCTTCCACAGTAATAAAGTGCAAGAAAATAATAAGAAAAAGTAATAAATAGATTTTAAGAAATAAAAAAGATAGAAGTAATAAATAATAAACAGCAGGAAGGAAAATAATAGTTGATAGGGAAGCTTCTTTTATTTTTTAAAGAATTAATGTGCAAAGATTTTGAAAAGTTTTGAAACCTGGGTAAAACATATTTTGATTTAACAGTATAATTATTCTTTCATTTAATGTGCTCAGTGTCCTTCAGTCTTCATATACCATTACAGGGAAAGCACCTTTGATTTTAATAATATTGATCCAAATCTTCATTTGAAATGAAGCACAAAAAGTAAATTAAATTCTTGTTTTATATTTTTGAGACACTCTTTGGTCTTATGAAAACATGGAAGCTATGTGTATGTAACTGAAAATCATCTTTGCCATAATAAAATCTAATACTGGACATTGTGGAGTTTTCTTTGCAAGGTAAAATTCAGCATGCTTAGAAATTAGAAATTCAATTAGGGCTCTCTATTGTTTTTCATTGTACCCTCTTATGATACTCTTGACTTGTTCTTCCAAAATATGTTTTATAGGGCACATATGCAACAGTTTATTAAGGAAGAAGTAAGCTGACAGAGAATTAGGTGGCATTAAAAGAGATCTGTTTAGAACATGAAGAAGGCACACCCAGTACAGCTATAAGAGAAGGTATATTTATTTAGACTATTTTAAAACCAAAGCTATATAAGAGTAATTTTAATAAATAAAAGTAGATGGAAATAATAAGTGACTGGAAGATATAATTAGACATTTAAAAATTATTTCTAAAACTAACAGATTCAATAGAAAGAAATTAATATTCTTATTGTATAGTGAAATATTATGAAGTCATTAAAAGTACGGAGATAAATATCTGATAGGGAAATTTTACATATTGGTACATAGGAAACATGGTAACTGCAAATTAACTGCATATATTAAATATAATAAATAAATGAATTTATATAAATATGTCAGGATACCATTTTATTTAAAAAGTAAATTATTCAAAGTTGGTTTGATTCAGACATGGTGGTAAATGTCTTCAATCCCGGTGGTTGGGGAGGCCGAGGCAGGATGGCTGGTTTGAAGCCAGTCTCAGCAACTTAGCAAGGTCCTAAGCAACTTAGCTAGACCCTGCTTCAAAATAAAAATTAAACAAAGAGCAGAGGGGCTAGGGATGTGAATCAAGTTCAATCCTTGGTACCAAAACAAATAAATAAATAGATAAGTAATGTTTGAGGCAACTGATTAGCAACATAGCAGAAGAAAGCCTACCTTGAACTATATATAAATTAATTCCAGAGGCTCAAAACTTAGCACTAAATAAAAGAAAAAAAAAACAGAAGATGGTGAGTTGTAATATTAGAGATGACTTTAGGTACTACAATGTAAAACTCAAAATCATAAAAATGGTAAAGTTCATACCTTCAGTTTTTCTATGACTCATCCCCTTGGCAAATTGCTGTTCCTAACTTAAGCGAATATTATTCACAGTTGGTTTATATTTTAAACTTACTTCAAGTTTTTATAAAATCTGGCCTTCCAGAGACTAAACAATTGGCTTTCATTTCCTGCTGGGATCCAGCCCTAGCAGGAGTTCATGGGTTCCACACTGGTAAACGGGGCACGGGGAGACAGTGTTGGTGATGGATGGAGAATGAAAGACACAGACTCTAGTTCTGGTGCAATCAATCCCACTTTATTCTGGGGAAGGCTGGGTTTATATACATTTTTTTCAGGCTATAATGGCAGTCTTGTGGTTAATATTAAAGAAGTTTCCAAAGCATAGGCAGAAAACAACAACCTTACAGATCATCCTTACCTAATCAAATTGTTTTAAGAATATCTAACTATGTTGATGAGCTAATACAATGTTTATTTCCTTAATATCTAAACTCTATGTGACCTAAGACTATTCTTATTATTCTTGCAGTTAAAGTGATAGACAAGTAATCTCATGTGACCATTTCTATTAGGTCCCTCTGGTTAATATCTAAATTGCTGAGTTAAGGGTTACAGGAGGGCAGTGGTCCCAATGGTTATTGTGTGCCAACATTTATTATAGGGGTGACATATTCTTTGTAGGAAGGAAGGAATGTTTTGGAACCTTATTCTCTTACCTCACTACCACACATAAACAAAACCACTGTTAAAATTTAACCAGCCTGTTGGAGACAAAGGCAGATCTACAACTATTTTCTCCAGAGGCTTTCAGGGACTCATTGCATGGTTGCAAACTTATTTTTAATTTTGTTAGTGGTAAAGACCCATTGTTTTTCAGATTATAGGTAATACTTTCTGGAATTTTTGTTGTATTCCCTTCATCCCCTTAAGCAATCCATTCAGACTGAAATGAGTAATATATTATCAGAGAAAACACCATGCTTTGGAGCAAAACATCCGGCAATTCCTTTTAGGATGAGCCTTTGCAATCATCCTCCAGAGGATCTTTGTCAAGCACTGGATGGAATTCCGGATGCCCCCGCAATTTCTGTTTTACAGTTTCACTCTTAAAGGATTTAAAACATGCAAACATAGTAACCTTAAATGACATTGTTCACACAGTAAATCTTTGACTCTGGTGCTTGAGTATCTGGTAAGAATTTTAAAAATACTCAGTATTTTTTTTTCTTTAGTATTAGAAACTTAGGCTGTTTTTTTAACAGCCCCAGGGCCATTTTTATTGATTTATTGGTATTTAAATAGATTAGGTGTTACATGCTGTATCTTTTCCTGACAATTTTCTTCAAAAAATTAACTACTATTAAGTTAATCAGCCATGCATTATGAAAACTGTGTTATCATGTAGTAAAATGCTGTGTTTTTTCAGGGTAAAGACCTAAAACAGTACATGGATGACTATGGGAACAAATGAATATGCACAATATACAGGTATATTTATTGTTTATTTTTAAAGTGTAAAGAAAATGAGTTAGATTGTGCAGTAAAATATACCAACCTCAAAACCAATCTTTGGAATTTTCTGTTTTGCTTATTTACTTAACTTCTCTTTATTATACTACAGCTTTCCTGGGATACTATCTTTTTGTAAAACTGCTTCATTTTAAAAGTCTTCAAAAATATTTTTTATATTTTTTTCACATTATAACTGACTGTCCTACATGTGTAGAATAAATCTGCAGGTATATTTTACTTTCTGAAAAAATCCAAATGATGGGAACATTTTGCAAAAGACCACCTTTAAATGGTAAAATCCCCTAATATATTTAAAATGGTATTAAATTATATAAAAACAGTGACTTTTCAGGGTTATGAATTATGAATAAGGGTTATAAGTAAGGCCAGAAACATGTAGGTATTGTGATTTCTTTGTTTGAAGAAAATATCTATATTGTCAGAAGGAACAGTAAGATAATTGTGTTTTTGTTGTACATCTAAGAATTCAAATAATGCTAAAGAAGTTTGCTATAATAATCAGATACAGAAGAAACCCAGAAGTTATTAGATAAATAAAAGCACTTGACATACTTGTATTCTTAAAGACTTTTTTGTTCTGAGTGGTATATTTTACATTTTCAAAGATTTTATTTGTACAAAGTTCAACAGTTTATAGAAACCTATTTTGAAAATAAACTGTCCCATTTTGTGTGTTTGAGACATTTATAATTCTATAGATAGTAAATTAGTAACTTCAAACTCACATTTTTTAATACTGAATTTGATAAAAATAAAGAAAAGTCAGTTTCTATTATTGAAATAAAGGTTTGAACATATGGCTAGCACATTGCTAAGAATTTTAGAACAAGACTTTAAAAGTATTTCCATATACATTTAATGAAGATTGTTTTCATCATAGTTTATATTTTCCTTTGCAAGGTGTCAGTGAAGGCCATTTGTAGACCTCATTTTTAAAAATCTGTTTTTTCTGCTTTTATATTAGCACTAATTTGTAAAGTAAATAGTCAAATTATCATAATTTGACAGAGGTTTGAGAAGTCTTTTAAGTCAGATCTAAATAGTGGAAAAATATTTTACTGTTTATTAAAATCATATTTAATGTTTTTCAAATGTAAAATTTAACAGGAATATACTTAAAGGTAGCTGTGCTCACTGCTGAAACCTCAATGCAATCCAACAGAAATATATTAATGTAGTAACTTTAGAGTTTTCAAAACACAAAAATAAATATATGGAGTCTGAAGACTTCACCACTTACAATTTATTCAGACCAGGCATGGTGGTGCATGCCCACAACCCAGCAACTTGAGAAACTGAGGTAGGTGGATCACAAACTTGAGGCCAGCCTGAGCAATTTAATGAGTCCCTGTCTCAGAATTAAAATGCAAGAGTTGAGGGCATCGCTCTGATGTAGAGTGCTCCTGAGTTCAATCCCTACTACACCCCCTCCAAAAAATCACCAGAGGAATTCCTGCCATTTATCACCTGCTGCCTTGGCTTATTCTTGGTATTAAGATATCATTTCTCATCTACAAGTAAACCAAAGATACCTCTTGAGTCTTCAGTACTTTAAGTTATTTTGGGTAACCCCAGAAAATCAAGATGTGTTCCATATCTCTCTTTTTACCACAATATACAAAATACCTCTACCTTATAGGAATTGCTTCTTTCAGAGCACTAGAGTGCATTACCCTTTTTTGAATCACAGTTGATTTTGAAACTGAGTAGTAGTTCCTAAAATTAAATTATCCAGGAATTAGGTGTTAAAAGCTGATTGAGTTATTTTTATAACTGGTAATTTGTAAGGGTATGCAGCTCCATTCTCTCTGATACCTGAGACTTTACATAAAGCCACCAAGTCCAATGCCATATTTAAAGGTACTGACCCAGATCAGGTTGTTTTTAAAGGGAGTAATGCCTGTGTTTGATTGACATACTGGAATTTTATAATCAAACTATAAGCTTTAGTAGTATAGAGGATACATCTGTGTAAGCTGCTTTCTCAAATAAACTATTACTGTGAAAACAAAATTTTGTTTTATTTATATTTATTTTCATAGACACTGTTGACACAAATGATAGATGCTTTGAATTGAACAATGGACTAAAATTGAGAACACAACTCAAAATTGAAAAGGCATTGTTCTTAAAATGATATAATTTCTTTTTTTTTCTTTTACTATTCTAGGAAAGTTGCTTTTCTACTTACCATAGCTTATGCTAATACCAAAGTATATCTTGATATCTGTAAGACTAGTTATTACTTATTTGCTTTTATAGCTGTTTCTATACCAAATTCTACATGGGTTAACTTACTGCCACAGAAGAATGGTGTTGCATCGAGACTTGAAACCACAGAACCGTCTCATTAATGAAAAAGGGGATTTAAAACTAGAAGATTTTAGTATGGAATGATTAAATATTTATAAATTCCTCCAGGTGGTTAGGTATAAAAGGACAACCACTGTCACAATGTGTTATCACTTTCATGTGAGTTTGGAAATTTTCTCTGAGCCCACTGAACAATTTGACAGAATTTTGTGGGTGGATTATTTTGGTTATTAGCAACAAATACTGAAAGGTTTGAGTTTCTAGATTTGGTCCATGGACCCCAGGTTTCTGATGCCCTTTCAGGGAGTGTCCAGAGGTAAAAATATATTTTCAGAGGTGCACTAAATGTTATTTGATTTTCTCTTTGTTAATATTTGCACTGTTGATCCAGAAGCAATAAGGATAAAACTGTTCTATCCTGGCTTATGTTCAGGCAGTGCCACCAAAGTATATCATGGTATTCTTCACCACTGCACATTCTTACAGAAAAAGTATCAGTTACACTTAAAATATTTTGCCAAGCAATAAAATGCATTAATTTTATTAAATTTCCATCCTTGAGTAAATGACTAGTATTTTTGTTTTGTATATGTATGATAAAACAGCAATTATATAAAAACACATGGACTGAACACAGAAAAACTACAGTTATCTCAAGAAAAAGTTTTTGGGTGATTATATGGCTACAAGCTGAACTAACCTCCCCCCCTTTTTTTTTTCAAGGAACATCATGTTTTCTGGAAAAAAAAATGACCAACAGACAAACTGTGGTTATTCATACTTAGATATTTGGCAGATGTTTCTTGAAATTAATTAATTAAACTTGTCACCTCAAGGAAATCAACTACAGGTATTTCTTGCCAATACTAAAATTCAGGTTTACAAATACAAATTAGATTTTGAATTTTTGGATCTGCTGCTTTAAGCTTAATATGTTCCCACTACTTAGAAACATTTCTGATGAGGTCAGTTGTGATATTAACAAATAGAGGGTTTTTAAAATTTTGAATAAATATATAAAAATTTAATCTATAATTCAAGAATAAATATTTTTCCAGTTATCAGCATCTCATATTATAGGATCATGTGTGGTAAAAAATTCATTTAAAGTGCGAGATAGACAAGTGAAATTTAACAAATGTATGAATAGTTTTTGGATATAATTTAAGTTATCATATAACCTTGAAGAAAGAACTTAATTATTTCTAATATACCAAATAATACTATCTACAGTAATTAAATAATACTATTAAATGTTTCTCCTCTTTTCCAACTTTATATCAATGAGATTTCATTTTCTTCATATAGCTATACATATTATGATATGTTGTAATATGGAGTAAAGCAACATATCACAACAGAAAGCAAAAGCAAACAAAAAATACAGCTTTCTTCTATCAAAATACACTGTAAATGATTTATTAAATTGTTTTAAAAAGACCATTCTTAACTAATTTTTTGGAAAAAATATTTTCATAAAAATGCTAACATGAGAGGTGTTTTTAGTGCATAAATAAATGTTTTAATTTTTCTCTTATTTTATGGCAAACATCAGCAGTAATCTATATAAGTAAAAATACTTCAGGTCCCTTAATAATTTTTAAGAACTTAAAATGAGTTCCAAGACCCAAGAATTAAAATCCACCTCTGAAACAGGGTCCCTTTATATGCTTGCCACCATGATTGCATTTATTATGTGCTTAGTAATTTAACTGGTAGTTATTTACTTACAACATTTTAGGAAATCTGATTTTAAGGGACTTGAAATTAAAACAAAATTAGATGTTCTTTTTGTTTTGAGTAAATTATTTCTACTAGAAGAAGAAAAAACTTTGTAGATTAGCTTTGAAATTTTTGTTACTGTTAGAATACTTTGATGGAACTTAGTTTTTAAAAACCCATGGAGTTTTCCAAAATTGCATTTTTAATTTTTCACAAATTATTACAGTAGTTTCACTTTTGGAAAATTTCACTAAGTTTTATAAGTATGAATATTTCAGGTTATTACTCAGTAATGGATTAAAAATTTACTTTTTAAGTGGAGAGTTTGTCTTTGGCAATTTGTATACGTCCACTCACTTAGTATTTTGCTATTTGTTTGAAGTGTAAATTCCTATTTGTATTTCCTTCCTTTAAAAGGAAATGAGTGGGTCAACTATTTAAACAAAAAATGACAAGTTATTTACATATGCTTGCATAGATTATACAGTCTTTTTAAAAGTTTGTTGTTATATCATTTTAATTGTCCCCACCCCTCCTTCTCTCTTTGTCAAACTGCATTTACTGCTCTTTGACATAATGGCAAAATGAATGGTTATGACAGAAACATTCATGAATATTTGAAATGCAAAAGGAAAGTCAAGGACCATCAAAAATCCACTTTTATCTGGAAATCCTCTGAGAGCTTTAAGTTTTGCCTCTAAGTTCTTTAAAGAAAGCAAAGAAAACTTTATTTTCTCACAGGTCAGTAAAAAATTCTTATTACTGCCAGGTGTATTGATGCATGCCTGCAATCCCAGTGGTTTGGGAAACAGAGACAGAATGATTGCAAATTCAAGAGCAGCATCAGCAAGTTATCAAAGCCCTTAAACCATTTAGCAAGACCCTGACTCAAAATAATAGCTCAGTTGTAAAGTGGCCCTGGGTTAAATCTCCAGTACCAAAAAAAAAAAAAGAAGAAAATACAGAAACTAAGAGAAGAGAAATTCTGATTTTTTCATGAGATAATACAATCAACTTTGTTGCTTTTGTTATTTATTTATTTTATTGCATAGTAAATACACTTGGGGCTTCAAGTAAGTGTGGGTCAATTCAGTTTAAGTCTTTATACTATAAGTTGTTCTTGATCCTTCTGAAAATTCTACCCTTTTTACATGACCAATGAAAATCAGAGGTATAGGAATTACAATATAGTCATTTTCATTAATGATAAAAATTTGAGCACAGAGCACAGAGCCCAGTCCATGGTACAGAGAAAGAGACAAGAGCCCAGACCCAGAGTACAGAGATACAAAACAGAAACAGAAATCAAAGCTCACAGACAAAGCCAGAGTACAGAGACAGAGCACAGAGCACAAAACCCAGAGCACAGTGCCCAGAATACAGAGCACAGAGCACAAAGCACAGAGAACAGAACCAGAGCACAGAGACAGAGCATAGACCACAGAGCCAGAGCACAGAGTACAAAGGTAAGAACACAGAGCACAGTGCACAGAGCCCAGACCCACAGTACAGAGCACAGAGCACAAAGCCAGAGCCCAGATACAGGTCACAGATCACAGAGACAGAGCCCAGAGCCCAGAGCACAGAGCACAGAGCAAAGAGAACAGAGCACAGAACCTAGAGTATGGAGCACAAAGTCAGAGGACAGAGCATAGAATGTAGAGAACAGAAAACAGAGTCAGAGTTCAGAGCACAGAGCACAGAGCACAGACCAAAAACCCAGAGCACAGAGACAGAGCCCAGAGTACAGAATGCAGAGCCCTGAGTGCAGAGACAGAACACAGAGACCAGCGATCCAAGATGGCGGCCTAGAGGGAGACTGCACCCCCTGTCGCTCCAGAACCCAGGAGTTAAGAAGGGGAGGCATTGAGAGACTGGGACTGAAATAGAGCCACAGGTGAGTCTGCCCACTGGGTAAAGCTCGGCCCGGGGGGCAGGCCCAGATAGAGGTGGCTTATCAGAGCCGGGCAGGGCAGCTAGAGTCATCCACAGGCAGCCCTGCGCACTCCGGTGGTGGGCCCCGCCCACACAGCCAGCTTCTCCAGGTTCTCGGAACGGAACTGGCCCGCTGGTGAGAGCCTTTCTGACCAGAACAAGCTCCGAGTCCCGGAGCCAGTGCAGCTCAGCGTACTCTGGCACGCAAGCAGATTCAGGGTCCAGACAGGGCAGCCAGAGACTTCCCCAAGTAGTCTGGACCCCTGTGGTGGGAGGTGCCATTCAAGGCTAGACTCTCAGAGCTGACCGCCCAGTGAGAGACTTTCTACATAGAACCAGCCACAAGCCCCCGAACCAACGGAGAGCCTTGATCCGCAAACAGCCTCTGGGATCAGGGCAGGGCAGCCAGACACCTCTTCAGGCAGCTCTGCCCACTCCAGCTGCAGGCTCTCTTCTCGGGGTGATCCAAGATGGTGGCCTAGAGGGAGACTGCACCCCCTGTCGCTCCAGAACCCAGGAGTTAAGAAGGGGAGGCATTGAGAGACTGGGACTGAAATAGAGCCACAGGTGAGTCTGCCCACTGGGTAAAGCTCGGCCCGGGCAGCAGGTCCAGATAGAGGTGGCTTATCGGAGCCAGGCAGGGCAGCTAGAGTCTTCCCAAGGTAGCCTTCCACACTCCGGCAGTGGGCTCTTCCCACACGGCCAGCTGCACGGTGCAGGCCCACAGTGAGAGCATTTCAGCACAGAGCCAGTTCCAAATCGTGGAACCAGTAGGGGGCTAGGGGCAGTTTTCTTCGGATACGCTGCTTTATCAGATTCCTCCAAGACATCAGGCTACTGAAGGCTGGGAGGTGATACACTGGAAATCTACAGGGACACTATAAGCCAATAGCGGAAAACTGCAATATCTCAGGGTCCCACTGACAACTGACCAATATGAGAAAACAAGGGAAGAAAATGTCCCAAACAAACCTAGATACTACATCAATAAAACCCAATGACAGCACAGCAGAAGAAATGTCAGAAAGGGAGTTCAGAATGTACGTAATTAAAACGATCAGGGAAGCAAATGAGGAGATGAAAGAGCAAATGCAGGCATTGAAGGAGGAGATGAAAGAGCAAATGCAGGCATTAAATGATCGCACCAATCAACAGTTAAAAGACCAAATACGGGAAGCAAGAGATCATTTCAATAAAGAGATAGAGATACTGAAAAAAAACCAAACTGAAATCCTTGAAATGAAGGAAACAATAAACCAAGTTAAAAACTCCATAGAAAGCATAACCAATAGAATGGAGCACCTGGAAGACAGAACCTCAGACATTGAAGACAAATTATTTAATCTTGAAAGCAAAGTTGGCCAAACAGAAAAGATGGTAAGAAATCATGAACAGAATCTATAAGAATTATGGGATATCATGAAAAGGCCAAATTTAAGAATTATTGGGATTGAGGAAGGCTTAGAGAAACAAACCAAAGGAATGAACAACCTATTCAATGAAATAATATCAGAAAATTTCCCAAATCTGAAGAATGAAATGGAAAACCAAATACAAGAGGCTTATAGAACTCCAAACATACAAAATTACAACAGACCCACACCAAGGCACATTATTATGAAAATACCTAACATACAAAATAAAGACAGAATATTAAAGGCCGCGAGAGAAAAGAATCAAATTACATTCAGAGGGAAACCAATAAGAATATCAGCAGATTTTTCAATCCAGACCCTAAAAGCCAGAAGGGCCTGGAAAAACATTTACCAAGCCCTGAAAGAAAACGGATGCCAACCAAGAATCTTATACCCAGCAAAACTTACCTTCAAATTTGACGAGGAAATAAGATCCTTCCATGATAAACAAAAGCTAAAGGAATTTACAAAAAGAAAGCCAGCATTACAGAACATTCTCAGCAAAATATTCCATGAGGAAGAGATGAAAAACAACGATGCAAATCAGCAACAGGAGGCGCTAGCCTAAAGGAATAGCCAAATAAAAGAGAAACCAAATCATGCCAAAAACAAATATGAGTCAATTGACTGGGAATATAAATCATATCACAATAATAACACTGAATGTTAATGGCCTGAATTCATCAATCAAAAGACACAGACTGGCAGATTGGATTAAAAAGAAAAATCCAACAATATGCTGCCTGCAAGAGACTCACCTCATAGAAAGAGACACCCATAGACTAAAGGTGAAAGGATGGGGAAAAACATACCATGCACACGGACACAGCAAAAAAGCTGGAGTATCCATCCTCATCTCAGATAATGTGGACTTCAAACCAAAACTAGTCAGAAGGCTAAAGAAGGACATTACATGCTGCTTAAGGGAAGCATAAATCAGCAAGACATAACAATCATAAATATCTATGCCCCGAACATTGGCTCATCCACGTACGTCAAACAAATCCTTCTCAATTACAGAAATCAAATAGACCACAACACAATCATACTAGGCGATTTTAACACACCTCTCTCACCACTGGATAGATCGTCCAAACAAAAATTGAATAAAGAAACTATAGATCTCAACAACACAATCAGCAATTTAGACTTAACGGACATATATAGAATATACCATCCAACAAAGAACGAATACACTTTCTTCTCAACAGCACATGGATCCTTCTCTAAAATAGACCATATTTTATGCCACAAAGCTACTGTTAGCAAATACAAGAAGATAGAGATACTACCTTGTACTCTATCAGATCATAATGGATTGAAATTAGAAATAAATGACAGAATAAAAAACAGAAACTTCTCCAATACTTGGAGACTAAATAATACACTATTATACGATGAATGGATAACAGAAGACATCAGGAGGGAAATAAAAAAATTCTTAGAAGTAAACGAGAACAAAGACACATCATATCAAAATCTCTGGGACACTATGAAAGCAGTACTTAGAGGAAGATTTATTTCATGGGGTGCATTCAAAAAAAGAAGTAGAAATCAACAAATAAATGACTTAACACTACAGCTCAAAGCGCTAGAAAAAGAAGAGCAGACCAATACCAAAAGTAGTAGAAGACAGGAAATAGTTAAAATCAGAGCCGAAATCAATGAAATCGAAACAAAAGAAACAATTGGAAAAATTAACAAAATAAATAGTTGGTTCTTTGAAAAAATAAATAAAATTGATAAACCCTTAGGCACACTAACAAAGAGAAAGAGGGAGAAAACTCAAATTACTAAAATTCGGAACGAACAAGGAAACATCACAACAGACACGAGTGAAATACAAAACATAATTAGAAGCTATTTCGAAAATCTATACTCCAACAAAACAGAAAACCTCGAAGACATCAACAAATTTCTAGAGACATATTAATTACCTAAACTGAACGAGGAGGACATACACAACCTAAATAAACCAATTTCAAGCAATGAAATAGAAGAGGTCCTCAAAAGCCTACCAACAAAGAAAAGTCCAGGACCAGATGGGTTCTCAGCCGAGTTCTAAAAAACCTTTAAAGAAGAGCTCATTCCAATACTCCTCAAACTATTCCATGAAATAGAAGAGGAGGGAACCCTCCCAAACTCGTTCTATGAAGCCAATATCACCCTGATACCTAAACCAGACAGAGACACATCAAGGAAGGAAAATTTCAGACCAATATCCTTAATGAACATCGATGCAAAAATTCTCAACAAAATTTTAGCAAATTGCATACAAATATATATTAAAAAGATAGTGCACCACGATCAAGTGGGTTTTATCCCAGGGATGCAAGGTTGGTTCAACATTCGGAAATCAATAAATGTCATTCACCATATCAACAGACTTAAAGTTAAGAATCACATGATTATTTCAATAGATGCAGAAAAAGCATTTGATAAAATACAGCATCCCTTCATGCTCAAAACACTAGAAAAAATTGGGGTAGTGGGAACATTCCTAAACATTATAAAGGCAATCTACGCTAAGCCCATGGCTAATATCATTCTAAATGGTGAAAAACTGAAAGTGTTCCCCCTAAAAACTGGAACAAGGCAGGGATGCCCTCTTTCACCACTTCTATTCAACATCGTCCTTGAGACTCTAGCCAGAGCAATCAGATAAACCAAAGAAATTAAAGGGATACGAATAGGAAAAGAAGAACTCAAACTATCCCTGTTCGCTGATGACATGATTATATATTTAGAGGAACCTGGAAATTCCACCAGAAAACTTTTAGAACTCATAAGTGAATTCAGTAAAGTAGCAGGTTACAAGATCAATGCTCATAAATCCAATGCATTTTTATACATAAGTGATGAATCTTCAGAAAGAGAAATTAGGAAAACTACCCCATTCACAATAGCATCAAAAAAAATAAAATACTTGGGAATCAATGTCTCAAAAGAGGTGAAAGACCTCTACAATGAGAACTACAGAACACTAAAGAAAGAAATTCAAGAAAACCTTAGAAGATGGAAAGATCTCCCATGTTCCTGGATAGGCAGAATTAATATCGTCAAAATGGCTATACTACCTAAAGTGCTATACAGATTCAATGCAATTCCAATTAAAATCCCAATGATGTACCTTGCAGAAATAGAGCAAGCAATTATGAAATTCATCTGGAAGAATAAAAAACCTAGAATAGCTAAAGCAATCCTCAGTAGCAAGAGCGAAGCAGGGGGTATTGCAATACCAGATCTTCAACTCTACTACAAAGCAATAGTAACAAAAATGGCATGGTATTGGTACCAAAATAGACAGGTAGATCAATGGTACAGAATAGAGGACATGGACACAAACCCAAATAAATACAATTTTCTCATACTAGATAAAGGTTCCAACAATATGCAATGGAGAAAAGATAGCCTCTTCAACAAATGGTGCTGGGAAAACTGGAAAACCATATGCAATAAAATGAAATTAAACCCCTATCTCTCACCCTACACAAAACTCAACTCAAAATGGATCAAGGACCTTGGAATCAGACCAGAGACCCTGCATCTTATAGAAGAAAAAGTAGGTCCAAATCTTCAACTTGTTGGCTTAGGATCAGACTTCCTTAACAGGACTCCCATAGCACAAGAAATAAAAGCAAGAATCAACAACTGGGATAGATTCAAACTAAAAAGCTTTCTCTCAGCAAAGGAAACTCTCAGAAATGTGAAGAGAGAGCCTACAGAGTGGGAGAATATTTTTGCCAACCATACCTCAGATAGAGCGCTAATTTCCAGAATC
This sequence comes from Sciurus carolinensis, assembly GCF_902686445.1. Lineage (NCBI taxonomy): Eukaryota > Metazoa > Chordata > Mammalia > Rodentia > Sciuridae > Sciurus > Sciurus carolinensis. The sequence continues at coordinate 422,797 of NW_025920224.1, read as the reverse complement.
TATAAAGAACTCAAAAAACTCTACACGAAGAATACAAATAATCCAATCAACAAATGGGCTAAGGAAATGAACAGACACTTCACAGAAGAAGATGTACAAGTAATCAACAGATATATGAAAAAATGTTCAACATCCCTAGTAATAAGAGAAATGCAAATCAAAACTACCCTAAGATTTCATCTCACCCCAATTAGAATGGCGATTATCAAGAACACAAGCAACAATAGGTGTTGGCGAGGATGTGGTGAAAAAGGAACACTCATACATTGCTGGTGGGGTTGCAAATTAATGCAGCCACTCTGGAAAGCAGTGTGGAGATTCCTCAGAAAGCTTGGAATGGAAACACCATTTGACCCAGCTATCCCACTCCTTGGTCTATACCCAAAGGACTTCAAATCAGCATACTACAGAGATATAGCCACATCAATATTCATTGCTGCTCAATTCACCATAGCCAGATTGTGGAACCAACCTAGATGCCCTTCAGTTGATGAATGGATAAAGAAAGTGTGGCATATTTATACAATGGATTATTACTCCGCAATGAAGAATGATAAAATTATGGCATTTGTAGGCAAATGGTCGAAATTGGAGAATATCATGCTAAGTGAGATAAGCCAATCTCAAAAAACTAAAGGACGAATGATCTCGCTGATAAGCGGATGAGGACATATAATGGGGGTGGGAGGGGTTAGCATTAGGTTTAGGGTTAGGTTTAGAGTTAGGCTAAGGAGAGCGGTAAGAATGAAGGAAAGAAGGACTGTATAAAGGGAAAAGGGTGGGAGGGGTGGGGGGGAAGGGAAAAAAAAGAAACATCATTACCCTATGTAAACGTAAAAAAATAAATAAAATAAAATAAAATAAAATAAATTAAAAAAAAAAGAACACAGAGACCAGAAACCAGGGCTCATATCCAGAATCCAGAGCAAAAAGCACAGAGCACAGAGCCAAAGTCCAGAGCAAGATCCCAGCACAAAGCACAGAGCCCAGAGCACAGGGCACAAAGACAAGAGCACAGACAGCAGAGACTGAACAAAGAGCCAGAGCCCATTATCACAGTTTGGAGCATGGAGCCAAAGCACAGAGCACAGAGGACATAGACAGGGAAGAGAAACCAGACCACAGAGCACAGAGCCAAGAGCACAGAGAATAGCGCAAAGAGTCAAGACCCAGAGTACAGAGACAGAGCCCAGAGCCCAGACCCAGAGTACAGATCACAGATGGCACAGCCAGAGCACAGGGACCAGAGCACAAAGCAGAGAGTCCAGAGCCCAGAACAAGAATGCAGAGATACAAAACAGAGCCCAGAGCCCAGAACACAGAGCCAAATCCCAGAGCACAGAGCACAGAGATCAGAGCACAAAGCACAGTGCCTGGGGCCCAGACCAAGAATACAGAGATACAACACAGAGACAGAGAACAGAGCCAGAGTCCAGAGCACAGACCACAGAACCCAGAACACAGTGTCCATAATACAGAGCACAGAACACAAAGAACAGAGTACAGAACCAGAACACAGTTCACAGAGCACAGAATTTAGAACACAGAACACAGGTCCCGAGCACAGAACACAGCCCAGACCACAAAGCAAGAGCACAGAACCAGAGCCCAGAGACAGAGCCCAGAGCACAGAATGTAGAGCACAGAACAGAGAGACTAGAGTACACAGAACAGAGCCAGAGCCCACAGTGAGAGCCCAGAGCACAGATTGTAGAGCACAGAGACCAGAGTACTTTGCCAGAGACTACAGCACAGGCCCAGAGCACAGACAGAACACAGAGATCTGAACCCAGAGCTCATAGCCAGAATCCAGAGCAAAAAGCACAGAGCACAAAGCCAGAGTCCAGAGCCAGAGTGCACAGAGACAAGAGCACAGAGAGCAGAGACTGAGCAGAGCCAGAGCTCAGAGCCAGAACCCAGACTCACAGGGCAGAGCACAGAGTACAGAGCAAAGAGGACACAGCCAGAACACAGAACCCAGAGCATAGAGCCAAGACCAAATAGCACAGTGCACAGAGCCCAGACCCAGAGTACACAGACAGGGAGCAGAGGCCAGACCCAGAGTAGAGAGCACAGAGCCAGAGCACACAGCACAGAAAGCCCAGAGCAGAGAGACCAGATCAAGAGTACAGAGATACAACAGAGAACCCAGAGCTCAGAGACAAAGACAGAGTACAGAGACAGAGCACAGAGCACAGAGCCCAGTCCCACAGTACAGAGACAGAGACCAGAGCCCAGACCAAGAGTACAGAGCACAAAGCACATAGCCAGAACCCAGAGCCAAGAGTACAGAACACAGATCACAGAGTATAGAGCACAGAGACCACAGCACAAAGCACAGAGCCCAGAACCCAGACCAAGAGTACAGAGATACAACACAGAGCCCAGAGCCCAGAGCCCAGAGCTCAGAGATAAAACCAGAGCACAGAGACAGAGCACAGAGCCAGAGCACAGAGCACAGAGCACCAAACCCAGAGTGCAGAGACTAGAATACAGAGCTCAGAGCACTAATCACAGAGTAAAAGGCCAGAAAATATAGTGCAGTGTCAAAGTACAGAGCACAGAGCACAGTGCACAGAGCCCAGACCCAGAGTACAGAGACACAGACCACAGCCAAGACCCAGAGTACAGAGCACAGAGAACATAGCCAGAGCCCAGAGCACAAATCCAGAACAGAGAGCACAGAACACAGAGCCAGATCCCATAACATACAGAACAGAGCACAAAGCCTAGAGCAGAGATCACAGAGATCAGAGGACAGATCACAGAGCCCACAGCACAGAACCAGAGCCCAGATCCAGAGCCCAGTCCAAAAAGCACAGAACACAGAGCGAGAGTCTAGAGCACAGAGACAGAGACCAGAGTACAGAGAACAGAGAATAGAGCACAGAGCACACAGCACAGAGACAGAGCACAGACACAGAGGAGAGACAGAACACAGAGACCAGAACCCAGAGCTTGTAGCCAGAATCATGAGCAAAAAGTGCAGAGCACAGAGCCAGAGTCCAGAGCCACACCCCAAGCATAGAGCACAGAACCCAGAGCACAGAGCACAGGGCACAGAGACAAGAGCACAGAGAGCAGAGATTGAGCAGAGAGCCAGATCTCAGAGACAGGGCCCACACTCACAGTGCAGAGCACAGATCCAACACACAGAGTACAGGGTCAGAGCACAGAGCACAGAGGACACAAGCAGAGCACAGAACCCAGAGCACAGAGTACAGAGCCCAGAGCCCAGAGCTCAGAGACAAAATTAGAGTACAGAGCACAGTGCACAGAGCCAGAAAACAGAGCCAGAGCACAGCGCACAGAGTGCAGAGCATAAAGCACAGAGCATAGACCACATATCCAGAGCACAGACCTCAGAACCCAGAACACAGTGCCCAGAATACAGAGCAGAGAGCACAAAGAACAGAGTACAGGATCAGAGCACAGAGCACAGAATGTAGAGCACAGAACACAGAGGAAGATTCCACAACACAGAGCACAGAGCCTAGAACACAGAACCAGAGCCCAGAGCCAGAGCCCAGAGCACAGAATGTAGAGCACAGAACACAGAGCCCAGACCACAAATCCAGAGCACAGAGACAGAACCAAGAGGACAGAGCACAGAGAGCAGAGCCCAAGAAAAGAGCACAAAGTTCAAAACACAGAGTACAGGACAGAGAGACAAGAGCACAGAGAGCAGAGATGTAGCAGAAAGCCAGAGTCCAGAGCCAGAGCCCAGACTCACAGTGCAGATGAGAGGGCAGAGCATAGAATGCAGAGAACAGAGCAAAGAGGACACAGCCAGAGCACAGAACACAGAGCATAGAACACAGGGTCAGAACACAGAGTCAGGGGCACAGAGCACAGAACCCAGACCCAGAGTACAGAGCACAGAGCATATAGTCAGAGCCCAGGACACACAGCCAGAGCACAGAGCACAGATCATAGAGCCCAGAGCACAGGGGCAGAGAGAAAGAGCACAGAGAGCCAAGACTGAGCAAGAGCAGGAGCCAGAGCCAGAGCCCAGACTCACAGTGCAGAGCACAGAGGACACAGGCAGAGCACAGAACACAGAGCAGAGAGTACAGGGTCAGAACACAGAGCCCAGAGTCAGAACACACAGCACAGAGGACACAGGCAGAGCACAGAAACCAGAGCACAGAGTACAGGGTTAGAGCACATAGCCAGAGCACAGACCACAGAGGCAGAGCACAGATTGCAGAACACAGAGCACAGAGGCCACTGCCAGAGCACAGAGACCAGAGCACTAAGCACAGAGCCCAGAGCCCAAACCAAGGGTACAGAGATACAACACAGAGCCCAGAGCCCAGAGCTCAGACACAAAGCCAGAGTACAGAGTCACAGCACAGAACCCAGACCTCATAACCAGAGCATAGAGCACAGAACCAGAAAACAGTGCCAGAAAACAGTCAAAGCCCAGAGCACAGAATGCAGAGCACAAAGTCCAAAGCCTAGACCACACAGCCAGAGCACAGAGCAAAGAACCCAGAACACAGTGCCCAGAATACAGAGCACAGAGCACAAAGAACAGAGTGTGGGACCAGATCACAGAATGTAGAGCACAGAACACAAAGGCTAGACCACAAAACCAGAGCACAGAGACAGAGTCCAGAGCAAGAGCCCAGAGCACAGAATGTAGAGCACAGAGACCAGAGTATAGAGCCCAAAGCACAAAGCACAGACCACAGAGCCAGTGTCCAGACCACATAACACAGAGCACAGAGCCTAGACCACAAAGCCAGAGCACAAAACCAGAGCTCAGAGACAGAGTCCAGAGCACAGAATGTAGAGCACAGAACACAGAGCCCAGACCACAAATCCAGAGCACAGATACAGAGCCCAGAGTACAGAGCACACAGCAAAGAGCCAGATTCCAGAACCAGAGCCCAGAGCACAGAATGTAGAGCACAGAACACAGAGTCAGAGTCCAGAGCACACAGCCAGAGCACAGAAAAACAGCCCAGGGTCCAGAACACAGACCCGGAGCAGAGACCGAACACTGAGACCAGAACCCAGAGCTCATAGCCAGAATCCAGAGCAAAAGGCTCAGAGCAAAGAGCAAGAGTTCAGAGCCAGAGCCCCAGGACAGAGCACAGAGCCCAGATCACAGCACAGGGCACAGAGCCAAGAGCACAGAGCACATTTCACAGGTTTCAGATCCAGTGTACAGAGACAGGGACTAGAGCCCAGACCCAGAGTACAGAGCACAGACCCAAACCAAACAGCAGAAAGCCCAGAGTACAGAGAACAGAGCACAGAGCACAGAGCACAGAGCACAGAGGAAACAGCCAGAGCACAAAGACCAGAGCATAGAGACCAGATCACAAAGCACAGAGCCCAGAGCCCAGATCAAGAGTACAGAGATATAACACAGAGCCCAGAGCTCAGAGCTCAGAGAAAAAGCCAGGGTACAGAGACAGAGCACAGAGCCAAAGCTCAAAGCACAGTGCACAGAGCACAGAGCCAGAAAACAGAGCCAGAGCACAGAGTGCAGAGCACAGAGCACAGAGCCTAGACCACATAGCCAGAGCACAGAGCACAGAACCCACAGCACAGTGCCCAGAATATAGGCCACAGAGAACAAAGCACAGAGTATAGGACCAGAGCACACAGCACAGAGCACAGAGCCAAGAGCACAGAGCACAGCGCACAGAGCCCAGACCCAGAGTACAGGGCACAGAGTCAGAGCCCAGAGGACAGAGCACAGGGAACAGTGCACAGAGGCCAGTTTCACAGTACAGAGACAAAGACCAGAGCACAGACCCAGAGTACAGAGCACATAGCCAGAACCCAGAGTACAGAGCACAGAGCACCGATCACAGAGCCCATAGCCCAGAGCACAGAGCACAGAGCACAAGGTACAGAGCCCAGAACCCAGAGCCCAGAGCCATAGCACAGAGCACAGAACAGAGCCCAGAACCCTGAGCACAGAGTTAGAACCCAGAGCAAAAAGCGCAGAGCACAGAGGCAGTGTCCAGATCCAGAGCACAGAGTCCAAATCAGAGCATGGGGCACAGAGACAAGAGCACAGAGAGCAAAGCACAAAGCTCATGCAGGTCACACCTCTTCAACTAGGTCTGGATGGAGGAGAGGGCCTCCTTGAACCTCAGGCAGCCCGGCTGGTAGCAGTCCTTCTCTGCTCTGCTCTGCTCTGCACAGGGACATCTCCTGCCCCATTAGAGACCTCTTCACATTCTCAGTGGTCGGTTGCTCAGTTCTGCAACCCTGGTGTGGCTGGAGATCCTTCCTCTTAGTCACCCCTCTTCCATTCTCTACTCTTTCCTCCATCCTGCATGAACTTCGGATGGCACACACCCACAGTTGTGCAGTGAGGTGCATGTGGACACCGGGAACCCCTTTTAGTGGAGCAGCTGGCACACACACATCAGAACCTGGGGGACCTGGGAGCAAGTCTTTGACAGGCTGCATGCTTACCTGGTGGCATTTTAAAATATTTAAATTTTCTTTTTTTCATTACTGTGGATTGGACCTAAAGTACTTTAATTTCTTAATCTGACCTCTGGTGTTCTGAAATTCCATGATGCTGTTTGAGAATGCCTTTTGCTATAGAATGAAACAAAATTTTTGCCATGTTTATTCAGGGTGAAATCATTTATAAAGTGAATGTCTTCTATAAGATTCTGCATGTTTGACAGATGAGCATGTTTGACTCAAACCAATAGAACCTTATTGCCATTTTTTGGTATTTCTTGCTTTTAAACTGGTACAAAGAAGCACTAAATAGTAACTCCTTGTAAATTGGCAGAATGTCCACTGCATTCTGTTGCCTGCTCAACCTTCACACAACTAGACACCAAGCTCTTGGAAACAAGGCAGACACTTTCCTGTTGTTGGTTGACTTGTGGGGCAGAACACGCCCATGTTCTAGAACATTTGCCTAGAACATGAGTCTAAAAACCTCCTCAAGAAAACCCACTTTGCCTGGGCACCTCTGCCCCATGGTGGGTCTGCTGTGGACACTCACATCCAGGTCCCCCAGGAGCACACAGTGGGTCTCCAGCTGCCCATGTGCTCACCTGGTCTTGCTGCTGGAGCAGACACTCTCGGAAAGCTCTGTGCTGCTCATCTGAGTCCAGGAGTGACCCAGTTTCTCAGAAGTAAAGGGCAGTGCCTGGTGCTACCCCAGTTGGCATTGCTGCCCAGCTGGGGGTCGACCGTTTGTCAGGGAAGTATTCCCAGGAAGGTGAGGGTGGCTCTCCCCTCACCGCTTCCTTCTTGGTCACTTGGTGTCATCATGATATTACTCATTTAGAATGTAAACACTGAAACCAAGTCCAGAGAGGAAGATTCAACCTTTCTGCTTCTTTGCTCCTTGAATACAGAGTGTATTGGTCAAACTTCCTGAAATCCCTGAGGATGTCATTCAGCCATGCAAGGGGCAGAACTTGAGCAGACCTCTGTCCAGCTAGGTGAGGCCAGAGAGTACCAGCAGCTGGCAGGTGGGCAGACCCCTGCACACTGGCCAAGAATCATGGGTGGTGCCTCTGGTCCTATCCATCTTCCCTGCCTCCTGACCAAGGCCTTTCTTTCCACTTTATGGAGTCTAAGTTTCATACACTTAAAAGTGGCTAGTGATGCCAGAGCTCCTTGGCATAGTAAATCTCTAGCATGAGATAATCTCAGTTAATGATCAGCATAAAGCAGGGAGAGGGTGTTTTTTTAAATGTGACCATAAAGCCTGAGTTTACTCTGATGAAGCTGGAAGGAGACAATCACATTAACCTTTGTATTGTATTGATAAAATTATATACCTCCCACACACTGAGGGGGCCCGCTCCTGGGGCCTTCTTAGGACCCCTAACTGCCCCAGAGGCATGGGATTCAGCTTCAGGCATCCCAGGCCCAAGAGCAGTCTTGGTATTTGCTGAGAAATGTGACCTTAGACAAGTCTTTGATTTTATTTTTATTTTTTGGTACAAGGGATTGAATCTCCAGGGGCACTCAAACACTAAGCACATCCCCAGCCCCCTTTGTTTTCTATTTTGAGACAGGATTTTGCTAAATTGCTTAGAGCCTCACTAACTGCTGAGGTTTGCCTCCAACCTGCAATCCTCCTGCTTCAGCCTCCCAAACAGTTGGGATTACAGGCATGTGCCACCATTCCCAGCTTGGGCAAGTCTTAATCTCTCAAAGTCTCAGATTTTTATTTATATTTTTTCATTCTAAATGTAGTATATGTAGGTTTGTCTGTGTCTTACATGTTTTACAATTATTATGACTTTTCTTTTTAAAAAACAAGAATTTCTTAGCACATTTGTAAAATGCTTGAAAAAGCATTTTTTAAAGCATCTCTTCATATTCTTTTATATAAAGAAAAAAGCAGTGCTGCAGGTGAGGAAGTTGATCCTAACAGTCCCCACCTTCCTTATTTGTTTCATGGAACTGGCAAATCAATTGAATAAGAAAAGGAATTTGAAAGTGTGTCACCAATGTGGTCAGCACCAGTGTGGTGCATCCACTTTACACATCACAGGCTGAAAGGCCGTTCCTTGACCTCCCGAGATGCGTGGACATGGGGGGGCATGTGGTAGGATGTGAGGAGGCATTGCTCTCTTGCCACTTGTCACTGACTCCAGGTGACATCAGCAATGGCCGAGGTGCACAGTTAGGGCACATGGAGAGATGTACAGGAGGTGGCAGCACTGTCCCCTGCCACTGGGGACAGCACCCCAGTCATGCCACTGAGCTGTTGCTAGGAGACGAGGCAGATGCCCCACTGCTGCCATCTGGGTCCTCAATTCTGGATCACAAAGTGTGAACAGGGTGTTTGGTCCAAGTCCTCAGTTCCATCTCCAAACTAAGATGAAGAGCAGTTGCATATAGTGCATAATAGACTAATGTAGAACTTTAGTTTAAAAACTTTAAGAGGTGGATATGCCTGCAGGAAAGAGTGGGAAGGCCAAAATGAGGTCAATTGCAGAACCCTCCAGGGTGGCACACCTGTAAGGCGCACCAGGGCAGCCATGTGCTTGCAGTACCTGCACGTGAAGTCTGATTCTCTCCCAGCAATTAGAGGATAGGAACAATAGTGTGCATCCTAGGTCACATCCCCAGCCATCAAAATTAATTAATGCACAGAACTGATTGTGGTCAAGATCCTCCTCACTGGATTTCCCTGTCTTTTGAGACCGGCTTCCAGCTCCATCACCTCCAGAATGCCTCTCCGACTGTCTGGGCCTCATACATAGCCTTCCTCTTTTTTTCAGTTCTGAGAGTTACAACATGATTCAGCATTCATTCTAAACTGCCCCTTATTATTCCTTCTCTTTCCAATTAAGACGTAAATTCTTTGGGGAAATGGATTCCATTTTTGCTTCCTTTATTATCCTGCCAGAGCCATGGGCACTGTTCTGGAAGCAGTGCTAGGTGAATCCTCGGTGAGTGGGTCATTCTCCAGTGGCTGTGAGGTTCCGCCCCACTTTCTCTCACTGTGGGGTGAGGACGCAATTACTGCCTCAGGGCAGTGTGTCACATCCCCCAACATTACCTTTTCTCTTTTTCTTTAATCTGCAATAGTGACTCTTGGAGAAAGAAGACTCTGATTCTGATACATCTTTCAGGAACCCCAATGTCTTTTCCCCAAGAGCATTTCCTGTCTGGATTATTCCCAGGCAGATTTCTTACAGATGCATCCTGCGAACCTGCAATGCTGTGTTTCCTCCATCATCCCTTGAAACTAGCTTCCCTGCCCCTCCATCATCCCCTCAACACAGTTTACCTGCCCCTCCATCATCCCTCATACCTATCTTCTATACCCCAAACAGAGGTTGGTGTCTTTGCTTGGAGGCTGAACCAGCCAGAGCACAAATTCAAGCTGAGAGAAGTGGGCTGCTGGATGATTCTGGGTGACCTGCACTGCTCTGTGGACTCCTGGTCCTCCCATCTCGTACACTGGAGGGGGATCCTGAGTGACCACCAAGCCATCTCTGCTTGCTTTTGTTAGCACCTGGCAAATTTCACCTGAGTGATATCCTTCTTGTTCTGCTCATTAAGTTTTGACTGTGTTCAGATCAAGAACAAGGATGCTTTACAGCCAAGGTGAAGAGAGGGAGCACTGAGCGGAGACCAGTAGGGAAGGCCAGGGGGAAGTTCAGGGAGTGGGTGGGAGCAGCCCCACACTTTCTCTGCTCTAGTGAGGAGACTCCAGACAGCAAGGCACTGCCAGACCAGAGATTGCCCCTGTGATAAGGGACTTTCTCTGGGACCTAACTCTAATTCATCTATTTATCTGAAGTCCTTCTTGCCAGTTTCTAAAGGGCTTAAATGGAGGACATGGGAGGGGGTAGAGAAGGTTATGTGTGATGTCACTGGGCAGGACCCTGCCCAAAGAACCAGGGCCATTGCCCACAGGTTCCACAGGACAGTACATCTGTAAGAAAGGCCCAGATTTGATACGTGGTGGACTCCAGGTTCCACCCTGGGGCTTGGACCAGCTCCCTTTGTAGAGTATTTTTTGAAAAGTGAAAAGAAGTGAATTCCTTCTCTCTTCGAGGGACTTAGAAAGAAGAACTCAAGATGGTAAACAAGAGTTCCTCTACATCATCAAGCTCCCAACCACCTGTCAGAAGAGTGGACTCTGACCCTGGCAGGCAATAAAATCAAGTGCACTTTAGTGCAAAGTTCAGACAGGAAAGCAGGAGTAGGCTCAGCTTCTGGTCACCTGAAGGAGACCTGATACCCTAATCCAACTTCATCTACTCCTCCTCCAGCATGACCCTGACTCCTGTCCCTGAGGCTGAGATGAGGCTCACCACATCTTCTCAGGTGCTGTGTTATGTTGTGACATCAGTGTAGCATGACTTCAGATGCTAAGTCTGCTTGTGACCACTGTGGGAACCAGAGTGCAGCAGAGCATTCTTTCCTGGGCTCTGCCTGGACACCAGAGCAAGACATAGCCCAGGACAGGCATGCCCAGGACCATTCACAGCCTGGGTATAAAGAGCCTGCTCCTGCAGGACTGCCACCACTTCAGCATGGCTCCTCAGCTCACCCCTGTTCTGAGGAGCACACTGGTCACATCTGAGAAGAAGGTAAACACGGTACTGATGAGGTGGCTTTAATTGATGGCATTGCTGTGCACAGCAGATGTGGGAAGACAATGTAGGCATGTAAATAAGGGCTTGGGTAGCTTTTAAAAACATGCTGATGGGCCCATGGCACATCATCCTGGCATGCAAGGTGACATATTCAGCACACAAAGAGGGAAGCAGATGACCATCCCTCCATGGTGGTGGCCTGCTTCTCAATGGCCCATTTCACGAGGAGATGTTAGATAAAGATTACTGGGCATTACGGACTAGTTGCCAGAGGTTTAAAAGTGCTCAGTTCTGACACCATTTATCTAAATTGTGATGACCATCCAAGGAGCAGAGAGGACAGGAGAACTCAGGGGCCTGACTTAATTCTAGAGTGCATTTGCCTGGAGCTGGGGAAGTGAAAAAGCACTTTATGCTCTCTTCTTGCTTCCTGGAGGGCCACATCCCAAACTCTCCCCATTGGAGTGTTTGTTTCTTATTTCGGTCCCCAACAGGGGTGAATCTGGGTCACACTGAGGATGACCCAGACCGTGCTGCTGGTCAGAAGGGCTCTGTGACAGGGACCCACACAGGCACTTCCCATGGTTTTCCTGATGACAGGCTGCTTCTCAGAAAATCTTTTTTGTGTGTGTGTGTGTGTGTGTGTGTGTGGTGCTGGGGATCAAACCCAAGGCCTAATGCTTGCGAGGCAGGCACTCTACCGACTGAGCTATCTCCCCAGCCCCTCAGGAAATCTAACTGTGGAGCCAGAATGGGGTCAGCAGACCAGCAGCCCAGAAAGCAGCTCCAGTTCAAGTGAAATTAGCCAATTTTATGAAGATTTCTCTGGCACAGCTTGGACTGCAAGTGACTCTTCTCCTGGGTGAAGGAATAACCTCACATCTTGCTGTTCTTTCCTACCCTGAAGGAATTCCTTGTCATCTATTGTCACAAAAGCCCAGCAAGCTCATTGAACTGGTGAGCTCATCTCCTGGCCCAGCTACACGCCCATCCTTGAGGGCAGAGCCACCTCTTCCACTTCTTGGACCCATGGAGGCAACAGTGGTAGCATGCAGGCAGTGCCATGGTGGGGACTCCTTCCCTTACAGAGCCATGGACAGCTGTGTACAGTTCTGATAAGCCTGCCTACACATCCTGTCTCCATGGTCAGTGAAATTCCAAGTCACTGGAACTGCCAGAATTCCTCAGACAAATGGCAGGAAGATGCTCTGGTTAGAAGACATCATGGGCTTGAAAGAAAAACACACCTGAGTATAAATTTCAGTTCTGCACCATCCTCCACACAGATTTGCATCTCCCTCAAACCTACCCTACGTGTCTGCATGCATGTGGCCCATGGGGTGACTGCAGGGACCCAGGGTGGGCAACCAGAACTCCCAAGCACCCGAGGTGCTGTGAGGCTATGTGCTGCTCTTTGGCTCCCTGTCCTCCACTGGAAGAGGCCAGCACACCCCAGACCTCTTCACTGTCTCAGCACAGCACTGTCTTTCTGCACTCAGCCACAGTGGCTCATGGGCCTGTTTCTCCCTTCATGCCAAAGCAGACAGGATCAGTTGCACAAATCCATGTGGAGCATAGGTGGGGTAAACAGGACACAGTGTGATCTGTGAGCACTTATGACACCTTGCCTGGGGCATATCCTCCACACCCAATTTGCAGGCTTTTGCTCAATGGGAAAAACACTACAACTGACAAATCAATTAGAACCCAGCCTCACCAGAAAGCAACCTCCAGGCATGTGCATGCACAAGATAAAAATGGGAAGCTCGAAGCTCAGCTATGACTCCATCCAACATGCCTTGCTCATGGGCCATAATTTCCTCCGTAGGTGGGACCTTATGAAATAATTCTTAATTTTGAGCACAACATATTTTTATTTTGTGAGAAGGCTAGACTAGTATCTATGCCCTGAAAGCTGATGTGCACCAACTCTGAAGGCACAGAGGCTTTGCAAGCTCAAATCTGGGCAGCATGTATTTGTCTCCCACTTCTCCAGCATTTACAGGCTCATGGGTGTCAAAGCTGCACCTATTCCTTAATGAATCTGAGGTCCATGCAGTGCATCTCCCAGCCTATTGGTGAGCAAGTAGGCTAACTGTTCAGAGAGGCACCAGGAGAGCTGTTGGCCTCCAGTGAGGAGGAAGACCTGGGGGAAGAGGCAGGCTGCCAGGCTCAAGTCCCACTGTGCCTCCTGTCAGAGGTGCTCAAGACATCAGGCCTCTCAGCAGCAGCTTGCTGTGAAACAAGGAGGCTGCTGGAGAAGTTGCCCAGGTCTCAGGAGAACTGAGATTCCATGGTCCAAAAGCAGTTTTGCCTCATGCCCACAGACCTCAAAAAGCTGTCATCTTCCTTGCAGCCCCCTGGTCTTCCCACAGCCCCCCTGCACTGCAGAGGTAGGGGGAGCTGCATCAGGTAAGAGGTTCCTGTTTGTGGTGTTCCCATAACCCTCATCCATGATGGACAGTGAGATGCCATCTGAGCACTGGGCCCTGTTTAGCAAGGCCACAGCCAGAAGCAGGTGGTACCACGTGTCCCAGTGCTGGCACCGCTCTGGATGGGGCTGCAGCTGCACAGGGCCCATGCTGTCCATGCTGTGTGTGAGTCACCGGTTGATGGGTTTACTGATGGTCAGGCTTAACTAAGCTGCAGGAAAGAGGACCCCGCCCCCAGAGCCCTCCAGAGGTTATTGGTTTGGGTTTGTTTTGGTTTGGTTTTGATGCAATGACAGACTCAAGGAATCTAAGGCAAGCCTTGCTGCCTCCTGGGAGGCATGCAGGAGACTGGAAAGCCTGGGGCCAGTGTGGCCTTTGCAGGCACGCAGGACCTCTTGCCTCATGGGACCTCCTCTCTCTGCATAGGGGCCTGCTTCCCTCCCCACACTCACCTTCCTGGTTCTTCAGCTAACTCACAGCCTGTGCTGCCTCACTGGCTTTATTTCATCACATTTTGAATGTCCTAATTCCTAACTCTACCATACTTCTCTCAATGTCTCCATTCATCTTCTGGCCCCAGCACTAACTACCTTCTACTTCTGTTTCTGATTGCAAATGCTTGAAAGAAAGTTTACTGGCTGCACTTCTTGACAGCTGGTCACACAGAAATGCACAACATGGCAATCAGGGCAGGAGTGCCCAGGGCAGAGTGCCCTCTCCACAGGACTCAGCTCCACCAAGTTCCAAAGGTATTCTCTGCCTGTGGGAACAACAGTGCGTGAGTTCCCCCCAGCTGGATGCAGGCTTCATGTGTGTGACATTCACCTGGGAGCCCTGTCTGCATGCCCCAGCCCAGAAGGGTGCAGAAGGGACCTTTCTGAATGAGAACTCTGGTCAGGAACCAGTGCTGGTGTGCTTACCTGTCCTCCATGTGCACTGCTCACATATGTTACCATATTCAGCACACATTGGATGTTTGCAAACTCTCAGGCCCACACATTAAGAGACTGGAACAACCTGCCATCTAAAGTCACTTCTGGGACCCCTACAGTGGTCTGCTAATGTGGGGGCAGCATGGGGTCCACAGTCTCTGCCACCAGTCAGTTCACATTTCTCTTATCTGGAAATGTGCCTCGATATCCCACCTCTGAGGATCACTCAGGGCAACTAGCAAGAGACCCTAAATCCACTTAGTGAACACTGCTGCATACCAGAGCAGCATCTTTTCATCAATATTACAAGCCACACTTCCTTCAAGCTTCTCAGACCTCTTTCTTTTTCTATGTCCAAGGAGGCTTCTTTGAGAAACTAACACCCACTTTCTGAGAAATGTTATCTTCTTACACCATACCAGTGTTTTCACAAATCCTCAGCTTCAGCTCTATAATTCCTTTACACCATCAACACCCACATCATTCCTATGTTATTATAAAGTCCAAGAAGCCACACTGTACAGTTTAAGATGTGGACTCTGATACCCTCATTTCCAGTCATCAGGACTTCAAGTATTTTAAGAAAGTCATCAGAGCACAGAGCAGAGATAATTCAGGCTTGTTGTTTATTTTTTCCTAGAAAAGGAAGAGGACATATTCGCAGAAAGTCTGTAAAAAGACCTCAAAGTCCAAGGAAGAGGGTGTGAATTAGCCCTGCAAATCCTTCCAAATGCTGCCTGTAGAAGATGTTAAAATTCAATGTCCAGGTGTGTTTTGTAAGATAATGCTAAGGAAATAATTAAAGATTTCCAAGGTAACTAAGAAAAACCTTAAGGTATTTTCTTCCCAAATAGTTTGAGTGTTAAAATCTTTCAGACAGCTCAGCGGACTGCTGGGGAAGAGGCTCAGCCTCAGCTCTGTGAGACAGGAGCCCAGGGAGACAGCAGACCTCAGGAGCAGCCTTGGACCTTTGGAGCCAGGCAGGACCAGGCAGGGCCAGGCAGAGTGCCCTGCTTGCTCTGCTCCTGCATGTCTGTTCCATTTTTTCTTGTGTAGCATGAAGCATTTACAGCAAAAGCTGAACAACTAAAACGAGACCCATGATATCATGTTACCACTTTAGAATATGAAAGAAAAAATGGCCATTGCAAGGCCAGCAGTTCTGCTGTCAAAAATGCCAAACTCCCAGGAACACCAGAATCTGCTACATGTTCCTGATCTTCTGGAACTTCCCTGCATCTACTTTCTCAGCAGCTGCCTCCCATAAATGCTCCCATCCTCATGGATCCAGGGAGGCAAACTGGCTGGCAGCATTGTCTGTCTCCAAGGGCTTCCTGTCTCAGAGGCCAAGGTCCAGCTGCCAACAGCACAGGGGAGCATCCAATGCCAATTCAGTCAGCTTGTGGACTCAACTCACCTTCCTTTTAGTAAGGAGAAATTTTACATATTCCTTTGTGATCTATGGAAACAGACACTGTATGTTCTTATTCATGTGTATTCATATCTGCATACGTGATATAAAGAAATGCACATGCCACATAGTACCTGTGCAGTGTGCATGTGTCACATGCAGATCCGTGTGCACCATACACACACCCACAGTGGACTAGCATAGTGGCACATGCCTAGAATGAAGCATCAATCAGTCACAAAATGGAAAGGAGCCTGGAAAGTTCTGTGCCGTGGGTAAACCCTGAAGTGTGAGGCTGGGGGACTGTGCCAGGAATGGGAGGACAAGAGTCCTGTGACTCCACTCACTAGACACCTGGGCTATGGTCCCCAGAGGTGGACCACAGTGAGCAGTGCCCAGGAGCAGGGGCAGGGAGATGAGGAACTGCAGCTTCCAAGCTACAGAGTTTATGTCTGGGCAGAGGAACCATCTTGGTGGCCATGGGACCTGGTGAGCGTGATCATCACCAGTAAATTGTACATGGGAATGGTCACTGGTCAGGACCTGGTGTTGTATATTCCACCACAGCAACTACCATGGAGGCTCAGGGAAAGTTCTGGGCTGGTCACTTGACCTTCGTGGTGGTCCTGAGTGCAGGTATGGCATCTACAGCCATGACTAGTCCCCTCACTGAGGAGTTGAGCAAGGTGTGACTCTGTGACCTTCACACTCCACCTGTCCCCCTCCTGAGTCACCAGAAGATGCAGAAAGAGCCAACCACAGGTAAAGCATGTCCCCTGTCCCTGAGATCCTGTGACTCCCTGCAGTCATGATAAGTCTCTGTTCCACATGGGGTGTCGAAGCCCTGGTTCCAGCTAGAGGTCCAGGGGGTGAAGTGGCCCTGCTGGCCAGTAGCCAAGCCATGTGAGCACTCCTCCCTCACAAGGGACACTGCTTTCCCACAGCCTACAGGCAACAGCAGCTCTGCTTTGTAAACAGTGGGCAAATTCCAAGACTAACACAACAAGCGCAGTAAGGATACATAAAGGGTCTTCACTTTCCTCGTTATGCCAGAGATGCTCGGTATTAAAATGGAAGATACCAGAAAGTGTAAAGAAAAAGTAAGGCTCTCAAAAACCTCACCACTCATAAGACTTCTAGAACACTATGATGTATTTATTGACAATTTGCTTCTGTGTTGAGCTTGCACATGCACACACACATAATTCAGATTATAAATACTTTTATCTCACAAATGCCATGTATTTATTGTAGAAAACTTGAAAGGTACAGTAAAATTAAAGGATGATAAAATTATCTTATCATCATTTCAATGCAATAGTTTTTTATGTATGCTTCCTGAAATTCTGTTAACATTGTTTTCTGATTATAGAAAACATAAGCATTAACTGTATAAAACTGAAAGAACAACTTGTTAAAAATCCTACTAATGGCTGCTGTCCTTCCTGATATATGAACTTAGCTGCAGTGACAGAGAAATATTCTAAAGCAAATTTACACATGTCACTTATGAAGAGGACAAGACCTTCCAACAAAAAGAAATCTGTGATAAGGTGTCTTCATGGGTAAATCTATTGCATATTTAAGGGCAAAATGAGCATTAATTCCACCTGAGCATTTCCATGAAGAAGAGAAGTAGAGGGAACATGTCTTATGTACTCCAGGAGGTCCTTACCCTGACACCCAGGCCAAAGGTAACACAGGAGAACTATAGACCCAAATCCTTTACAAACACAGACATAAATTGTCAAACCATAGGCTCGCCAAGTCCAATGGCACACTGAAAGATTTATACACAGTGATCAAGTAGCATCTATCCCAGGAATATAAGGATAATGCAATTAAATAAAATAAATCTATGTGATCAAATGCAGTTCAAGGAACTTGGCACAAACTAGCTTCTCAGTAAGATGAACAGTAGACTCTCCTAAGAAACAGTGGAGTCCAAAACCCTGGGAAGAAACACTTGAGTGGCCCCAAATAAAACATGACCAATCAGGTGTTCCACATCCATCAGAACTGTCCTTCAGAAATAGACACTTGAACACAGAACCAGAAAAGCCACCACTGACATGCTCTCTGTACCAAAAGTTGTTAAGAAGAAAGAGCCTTACAGGCAGAAATGAAAAGACACTAGTCAGTAAATCAAATGAACACAAAGAAATAAAAAGCACTGCTAAAGGTAACTAAATAATTAATCATAAAAGAAGAGATAAGTATATTTCTGTTTGTTGCTCTTTTCTTCCCTTGTCAGATTAAAAGACAACTGAATAAAGCAATGGTTACAGAGCTGTGTTGATATGCTATTAAAGATGTAATTTGTATGATGGTAGAGAAAAAGAGAAAATGGAGCTATATTAAAGCCAAGTTCCACATGCTATTGAAATCACATTGGCATTAATCTGAACTATCTTGTTTTAAAATTAAAAGATTAATTGCAATTCCCAGGAAAACCCCAAGAAAATAACTCAAAATATGTAGCAAAAGAAGCAGCAAGAGAATGAAAATAATGTACCAGAAGATACACACATGAACACAAATGGAGACAGAAGGAAAATGCAGGGGCAAAAGACCCAATAGATGCAGAAAATAAAACCAAATCATGTCAAGCTCCTCCTCAGCTGTGACGGTATTGAGTCCAGATGCCCAAGGCTTTCAGTAAAAGACAGAGTCTGGCAAATGGATCTTAAAAGTAAATGCTTATCTAATTTCTGGTCCAACCTGCAAAATGCTGGAAGCCATGGCTCACCCTGACACCAAGTGCACCCTGAATCCTTTAACATTTTTCTCCACCTCTCAGAGGGGGGCCCAGAGTAAACTCTTTCCCAAATTTAAGGGAACAACAAACAGAAGCACAGACACAGAAGGAACACAGCAACAAATCCAAAGCCTGAATAAAAGTCTGAGAGGTTCCTCAGGGTCCAGCACGGACAAGACTGAGAGACCAAGGAAGCCATCAGACCAGTTGCTGGCAGGTCCAAACCCCTGTGAGCTCTCCCAGCAGGAGTCCAGCAGGGTCCTCAGTGGCCTATCACCTTCCAGAAGGGACAGAGACAAGAGAACCATGCTTCAGCATGCAGGAGCAACCCAATCTTGAAAGGCCCTGCCCTCAGTGGACACTACAGACCAGACCCGGGTCTGCTGAGGCTTCTCCAGAGTCCAGCTGATCTGGGGGCAGAAGAACATGCAGCTCCAACCAGAAGAGCCTTGCATGCGACAGGATGTGCATGACCCATCCAGCAGGCCAAGCTCCTCAAGGACAGAGCTGAACTCAACAGTGCCACCAGCCAGCTGGACAGGACGGACATCAACAGATGGCACCACCAAACAGCAGCAAAGCACTGGACTTTCTCAGGCTGAGGTGGGATATCCACCCAGATGGACCTCATCCTGGGCAGAGAAATGCACCCCAGAAAGTTCACAAGAACAGGAAGCATAGGGCATCTGAACTCTCACAAGTTCAGATATCCTGAGGGTGGACCCCTTTGCCCTCAGGTGGCAGGCTCCTTGCTGAACTTCTGCCTGGCTGCTGTGGAATCCCAGGCTCCCCATTCAGCTGCAGCCTGTGGAGCCCCAGCCAGCCCAGTTCCTGGCTGCCATCACTGAAAGGATGGAGAATGGCAGCCCCACAGCTCATGCCCAGGCCTTGGGTGGATATTCCACCTCCACTCAGTCAGAAAGCAATTTAAAAGTAGAGCTAGGGACTGACAAAATGCTTGGAGATTAACAACAGATTTCTAATTTTCCAGGCACAACAGCACATTCCTATGATCCCAGCCTCTTGGCAAGTTCAAAGCCAGCCCCAGCAACTTAGTGAGACCCTGTCTCTAAATAAGCAAATAAAAAGGCCTGGGAATGTGGCTTGGGTTTTAGACTGAGTTCAATCCCCAGTATAAAAAAAGTAGATTAATTGAAAATGAAAACAAAGGTTTGAAAATTACATGGGAGCAATGAAACCATATCCAAGAAATCCATAGCATTGAGTGCATGTATTAGAAAAGAGAAAGACCTGAATAACCATCTAAACTGATGTCATGGACATTTATGAAAATCAGAATAATAGAAATTATAGAAGAAATCAATTCAATGAAAATGAAATCAATGAATGAAAAGTTAATTCTAAAAAATAATAATAAAATTAATAGAATCCTATCCAGTCTAAGTAAGGAAAGAAGAGGAATCACAAATTATTAAGGTAAGCAATGAAAGAAGGGTCCTTGATTACAGGTCCCAAGACCTTGGGGGTGACAAGGACACAGGATGAACAGCTGCTGGACACCAACTGAGCACCTGGGAGAAAGGGATGCTTCCTTAGAGATGCAGTCTGCTAGAGAGCAATGTGAGTGAAAGGGATGCTTCCTTGGAGATGCAGGCCCTGCCTCCCATCTCCCATTGAGTGGGTAGAAGACTGCCCATTCCCAGGGGTTTATCTGTCAGTGAATGAGTCTCCCTGGGAAGTGGCAGCAGCTCCTCCAATGCCTGGGCATGAGCTGTGGGGCTGCCATTCTCCATCCTTTCAGTGATGGCAGCCAGGAACTGGGCTGGCTGGGGCTCCACAGGCTGCAGCTGAATGGGGAGCCTGGGATTCCACAGCAGCCATGCAGAAATTCAGCAAGGAGCCTGCCACCTGAGGGCAAAGGGGTCCAACCTTAGGATATGTGAATGTCCTGCAGGTACAAAGGAACATCTTTGGCCTCCAAAAGGAGTGCTGGGATTGCTCCCTCCTGGACCAGCCTGGGTGGGCCATCCAGAGGCCAACATGCGTGAGATGGCTGGGCCCCTTGAGGGATGGTGTCGTGGCCACCGTGTGCAGAATATGCAGGCCCTGGAGGGAGCAGACCCCAATCTATGTCCCTTCCTGGGTGCTGGCTGGCTAGGCTGTGCTAAGGCAGATAGATAAGTAGTGTCTCTGAGTGGATGTGTGCCAAAGCCATATCTGTGCCCTGGAAGAGGCCACCAGGCAGGGCTGGACTGAGGAGCAGGACACAGACATGGACTGGATCCACCCTTAGGGCAACACATCTGACTGAATACCTTGCTCTAGTATCTGAGTTCTCCATGATTCTACCTGTGGTGTTTGTGCCAAAGGGACAACCTTAAGACTGGGAAAATAGAGAATCATATCAAAATTCTGGACAGTGGAGAGATGACTCTGGTAGCCAGGGGGCTTGGCCATGGCCCTGCCTCTACACCAGCAGCTCTGAGCTAAATTTTGCTTTTGGAAAAGGGTTGCCCTGAGGTTCAAGATGCACACTCACTGGCTTCAATTTTTTTTTCACAGTACAGGGGATCAAACCCAGGGCCTTATGCTTGCAAGGTAAGCACTCTACCAACTGAGCTATCTCCCCAGCCCTTGGCTTCAATATTTGTTGGCTTGTTTCAAGAGATCATTGAAGCTTTTTAAGAGAAGAAATATGGGAGATTATATAAAGCCTGTTCTTTGCTTATCAAACCAATAGAAAAACAGGCAGAGATGACCCTTGGGTGCACAGTCAGCCTGGGCACATTTGGAGGACTCTGCCATCCAGCCTCAGCTCCCCGAGTCTCATGCTCCTTGCACAGTGCAAGCAGCTAGTAACCAGGCATCCTGTGCCATGCTGGGTCCCATCTCCCCCAGGCAGTTTTTGTAAGTCTCCACTCTTGAAAGTAAAACCCTTCCCCAGAAAGGCTACTGACAAAATATTCACATGGGAATCTGTAAAACAACAAGCTAAACATGTGCTCAGCAGTCACAGACTCACCAGAAGAAAAACAGAAAGTGAAACTGAGGGCCAACTATGGCCAGACAGGAGAGAATGTGATTCAGGGTTGAGATCTGTCAAGAAAGAATCACAAGAACTGGGGTTCACACTGGCCTCGGGAGCAGAACTATGGCATGGTGTAAATGTGAGATCTCAGGGAGAGAATGGATGGTGAAGAAGCTGCTTCTCTGATGGAATCCTGCAGAAGAGGAGACAGAACTGGTGTGTGCAGCACACAGGTGCCACCCAGCAGCAGGGCCAGCAGTAGAGCCTGCAATGGCCAGACCAGGACTCAGGTTGGCCCCATGCCTACTGGACCACCTGGGGGATGGCACCTCCTTCCCTTGGTGTTCAAGTGGGGTAAGGATACCTCTCCTTCTACCTCAGTGGCTTTAAAGGTTGAATCTGATCCTGTGAATAAAATGTGCTGTACAGTTCTGGGTTCTACACAAATGTAAGTTATTTCAGGTACAAGGCTCTTCACGGAAAATGTGTCTAAAATTAGGACCTGGGGTGCAGAAGGCTATCCTTCCCTGAACCCAGTGACCTCCCACACCACAGGCAGATCTGTAGTGGCACTGGTAAGATTTAGTCAGTAAAAAAAATGCTCAGCACACAGCAAAAACATGTCACAAAAACAAACCTGTACAATGACAGTTACATCCCCAGACACTGCCAAGTGGCCTCTGTGGGTGGAAATCATCCCTGACTGGAGCTGCTACTCTTGGGGCACAGGCTGGCATTGCTGATGCCTTCTCAGAGAGCAGGTTTGTGGAAGCAAGTGCTAGCCCAGGGATGCCACAGTGACCCGGTGCCTTGTGAGGTGCCTGCAGAGGGGCATGTCATCATGCAGAACTATGGCTCAAATGCACCAGGATATTTTGTCGGATCTAAGCCTGGATTTCCATGTCACCATGAGACCCAAATGCTCTTGGGGTTGACCTTTCTGCATAGCAAATATTTCAGGGGCTACTTTAGCTGTTGAAGAGATTTGATTTATTAATGTATTAATATTCAAAACTGTTTGTCTGCCAATAAAAGAAAACAAAACCTATCCAGCCTCTCCACTTTGCCTGCCCTTTATGACTCACTAACAGTAGAGCTGGACCAAAGCAGCTGACTTCCTTACTAGAAAATACTATTTCCATTTTTCTAATGTGCTCAAGGTACCATGTTGGATTCCACCAAATCCCAAAACTCCCAACCATAGGAGCTGGGTGTTGCTGTTCCCTAGAATGCATTTCTCCTAGGGAGCCCAAGGAGATATCCTTCTGTCATTCCTTACTTATAAGCCCATTTGCAAGGATAGATCTAATTCTGTGCTCCCTGGAGACTTTCATACAATGGGTGACTAATAGTAAAAATGATGATGCTTATCACAGTGGCCATCAATAAGTACAACTAAACCTTCATGGCCACAAATAAGGTGTCCTGCTGGTGGTCTCCCTGCCAGAGGATGCAGGGCCACAGATGACGTCAAGCTGGGTAAGACAAGGCATACCCATGGCAGGTAGCATGCCAAAGTGGGGATTAACAAAGGGCTCATTCTGTCCTTTGAAGGAGGCTCCCACCTCACAACTAAGCCAGGCTTGTCCTGCATTCGGGCTGCTTGGTCTCAGCCCCGGGCGCACCACTCGTGCCATCCTCTGCTGCTGTCCTGCTGGCTCACCACCTGGGCTGGGCACCACCATCAGCAGTGTCTGCATGCTGACCAGTGCCCAGACAAGGACAGGAGAGCCAGAGGCAGTGCTTCGCTCTCTCGGGATCTCCTCCCAGTGGTGCCTCCTGTCCCCAAAGCAGACCTCTTGTGGTTTGGGACTCAGACACATGCAGTGAGTCCACAGTGGGCAGAGCCATGCGGGGGCTTTCCCAGGCCACTGGTGCTTTTTGTGCATGCCCAGCTCTCAGGCAGCTGAGACAGGCGGGCCTAGACAGGTGGAGGCACAGTGCAGTCCAGACCCACCCATTCCAAGTGTGCCAGTGCTCTGGAGGCCTCAACTTTGTGTCTGGTGTTGGCATCTGGCTGCTTCAGTGCCTGGACCACATGCCACCATGGTCGCAGGACCACCACCCTGCCTTTAGGGAAGGTTGCCCGCGGGAAAGGCAGCCTCCCTCCAGTAAGGCCGCTGCCCCTGGGTAATGCCGCCTACCACCGCCCTCAGGTAAGGCCGCCTGGGTAACACCGCTGCAATCCGGGAAGGCCACCTCCTCAGTTCAGGCTGCCCTTGGGGAAGGCCTGAACCCTCCATGGGGTTTCAGGTTGGTGTTTCCTGGGGCAGAGGGAATGCAATCTGAGACCGACCCCAGGGGTCTGGACCTGGAGGTCAGGGATCTGGGACAGGAAGGCCTCGGGGGCAGGGCACAGATAGACAGGAAGCCAGGGACTCTGCATGCTGAACCCATCCTGTGGCAGCACTGCCATGGGTAATGCACTTCTCTTGTTAAGGTCGCCACCCTCGGGTCTGGTAACCCTTGGGTCTGGACACCCTCGGTACTGGGCAAGGCAAGGTGGGGTGGGGAGGGGCAAGGCAGTGTAGGGAGTAGTGTGGCAGGGCAGAATGGGTTGGGGGGTTGGGAGGTTGGGGTGTGCAGGGAGGGGTGGGGCCACTTGGGGCATTACCGGAAGGCTGCTCAGGGTGTGCACATTCCTGTGTGCACATTCCTGTGGCAGAACACTTACTTAGCATGTGAGAAACCCTGGCTTGGTTCTCAGCAGCATGCACGTGCATGCACACACGCGGGTGCACGCGCACACACACACACACACACACATACCACACACCACAATAAATCTTCCTAATTCAGATGATTTTAAGAAAAATTTTCAAATCCTTTTTAGAAGATAGAAGCATGACGGTGATATGTTTAATGTCAGCTATTATATGGCATAATATTTCAAACCACTCTATGAAATTTCCTCTGGACTTAAATTATTATAGTACTTAAGAGACAAGAGAGCTGTTGCTTTTTGCAATTCTGATATATTTATAAAAACAATCTTTTGAAAATCATTTTCTTTTCTAATTTTCAAACTTAGAAAATTTATCCATTTGTCTTCCTAAAGTTGTACATTCATCAGAAAGTTTTTCTCTCATTCCTTGCCATCATGGGGGTGGACCTATTGTCAAAGGAAGTGCCATGACTAGGTTTTAGCATAATACCAGTGCCCCTATGGTTTTCAGATCAAAGTCATGTATACCTCTCATATTTGTTGAATTTATTAACAAAGAACATACAATTATTATTATATTTGAAAGGCCATCAAATTTGAATTAGTAGAAGCAGGGGTTTGACACATTATATTATAAGTTGAACACAGTGCAATTTAGTTTGATCATTTTGGGAGTTTGGCATAATGACTTCTGCCCTGTTCTGTAATCAAATGTCTGGCCTGCACCATTTTTTGGCAGTGAGAATTGAACCAAGTGACCATTGTAGCATGTGCTATGCAAGCACTGAGTTACATACATCCCCAGCCATTTAAATGTTTAATTTTGAGACAGGGTTTGGTCTAATTGCCCGGATGAGTACCAAATATGTCATCCCCCTTCCTTAGCCTGCCAAGTTCTGGGGTAACAGACATATCAAAGTGCCTGGTTTGTCCTGGAGGATTTGATGTCAGTGTTATATGCTTCTAATATGTCCTTTTCTAAGCTAGACCATGTCCATTTTTCCTTGTCAACAGTCAGTAAAGGCTTTTTTGTTGTTTTGATGTATGCTTAAGATGAAAATGCTTTATGATGAGGCACTACTGTTCATGATAGTCTAGGTGTGCGATCCACTCTGAGGGAATATTTTAATTTTGATAGTGTTCACACTTTCAGGTCTAACACATTTTGCTAGAAGTGATTATTCATTTTGTACTTGTTTAGGTAAATAAGACACAGTTCTTTTTTTTTTTTTTCTTTTCTACTATGGTGCTGGAGGTTGAACCCAGGGCCTCCTGCATGCTAGACAAGTGCTCTTCTGTTGAGCTGCATCCCCAGCAACTAGAACTTTATTTATCATAAATTTTATGACCAGGTAGAGTGATAATAAAATCACTTAGAAGTTCAACTTAATTTGGGACCATTTAAGATTTTGGGCCTCCAATAGTGGTTTGTGATTTCTAAAAGAAAAAGTAATTCTCAAAGCAGCAGCATCTAAGATTATTCATGCACTATGTTTCCCCAGTTTCTTCACTTCCTGCAGAGCATCATGGAGGTGATGGACTCTGGTATCCTTCTAACCTCTTCTGCTCACAAGTCATCATCCATTGTGGTTGCCAATCCTGTTTAACTTTTTCTTATCTTTGACTATTAATCAAATGAACAATTTGAATCTATTACTGCTAAAGAGTACGAATAGAAATAAAAGTAGGACAAGGATTCTTTGAGATAGTCACAGTGAAAGTCCCTCTGTGGACGAAGCTCAGTCATGAGTTGAAATAGTCTCTAAAACATTATTTTAGTGTAAAATGGTCAAGTTTTTAGAAGCCAAACCTAGTACCTAGTGCCTGCATAAAAATATAAGTTGACCTACATGTGTTCTTATTGGAACATAAAACCTGTAAAAGTGGTGCTATCTTGAATCATATATTAGATGAAATGGTTTAATTTTCTGTTAAAATACAGAACTAGTTAGAATGTCAGTTATCAGCAATTATAGTTGTATAAACAACCAAGTGTTTGAAAACATATAACCATGTCTTAAGGATATTTTTGAGTAGTTTTTAATCTTTATAAGAAAAATGCAAAGAAAATACATATTTCCCAGGTAGCCTCATCCTTGTTTTTCTTTCTTTCTTTCTTTCTTTCTTTCTTTCTTTCTTTTTTTTTTTTTTGTAGTACTAGGGATCAAACTCATGGCCTTGAGCTTGTGAGGCAAGCATTCTATCAGCTGTGCTATCTCCCCAGTCCTCATTTTTCTTTTGATATGATTTACATGCACTGTCTTAAATGGGTTAACATCCTAGAAAATGTCATGAAGAACAAACATTAGTGTGCTATCACTAAGTGCAGTTGCATTTCCTTTGGATTCTCAGTTCTGCCTCTTCCTGTTTCAGGACCACATCCAGGATCCCAAATGACATTAATTTCCTGTCCCTATAGACTTCTCTTTTCGAGTGAAGAGTTTCTTGGACTATCCTTGTTCCGATGACCTTAGCAAGGTTGAGGAGGGTCTTTCAGGTACTTGTTACATTGTTTTCTATTGGTGTTTACTTTTTATCTTCATATTTATCCTGGGGCTGTGAGTCTTGGGGAGGCAGATCATGGAGGTGGACAGCATCTCTGTGATCTCAGGTCCCAAAGGGGAATATCCTGTTAGTACTGACTTTGCTCACCTGGCTGAGGCAGGGCCTTTCATTTCTCATTGGGAAGTTTCTGTCTCTGTGTGTCCACATTGTGTTCTTCTGGAGGAAATCACCCTGCATGGCCTGCACATAAGAAAGAGAGAGTTAGCATCATCTCCTTGATGACTGACTGTGTGCCCCAATTATCTGAAATTCTGCACAAGTGGTTTCCAGTCAACCCATTTATTTTTCTATTCAGTTACTTATTTGTATCACTGTGGACATTAGATAGTTACCTTATGCTGTTATTTATTAACCAATTATGTAGTTCCTCATTCCTTAATTCATTCTTGGTTTAAAATTTGGGGTCTTTCCACTGGGATCTTTTTTTCATTATCTCCTGTTGTCCTTTAGCATATTTTTTACTTTGTCCCAAAGTTCTTTCTGATACTTAAATGTTACCCTGGCTTTATACTTACTCTCTTGATTCTAGTATCTGCCATTTCTTCAAAGATACCTGACTCCTTGGATTAGAGAATGATATCAAAATCTTATTTCTGACTGGGTATGGTGATGCACACCTGTAATCCCAGTGGCTTGGGAGGCTGAGGCAGAAGACTTACAAGTTCAAAGTGAGGACCTAAGCAACTTAGACCCTATCTCTAAATAAAGTATCAAAAAGGGTTGGGGTGTGGCTTAGTAGTTAAGCACCCCTGGGTTCAATCCCTGGTAGCAAAAAAAAGTAAAAAAAATAATTAATAATATAAAAATTTCTATTAAAAAACTTTCATCTGGCACTTAAATGTGCCCATTGCATTTTTTAGAATGATGTTTTATATACA
This sequence comes from Sciurus carolinensis, assembly GCF_902686445.1. Classification (NCBI taxonomy): domain Eukaryota; kingdom Metazoa; phylum Chordata; class Mammalia; order Rodentia; family Sciuridae; genus Sciurus; species Sciurus carolinensis. The sequence goes on along the minus strand of NW_025920224.1, from coordinate 395,101 downwards.
TATGTATATATATATATATATATATATATATATATATAAGATGTCTTATTTTTTTTTATTTTTAGCTGCAGATGAACATGATACACTTATTTTCATTTATTTATTTTCATAGGTGGTGAGGATCAAACTCAGTGCATCACAGGATCTAGGTGAGTTCTTTGCCACTGAGCTACACCCCCAACTCCTGCCCATTGCATCTGTTTTGTTTTTGTTTGTTTGTTTCATTTCCTGGTTTTATTAACTAGCATGAAGCCACCAAGATGAGGGAGGTAGTCTCATTCCTCTGATATTTTAGATTAAAAGGTGTGTTTGCCATAACCTAGCTGAAGTACCAACTACATATTTAAATTTATTCCTTTCCAAAGATCTCTTGTTTTGGGGTACCTGATATATAACATCAACAGGATTACAATTAGCTATAGATTTTCTTCCAAACCATGTCCAATTACTGTCAATACACATATGGTAAAACCAGTTTGCTTTTACAAGAGCATTTTCCTTTCATAACCAGTCACAGCACTGTCAATATCATGGTTTAGTGTTAGGTATGTAAAACAATGCCATTTAAGGAAACTGGGTGAAGAGTATACAAAATGTATTATTTTACCAACTTCCTGGAAGACTGTAATTATTTTAAGATAGCATTTCACTTTATTTTGTGGTGATGGGGTTTGACACCAGGCCTCCCTCACACTGCCAGTTCCACCACTGAGGAAAATCCCCAGCCCTCTTTACTTTGAGACTTGTCATTAAGCTGCCCAGGTGGGTTTTCCAAATATGTGACCCTCCTGCCTTAACCTCCCAGAGTAGCTCATATTAGAGGTGTGTACCACCACACCTGGCTCAAAATGTTTTAAAAATCTAAACAAAAATGTTACTTGTAGAAAAGAACAAGAGGAGAATAATACAGAAGTTAAAGAGAAAATAGGAATGGACTTAGAAGAGTGTTTGGGAGTCACCTGACCAATGGAGGACATCTGTCAAGGGAATTGTGTCACCCTGTGAAAAGGATGAAGGGTTTGATATAATAACTGCCCTGTGGCCTTTAAGATTAAGGTAATATCCATACCCTAGCATCTAAAGCTAATTTATAGCATCATCTCTGTGGCCCTTAACATCAATGAAATATAAATGCTAATGCATGTTAAACTAATATAATAGCTGTCCCATGGCCTTTAATATTGAAGTAATTTAATATTGTAGCATCTTATACATACTTGCTGTCCTGTGGCCTTTCATATAAATATGATACATGTTATGTGGCATCTAAAACTAACATAATAACTGTGGCATTTCACACTGATATAATATCCATACTATAGCAGCTAATGCTAATGTAATATTTGTCCAGTGGACGTTAGTACTAATATAATCTGCATAGTAGAGCATTTATACTTGATAAAATAGTTGCCCCATGGACTTTCAGAGTAACATAATATCTATAATATATAATCTAAAACTAATGTAATAGCATCTTAAACTATTCTAACAGCTGCTCTGTGGACTTTAATAATAATGTACTGTCCATACTACAGCATCTAAATTCAATATAATACCTGAATTTGGTTTAGTGCTAATATAATATCCATAATGTAGCATCTAAAACTAATAAAATAACTTCCATGTGGCCTATGATAAGCATATGATATCCATACCATAGCATCTAAAAATAGTATAATAACTTCCCTGAGTCCTTTAACTTTAACATCACTACTGTGTTCCCAGAAACTAATTTAATAGTTGTTCTGTGGCATTTAATGGTAATATAATATCCATACTACAGCATCAAAAAATGCTGTTATAGCTGCTCTGTGGCCTTTCACACTAATATAGTATGCATATTGTGACCTCTAAAACTACTATAATAGTTTCCATGTGATCTTAATACTAATTGAGATGCACTATGGTACCAAAATATTATCATGGAAACTCTGTGATCTTTAATACTAATGATATTGATTCTATAAAATATAAAGTTAATAGAATAGGTATTATATTCTTTGGTCTTTAATACTAAAGATGTCCATCCTGTGCTATTTAAAACTAATGTAGCAGTTGTCCTGTGGCTTTAAATGTATTATAATACTCATTCCATAGTATCAAAGATAAATATAAGAGCTGTGTTGTGACATTTATATAAACTAAATATCCATACTATAGCATCCAATACTAATATAATAGCTACTTTGCTATCTTTTACAGTAGTATTATTAATGTAATGTACCATTTCAGTCTAAGGTCCTTTGGACCTTAAATCTACTGTACTATAAAAACTGTCTCATCTCATCTAATCTAATAGATGCTCCTGTGTCCTTTACTTCTAAAGTCCATTGATAGCACTGATACTGAATATACTTGCCTCTAATAATAATATGATGTCCATATTGAAGTGTCTGATATGAATATAATAAGTACCCTGCATCCCTTAATACTTATGTGATATCCATTACATAGCCTCTGTAACTAAACTGATATAATAGCTGACCAGTGACCCTTGATATTGCTGTAATAGCCAGACTACAGAATCTCAAACTAATATATTAGCTGCCTGTGACCTTTAAACAAATAGGCTATGAATCCTATAGCTTCTCAAGTTAGCATAATAGATGCCATGTGTTCTTTAATATTAACTTAATATTCATATGATAGCATGTCTACCTAATATAATAGGTGCCCTGTGAACTTAAACATTGATATAGTATCTATAATATGACATCTTAATACCATCTATATCCTGTGCTCTTAGTACTAATATTATGTCTATGCTATAGGATCTAAAACTAGTATAAGGATGACTTGTGTCCTTTAAGGTTAATATGATAAATGTATTGCATTCTTTAAAATTAAAACAATACCTGTCCTGTGGTCTCAGATATTTATGTAATATCAATAATATAGCATCTAAAATTAATATAATAGCTATACTGTGACTATTAATATTCATACAATACCCATGCTATAAAATCCAAAACTAATAACTGACCTGTATCCTTTTGTAGAAAAATAATATCCATACTCTAACATCTCAAGCAAATAGAATAGCTGCCCAGTGGCTATTAATAGTAACATAATAGTAACATAAGTATTACAGCATCTTAAACTAATACAGTGGATAATTTGGGCCTTTGTTATAAATGTACTATCCATGCTATAGAATCAAAACCTAACATAAATTGTGATATGTAGTCTTTATTTAATGTAATATCTCTACTCAAACAGTTTAATGTAATATATGTTCTGTAACCTTATATACTAATATGATATCCATATTATTGAATCCAAGGCTAACATAATAGCTGACATTTGAACTTTAATATTAATATAACAAGTTTACTATACAGTGTGAAAGTAACATAATAGCTGTCCTGTGGCTTTATTTAAATCCATACCTCAGCATCGAAAACTAATAGCTTCCCAGTGGCCTTTAATACTAATGTAATATTCATATTATAGCATGCATATATAATGTAATAGCTTCTCTGTGCCTTTTACTGTCAATATAATCTTCATAGAGTGGCATCTGAAACTAATATAATTGCTGCTCGACTTCAAAGTTGGTCAAATATCCATTCTCTGGCCTCTAAAACTAATACAGCAACTTCCCTGTGGCCCTTGTTCTTGACATGATATCCATATTACCTCATGAAAAACTGATAGCTTCTCTGTGGCCTTTAACATGAATACATGCGGGAGGTTTTCAAGATGGCGGACTAGAGAGCGGCTGCATTTCATGTTGCTCCAGGACACAGGATTCAAAAGAGGAGATAGTGAGAGAACTGGGACCAACTCAAAGCCACTGGGTGAGTCTCTCCAGTTGGGGTGGCATCCCAATGGGGCAGTAGCCCCGGAACGCAGGGAACTTTGTGAAGTAGAGTTGCCCGGCGAGACACCCCTCCCCCCACTGGAGCGGTAAACACGGACCACTGGGCTCATCGTAGAGGTGGCTGCTCAGCACAGTGCTTGGACTTGGAGCAACCACTGGGACTCCGGGTGGCTGCCTGAGGAGGAGCTGTGTGGTGAGCTGTTTGGACTCAGAGCGACCACTTCTTAACACCGGGGGGCTGCCCAGAGGAAGAGGAGGAGCGCAGCGGGTTGCTTGGTCTAGGAGTGACTGCATCAGAGCTACAGGTGGCTGCCTGAGGAGGAATTGTGTGGCGAGCTGTTTAGACTCAGAGCGAGCGCTTCTGAACACCAGGGGGCTGCTTGGAGGAAGAGGAGGAATGTGGCAGGTCGCTTGGTCTAGGAGTGACTGCATCAGAGCTACAGGTGTTTGCCAGAGGAGGAGGCGAGTGGTGAGTTGTTTGGACTCAAAGTGACCGCTCCTGAACACCGGTGGCCTGCCTGGAGGAGGAGCGTGGTGGGTCGCTTGGTCTCTGAGTGACCGCTCTTGAACACCCAGGGGTCTACACGAGGAGGAGGAGGAACAGGGTGGGTCACTTGAACTTGGAGTGACTGTCTAGGGCTATGGGCAGTTGGCAGGAGGAGGAGACACAAAGTGAGTTGCTTGGACTCCTAGTGACTGCGTTGGAACACTGGGCACCTGTCTGGAGGAAGAGGTGTGTGGCCAGGCTCTGGGTCTCGGAGCTATTGAACGGGGCTCCAGGTGTCGGCTCAGAGGAGGGGCCACATAGCCAGGCAATTAGGTGAAGAGCAGGGTCCCAGGACCTTGGTGGCTTCTTGGTGGAAGAGCCACACAGAGACACACCTAGGGGTGCAGTGAAGTTTCCAGGACTGCGGGCAGATTCTCTGAGGAGAGGCAGCCTAAGGAGACTTGGCTGCAAAGGGTGAGGCTCCCAGGCCCAGGAGGTAGGTCTGGGCCCCTGGGAACGTTGCAGAGGAAGGTAGCCCAGCCCAGGCGGTAGTTGTAGATTGAGGGGAACCTCTAGGAGGGGAACTGAGCAGCGAGACCACCCCACCAGGTGAGTCTTCCCTGCTGGGTGAGGTTTTCCCACAAGGATGGTAAAATCAGAGACACAGGCACAAATAGGTCTTGCCTCAGCCTGCAGCCTAGTTCCCCTTTGTTTGCCCATTGGTCAACAAGTGGGGGCACCTCTGCTCACTATCAGGGAATATACCCAACATGAGGGTCACCACCCCTAGAGAGACAGCCTCCTTGTGGAGCACCTCATTACCAACTTCCTCCAAGACTTCAGGCTACGGAAGGATAAGAGGGGATATATTAGCAATCTTCAGGGACATTATAAGTCAATAGAGGAAATCTGCAATATCTTAAGGACCCACTGATTCCTGAACAATATGAGAAAACAAGGGAAGAAAATGCCCCAAACAAATCTAGATGTTACATCAATAAAATCCAACAACAGCATGGCAGAAGAAATGACAGAAAGGGAGTTCAGAATGTACATAATTAAAATGATCAGGGAAGAAAAAAATGAGATGACAGAGCAAATGCAGGCATTGAATGATGAGATGAAAGAGCAAATGCAGGCATTGAATGATCACACCAATTGACAGTTAAAAGAGCAAATACAGGAAGTAAAAGATCATTTCATTAAAGAGTTAGAGATATTGAGAAAAAACCAAACAGAAATCCTTGAAATGAAGGAAACAATAAACCAAATTAAGAACTCCATAGAAAGCATAACAAATAGGATAGAAAACCTGGAAGACAGAACCTCAGATATTGAAGACAAAATATTTAACCTTGAAAACAAAGTTGAACAAACAGAGAAGATGGTAAGAAATCATGAGCAGAATCTCCAAGAACTATGGGATATCATGAAAAGGCCAAATTTGAGAATTATTGGGATTTAGGAAGGCTTAGAGAAACAAACCAAAGGAATGAACAATCTATTCAATGAAGTAATATCAGAAAATTTCTCAAATCTGAAGAATGAAATGGAAAATCAAGTTAAAGAGGCTTATAGGACTACAAATACACAAAATTACAACAGACCCACACCAAGGCACATTATAATGAAAATACCTAACACACAAAATAAAGACAGAATTTTAAAGACTGTGAGAGAAAAGAACCAAATTACATTCAGAGGGAAACCAATACAACATCAGCAGATTTTTCAATCCAGACACTAAAAGCTAGAAGGGCCTGGAACAGCATTTTTCAAGCTCTGAAAGAAAATGGATGCCGACCAAGAATCTTATACCCAACAAAACATACCTTCAAATTTGACGATGAAATAAAATCATTCCATGATAAACAAAAGCTAAAAGAATTTAGAAAAAGAAAGCCAGCATTACAGAACATTCTCAGCAAAATATTCCATGAAGAGGAGATAAAAATCAAAGAAGCAAAGCAGCAAAGGGAGGAATTATCCTGAAGGAACTGTCAAATAAAGGAGGAACCAGGTTGTTTCAAAAAAATAAATAAATAAATAAAATTTAAAAAATGAACCAAATGACCGGGAATACAAATCATATCTCAATAATAATCCTGTATGTTAATGGCCTGAATTCATCAATCAAAAGACATAGACTGGCAGATTGGATTAAAAAGAAAGATCCAACAATATGTTGCCTGCAAGAGACTCACCTCATAGAAAGAGATACCCATAGACTAAAGGTGAAAGGATGGGGAAAAACATACCATGCACATGGACTCAACAAAAAAGCTGGAGTATCCATCCTCATTTCAGATAACGTGGACTTCAAGACAAAGTGAGTCAGAAGGCATAAAGAAGGACATTTCATACTGCTTAAGGGAAGAATAAATCAGCAAGATTTAACAATTATAAACATCTATGTCCCAAACAGTGGCTCATCCACGTATGTCAAACAAATTCTTCTCAATTTTAGAAACCAAATAGACCATAACACAATAGTACTAGGTGATGCAACACATGTATCCTTCTCTAAAATAGACCTTATATTATGCCACAAAGCTAATGTTAGCAAATACAAGAAGATAGAGACACTACCTTGTATTCTATCAGATCATAATGGTTTGAAGTTAGAAATAAATGAAAGAGTAAAAAACAGAAGCTACTCCAACACCTGGAGATTAAACAATATGCTATTATATGATGAATGGATAACAGAATATATTAGGAAGGAAATTAAGCAATTCTTAGACGTAAATGAGAACAAAGAAACATCATATCAGAATCTCTGGGACACTAAGAAAGCAGTACTTAGAGGAAAATTTATTTCATGGATTGCATTTAATAAAAGAAGTAAAACTCAACAAATAAATGACCTAACACTACAGCTCAAAGCCCTAGAAAAAGAAGAACAGACCAACACCAAAATTAGTAGAAGACAGGAAATAGTTAAACTCAGAGCTGAAACCAATGAAATTGAAACAAAAGAAACAATACAAAAATTGACAAAATAAATAGTTGGTTCTTCGAAAAAATAAACAAAATTGATAAACCTTTAGCCACACTAACAAAGAGAAGATGAGAGAAAACCAAAATCATCAAAATTCGGAATGAACAAGGAAATATCACAAATCACAAGAGACACGATTGAAATAAAAAACATAATTAGAAGCTATTTTGAAAACCTATACTCCCACAAATTAGAAAATATCTAAGACATCAACAGGTTTCTAGAGACATATGAATTGCCTAAACTGAACCAGGAGGACATACACAACTTAAATAGACCAATTTCAAGTACTGAAATAGAAGAAGTCATCAAAAGCCTACCAACAAAGAAAAGTCCAGGACAAGATGGGTTCTCAGTCGAGTTCTACAAAACTTTTAAAGAAGAGCTCATTCCAATACTTCTCAAAGTATTCCATAAAATAGAAAAGGAGGGAACCCTCCCAAACTCATTCTATGAAGCCAATATTACCCTGATAACTAAACCAGACAGAGACACATCGAGGAAAGAAAATTTCAGTCCAATATCCTTAATGAATATTGACGCAAAAATTCTCAAAAAATTTTAGCAAATTGCACACAAAAACATATTAAAAAGATAGTGCACCATGATCAAGTGGGTTTCATCCCAGGGATGCAAGGTTGGTTCAACATCAGGAAATCAATAAATGTCATTCACCATATCAATAGACTTAATGTCAAGAATCACATGATTATTTCAATAGATGCAGAAAAAGCATTTCATAAAATACAGCACCCCTTCAGCTCAAAACACTAGAAAAAATAGGGATAGTGGGAACATTCCTTGACATTGTGAAGGCCATCTATGGTAAACCCATGGTCAATATCATTCTAAATGGTGAAAAACTGAAAGCATTCCCCCTAAAAACTGGAACAAGGCAGGGATGCCCTCTTTCACCACTTCTATTCAATATCGTCCGTGAAACTCTAGCCAGAGCAATTAGACAGACCAAAGAAATTAAAGGGATATGAATAGGAAAAGAAGAACTCAAACTATCCCTATTTGCTGATGATATGATTATATACTTAGAGGAACCAGGAAATTCCACCAGAAAACTTTTAGATCTCATTAGTGAATTCAGTAAAGTAGCGGGATATAAGATCAATGCAGATAAATCTAAGGCATTTTTATACATAAGTGATGAATCTTCAGAAAGAGAAATTAGGAAAACTACCCCATTCACAATAGCCTCAAAAAAATAAAATACTTGGGAATCAATCTCACAAAAGAGGTGAAAGTCCTCTACAATGAGAACTACAGAACACTAAAGAAATAATTTAAATAAAACCTTAGAAGATGGAAAGATCTCACATGTTCTTGGATAGGAAGAATTAATATTTTCAAAATGGCCATACTACCAAAAGTGCTATACAGATTCAATGCAATTCCAATTAAAATCTCAAGGATGTACCTTACAGAAAGAGCAAGCAATTTTGAAATTCATCTGGAAGAATGAAAAACCCAGAATAGCTAAAGCAATCCTTGGAAGAAAGAGTGAAGCAGGGGGTATCGCAATACCAGATCTTCAACTCTACTACAAAGCAATAGTAACAAAAATGGCATGGTATTGGTACCAAAATAGAAAGATGGATCAATGGTACAGAATAGAGGACACGGACACAAACCCAAATAAATACAATTTTCTTATACTAGACAAAGGTCCAGAAATATGCAATGGAGAAAAGATAGCCTCTTCAACAAATGGTGCTGGGAGAATTGGAAATTCATATGCAACAGAATGAAACTAAAACCATTTCTCTCACCATGCACGAAACTAAACTCAAAATGGATCAAGGACCTCAGAATCAGAACAGAGATCCTGCATCTTACAGAAGAAAAAGTAGGTCCAGAATTTCAACATGTTGGCTTAGGACCAGACTTCCTCAACAGGACTCCCATAGCACAAGAAATAAAAGCAAGGATCAACAACTGGGATAGATTCAAACTAAAATGTTTTCTTTCAGCAATGGAAACTATCAGCAATGCGAAGAAAGAGCCTACAGAGTGGGAGAAAATCTTTGCCAATCATACTTCAGATAGAGCACTAATCTCCAGAATCTATAAAGAACTCAAAAAACTCTACACCAAGAATGCAAATAACCCAATCGACAAATGGGCTAAGGAAATGAATTGACACTTCACAGAAGAAGATCTACAAGCAATCAACAAACATATGGAAAAATGTTCAACATCTCTAGTAATAAGAGAAATGCAAATCAAAACCACCCTAAGATTCCATCTCACCCCAATTAGAATGGCGATTATCAAGAATACAAGCAACAACAGGTGTTGGAAAGGATGTGGGGAGAAAGGTACACTCATACATTGCTGGTGGGGCTGCAAATTAGTGCAGCCTCTCTGGAAAGCTGTGTGGAGACTCCTTAGAAAACTTGGAATGAAACCAACATTTGACCCAGCTATCCCATTCTTTGGCCTATACCAAAGGACTTAAAATCAGCATATTACAGAGATACAGCCACATCAATGTTCATAGCTGCTCAGTTTACAATAGCCAGATTGCGGAACCAACCTAGATGTCCTTCAATTGATGAATGGATAAAGAAACTGTGGTATATATATACAATGGAATATTACTCAGCCATAAAGAATGATAAAATTATGGCATTTGCAGGCAAATGGATGAAACTGGAGAATATCATGCTAAGTGAGATAAGCCAATCTCAAAAAACCAAAGGATGAATGATATCACTAATAAGTGGATGATGACACATAAGGGGGGGTGGGAGGGGTTATTTTTACAGTTAGAGTTAGGATTAGGGAGAGGGGCAGGAATGGAGGAAGGAAGGACTGTATAGAGGATAATGAGTGGTGGGAGGGTTAGGGGGAAAGGGAAAAAATAACAGAATGAATCAAACAACATTACCCTATGTAAATTTATGATTGCACAAATGGTATGCCTTTACACCATGTACAAACAGAGAAACAACATGTATCCCATTTGTTTACAATTAAAAAAAACATTAATACATGCATATTGTCATATCTAACACAAATAAAATAGCTGTGTTGTGACATTCAATACTTTTATAATACTCATACTATAACATCTAAAATAAACCTAACAACTGCCCTATAACTTTTAATATGGATATAATAAACATACTGTAGCATCTTACATTAATATTTGTCCTGTGGCCTTTAATAGTAATAGATAGCCAGACATTAGTACCTCAAACTGATGAAATAGCTGCCTTTAATCTTTAACATCAATGTAATACCCATACTTTGCTATCTAAAATTAATATAATACCTGCCATGAGTCTTTTTATACTAATATTGTATGCAGAGGATAACATTGAAAATTAATATAATGGCTGACTTCTGGCCTTTGCATTAAAGAAATATTGATGCAAAAACTTAGGTCGTATAGTAGTTGAACTTTGGCCTTTAGTATTAATATAACTTGTATACTACAGCATCTTATACTAATTTATTAGCTGTCCTTTGGCTTTTAATATTAATATAAAATCCATGTATAGCCATTTTATCTAATATCTGCTCTGTGGCAATTAGAGCTAATATAATAGCTTGCCTATGACCATATTAATATGATAGCCAATCTAAAATAATGTAATTGCTTCCTTGTGACCTGTAATACTTACATGATATGCAAACTATGGCATCTACAACTAATAAAATAGCAGTCTGCTGGCTCTTAATACTTATGTAATGTATATACTCTTAAGTAATATAGTAACTGCAATGTTGTCTTTAATACTAATATATTATCCATTGTATAAACTCTTAAAACTAATACTATAGCTGCCCTGTGAACTTTATTATTAATAAAGTATTCATACTGTAGCATCTAAGAGAGAAAAAAGAGCTAACCTGTGGATATTAATATTGATGTTATATCCACACCATAGCATGTAAAACTAATAACTTCCCTGTGGTTTTACTATTATAAAGACATCCATAGTATATCATGTAAAATTAATATGCTAGATTCCCTGAAGCCTTTAATGTTAATATAATATACATGACATAGCATCCAAAACTAATATAATAGCTACCTGGCAGTCTTTCACACTAAAATGATAATCCATTTTTCATGTGTAGTGTGCTTAATTATTAATGTCATAGCCATACTATAAAATAAGAAACTAATATAATATATGACCTCTGGCTTTTAATTCTAATAAGATACCCACAGTAGCCACCTAATGCTAATATAACAGCTGCCATATGCCCTGCATATTAAGATGTTTTCCATATTGTAGCATGTAAAATGATAACAGAGATGACCTAGTACTCATTTTTAATCCACTTTGTAGCATTGAAAACTGATAAGGAAACTGTCTTGTGGCCCTAAATACTGACATGGTATCCATATTATAGCTTTAAAAACTGGTAATGGGGCAACCTTGTGGCCTTCTGCATAAAAAAGAAAATCCATAAGGCATTCCCTGTGGTCATTAGTTATTAATGTCACTTGTATTCATGCAGATCATATAACATCATGTATAATGTGGCCCTTAATGTTAGTATGATTACTATATGGTGGCATTTGCTACTAATTATTCTCTGCAGGCCTTTAGTAATAATCTAATATTCATGTAGAGCTTCAATTCTCATATACTAACTGCCCTGTGGCATTAATGCTACTAGGACATCTGTATTTAAAAACTGAAATTGATGTTACAGCTCTCTGGGTCTTTCCAAATTAGTAAATTATACTCCTAATGGCTTTTAAACTAATATCAGAGATGTATTGTGGCCTTCAGTACTGAACAGATACCCTTTTCATATCATCTATAACTGATAAAATAGCTGCCTTTTGGACTTTACAACTGAAAAGAATTTCAAATTATAGTATGAAAATGATAAAATTGATGTATTTGGGCATTTAATACTGCTATATTGTCCATGTCGTTGTATTAAAACTTGATCAAATAGCTTCCCTGTGTCCTTTAGGACTGGTAGGTTATTCCCATGGACCCACAAAAAATTCATGTAACAGGTGTCTTGTAGCATTTAGTATGATATGACAAGCGTATTAGAGCATGGAAAGTAATAGAGCAGCTGCTGTCACATCTTTGGCAGTGATAGTAATCATAATAGAACACAGAAAATGCAAGGTGCTGCCTTGTGACCTTCAGGGCTGAGATGGTATCCACATTGTAGCTTTTAAACATGATAATGTGCCTGTCTTGTGGCATGTGATACCAAAATAAAAATTTATTTTATGTAAACTGTGGTCTTTAGTATTAATGTTATATCCATAGCACAGCATCACAAAATAATATCATGTATAAATTGTGGCCCTTAATTCTAATATGATAAAGTTCAAAAATATTATTTATTACTAATATGATTTCTCCCTGTATCTTTTAATAATATAATATCCACATGTATCATTAACACTGATAAAATAACTGCACTGTGGCATTAATACTAATGTATTATCTGTATTTTAAACCTATATGATATTTCAGCTCTTCTATGGGTTTTAATATTAATAAATTCTCCATATAATAATATGAAAGTGACATAATTTGGTGTGGTGGCAAATCCTTGTGGAGCTCATCACTGCTGGCCATCAGATTCCACTACTGGCAGTTATGTTTATGGGGTTACTTGGCAATGGTTATTCCACAATTGACAGTAACTGCCCAGTTAGGGTGCTTGGCAGCGATTACTTCTGTTTGGGAGGATTAAGTCAGAGACTGAGGAAGTCCCCAGGGGAAGGGGAATACAAGACTTCCTGATGAAGTCAGCCTGGAAGAAATAGGCTGCCTTTCACTTGGAGGGCAAGATTCACAGATTCCAAGAGGCTGTAAAGATTGGCAATTTAGCAGCAGTGAAAGGTTTTTCATTCCAGGGAGGTGATGTCAATGAACCTGATAAAAGACACAGATATGGAGGAATCTGTGAGGTCAGGGGTTGAAGGGCAAGGGGTCAGTTTGGGGACGAGGGACTGATGGGGCTGTACCACTCTGGCTCTGCTCATGGGGCAGAGGAGAAGGGAGACCGGCTCTCCTCTCACCAGGAAATAACTTTCAGACCCCCATGGAGGCCTATGTACTGGGGACCTGCAAATCTTAGAGGTCTAGCACCCAGGCCCTCTTAATGAGCAGTAAAACAAAAGCAAAATTTCAGTTGGCTTCCTTGAGGACTGTTTTAACAGTTAAGTACACACAGCAGTTTAATATTAATGTACATACTTTCAAAAGTACATTATATACACTGTAGAAAAGGACATAATGAGAAAATATTGCTCATAATATACCAACATGAGGGCTAAAAAAGAGTTCTTCAGATATAATACACTATGCTGTTTACTGAGAGAACTTACAAGAACTCTTCAATGGAGAATATGGCTCCACCATTATTTTTTGTTGTTGTTGTTTTGTCTTCTGTTTATAAAATTGCTGTGAAACTTACAGAAAGAAGAAAAAACTTACTTCTCACAGGTTTGACTCACAATTTAATCAAATTCTGAAGGTTAACTTGAAGTCCTCTTCACCAGCCAACTGTCTTCAGAGCAAGACTTGTGGAAGAGCCCTGAGTTTTCTGCAAAGACTTTGTTACTTTTCAAAAGAGCAGACAATAAAGTTCACTGGCAGATTATCCACCTTCCAAAGCACCAAACATGATGCTTTTCCAATTTTGTCACTACTTTGACAGACAACATTTAAAAATAATCTGCCAAAAGCTTTCTGCACAACATTATTGGTTCCTCTGTTCCAATACAGTTTCCTGTAGTCATACCTTACTGTTTTTCTTTTTATGTAAGCAGGGAAAACAGAGCATTGGTTCACAGCATCCAGGAAGTGAAGGCTTTCAGTCACCAGGGACAAGGGAACAGCATACATAAGGTTCCCAGTCTGCACAAGCTGCCTGCTTCTCCCCTACTGTGCCTTGCCCTGTCTGGTTCCCAAGGAACTAAGTATATCCATATGGGCCTGGGCCCTAGTGGTGGTTTTGTGGAAGGGAATACTCCTTTTCCCCAAAATGTGAGCTCTTTCTACAGTTATCAATATTGCAAAAATTTCAAAAATAATGAAATATCAAAGTTATACCATTTTGCAGTCCCACATGCTTGCAGTATTTTAAGATCATAACACTATGAAAATGTTTGTAATGAATGAAGACTTGCCAATGTGGGTATCAAAAAATGTCATAAACTTTCACAAATTACTTGTTTGCAAACTGCCAAAAGATAAGTGCCTAGAACAGGATAAAATACAAAGTATGCAAATATATGGAAAATATTTAGTATACTAGAATTGGTGGGTAGGAAAGTATACATTTTTAAACATTGCACAGAACTTACCATCTAATCATCTGAGGAGTGTTATGCAGCTTAACCTTAAGCAGCAGAGTCTAAGTACAACTCCTCTTGCATCCTCAAAACTTCACAGCTGAGAAATGTATTTCATTTAATAATATAATTAAATTTCTTGTCTTATTAGGGGCACAAATATTTTTTCCTGTATCCATAAATCACATGAACTTGTGCAAAAGAGTACTTTATCTGATTTAAGTCAATTTGACTTTAGCAAGCTAAAGGGCATGCATATAATCACCAGCACCAAAATGAAACAAATAAAAGTTTTTAAAGAGGTAGAAATAAAGGAAGTCTTCTTTTTACTTCATTCTTTCTTAGGAAAATCCTTGCCAACACAAAATGTATAAAGAGGAATTTGCGTTTTCTTGTACATTTCTATGTAGAAGTGAAAGAAAACTTTTCATCTGGGTTTATAGATATTACACATGAATTTTTATATGTAGGGCTTGTTACATAAATGTCATTGTGTGTTAAATCTGCTTTAGGGCATGCTGACAAAATAGAAGAAAGCAAGTGTAAAAGATTATTACTACTGCCAAAGTATTGCTTTACTTCATAAGTTTTGCTTAAAAAACTAAATTCAAGCATACTTACCTGTTCTTTTATTCTATTCATTTATACCCATACACCGAGAACCTAGTATATAATTGACATAATGTCTCCTAAAACTCTTCCCTATGAGCTTTATGTTTACTTGATCAGACATTTAAAACTGAAGAGATAGGACTTTATTTCAAGTAAACCTTTTCCTTACACAGAAGCACTTCTGAAGGTAGGAAACTGTAAACTCACTGTTTTAAAACTTAAGGTAGTATTAAGTATTGAACAATGGAAATACTTGATTTACATGTATCCTATAAGTCTAAATATTGAATAAAGTGAACCATCCTAATTCATTTGGGTCCTACATTTCCTATCACTCTAAGTTACTTGAAAAAAAATGAAAAACAAGGATTATTATGTTTTAAATTTGGTCTTTTATTGTTGTTTTGTCATTCATCTCTTTTTACCTATAATAATTTTAAGAATGAATATTAAATTAAATTCCACCCATATGACTGGAACTACTATAGATCTCTTGTTTGCATTACATTTCACTCAAGGTAAGGCACTGTGGATTATGTGATGGTTCTTTATTTCATGTATGAATAAAAAAGTTCAATGTTCCCAATTATACTTATAATGCAGCCTAAATTTTAGTGGCATTCCAAAGTCAGTGATGTTACAATTATAGAAAAAAGAGTATCTAAGACTGACTGAAATACATACTCCTTAAAAGATAAGAGTAAAATCACTATAATAGTACTATTTTATTAATTGAAATACTTTGCTGATTCATAGTAATAGTAATAATTACAATAGCCAACAAGGCAACAATTATTGAATTGTTGCTTTTTCTAGAAACTGTTCAAATTTTTGCATAGATTCCCATTTAAGCATCACTGTAGCATCCTGGGAGGTAACTACTAACTTTAATCCTTATTTTACTGGTGATAAAATTGAAGGATAGGAGGGCTAACTAGTGAGTCACAGAGCTAAAGTAGAATTCCAGCCAATGTTGAACTAAACTCAAGGGCCACACTCTTTATAGACAAGTGGGATGCTCTAGCCTTAGAATGAGGTTCAGGTGTAAAACTCTTACCTAGGAGGCTCCAGGCTCTGAGGTCCATCCCCAGCAACACAAAAACAGATTAAAAAAATAAAAGATCAGTGGGACCAGGCACAGTAGCTCATGCCTATAATAATAGTGATTTGGGAGACAGAGGCAGAAGCATTACAAATTCAGTGACAGCCTGGGCAATTTAGTGAGACCCTGCCTCAAAATTAAAAGTAATAATAATAAAAGTTTCTAAGAATATGACTTTTGGGTCAAGTGTCCCTGGGTTTGAACACTAGAAGTACCAAAAAAGAAAGGTAAAAGAAAAAGTCAAAAGAATAGGCTGCTAATTCATTAATTCAGTGTGTAATAAAAGCTGGAGAATATTTTACATTCCTCAGAAGACACTAGAGGAATGGCCTGTTATTCAATGTTTATAATTACATTAATAATTGTAGATTTTTGAGAGGGTATTTTATGAGGTCCTAACAAAGCCTCTTACTTTCATAACTGCTCTACATTATGTCTGTGACTTTGGCAAAGCAGAAATGGTGGATTATCTAATAAAGAATTGTAAGATTGACCTCAGTGATCTTGATAGCTACACACCATTGATGGAGGTATAGGTAGCCACAAGTTTCTGTAGAAAAAAATTTGATTGAAATGTTTAGGAGAAAAATTTATTAATTCAATTTAAATTTGATTGATTAGTAAAACACATGAAATGGTTTTTATTGATTCACAAATTTACAGTTGATTTCTTGGTATAAAACCAAGAGGCACTATAGTACAAGGAAGAACATACTCAGGTTGTTAGTATGAAGAGATGGAGATATCTGGGATCATTCACACCTGGTTCCCTAAACATTCCAATTGCAATCTGCTGACTCCTTCCTCAGTCCTATTTTCCCTCCTGGAATTTTTCTTGGAGTGACTTCTGTGAATTGGTGCATGCACCTCAGACAGCACCTGAGGTCACAGAGGGGCAGCACGAAAGCACGGTGGCATCACAGTTCCCATAGCAACCAGAGAGGCTTCTGGTCCTGGCTGCTTCAGACCAAGATTGAAAAGTGCCAGCTCTGTGGTGACAGTAAGAGGATAGAGGAAGGGAGTGAGGGCCAGGGACCTGATCTTTCAAGAAATGGGATCTTAACTTCTTGACCCAGTTGAAGGGGAGCTAAGGGGTGTGTGGGATGCCACTGAGTGGGCGGTGGATTGCTCCAAGTCCAGGCAGAACAGGGCAAGCTGCTGAAGCCTGACAGCTCACACTACCCTCCAGGCCTGCTATGTGGCGCTGTGCTGGTTTGGCCACACCGGGCATCATGACGGCCCAGTCACCTAGCTCCTGCTATGGGTCAAGAGCCCTCACAAGTTCTGGGGGAGAAGGCAGGAAATAAGGGCAGCATGAGGTCACATGGGTCACCCAGTTTAGCACTGGCCTCATCCACATTGCCCTCCAAAACCACTGCTCTAGTCTGGACACACCCGGAATTTGACGGTGTCAGGACACAGGCCTAGGGCAGCCACACAGCATAATGGCTGCTGACAGCTCAGGGCAGAGGAGCATGCAGCACAACTCCCTGGCTTAGGTGCTCCTTGAATTGGGAAATATCACACCCAGTCTGGGCAGATGCCCCCATTTCTGAGATATCCCTCACAGGAGACAGCTGGAACCTGGGGAGTTGGTCTTCCAAGTGGAGCTGGGTGACTGGTGTGATGGCTCATGAGGAGACCAGGGAGTCATTCATTTAGAATGTTCAAAGTAGGACATGAGGGAGCTGCCAGGGAAGGACAGAGGTTCTGTGCTCACTCCACCTGCCAGGGACAACCACCTTGGCTGCTGCCTTACAACTGGGCTGCCCTCAGGTTTTTCCTGCCATGATTTTTCCAGAGGTCCTGCAACTCACCTTCAGATGCAGAAATATCTAGCCCATCCCTGTTCACCCAAGGGCTCATTCCCTTGACCAGACTAGTTTGTATGTGGCACAGGGCCATCTGAGAAATGGTCAAAAGTCCTATTACCAGCCACTGTAAGATGCAGAGCACAAGCCAGTGGATGAAGCAAGAGCCTGCTCTTGGTATGATGAACACATTTTCACAGGGTAGAATACCAAATGTGAACAAGCATCATGCAGAAAGAGGACTGGCACAAAGCTTCCAGGCTGAATACTCCAAAAGGTACAGTAAGGACCTTTGGAAGGACATGAAAAGTAGAAGTGAGTTGGTGCTGAAAACCTGCTGAGGGCCATCTTGGACCAGATGGCACCTGGCAGTGAGCCAAAGGGTACTGGCTACCAAAATAAGGAAGTACCCAAAAAGGTTGCTTGCCTACTAGTTTCTTGGAGACTTATGATGTGTTAACACCAGGCTCTAGGATTGGCTATCCAATATCATGCTGTGTGTGGACAGCTCGTGATTCATATAGTGCTATGCTGACATTCCTCTGCATGCTCTCCTGTATGAGAGAAAGCTTTGCTATAATTGGCTGATAAGCTAGGAGCCTGGGGGAGGAGAGAGGGAGAGGGTAGAAGAAGGGAGATAGTGGGGGAACAAAGGAGGCAGGAAAACAGGGAGGATGGAATAAATCTCGTCAACTAAAGATTGGTGGTGTATCCTTTCTCCGCGCTGGTTCCACTGGACAGAACTAAAACCAACTTCAGTGAGAGGACACTAACAAAATGGGCATTGCTTAAGGTCTATGTTCAAATTTCAGGACATTTCTTCAGCTTCAACTACTGTATAGATACACGAGGTAGTCAGTGCCAGATCATTCTGTGAGCAACCATCATGACTGACCCTAATTCCCCTTGCAAGGACATCAATGCCCTTGCCAATTCCTGGCCCTTTTCTGTTGCTTGCAAGGAACAACTGATCATATATAGGCTGATTTTTAGTTTTTTCTGCACAAGACCTCTGAGGACAGGCTTCCATTACACCACACACTCTACTCCCTTGATGTTCAGTGGAAACCACTTCATGATGGGATATGCAGCACTGAAGCATGGGTCTCGAAATAAAGAGTGCACCTCAATATCAGACATTTAATCAAAACCATCCCACTCAAAAGCAAAAGTGAATGCCCACAGTGGACAAAACCTGAATATCAAAAGAGGACACATTAAAGAACATCCAAAAGTGTGCTAGGCCTTAGTGAGCAGGAAGAGTGTATCCTCAAGCATTTTCAAAGAATCCTTTCTATTTGTTGTACTGGTTATATTCACCACAAATATGCCACGTGCCTAATGTTTCCACTTTCCTTCTTTCAGTGTGCCTTCTTTCAAGTAAGGCTTCTTGTGTCATTCTTGACCCTGCAAAGCAAGTCCACTCATTCCCAGAACCATGATGTACATGAGAACACCATATCCTTCACCCAATTCTACACTGCTTCCCTTCAGGACTTACATCCAAATTAACAACAGTCTATAAAAGGGCTTCATTCCTCTTGACACTGGACCTCCAATTATACTGGGAGACTAGGTTGCAAATTCCCCCAGTTCCTTCTGAATGCTATCAGCAGAATCCTACACATATGCATCCCCAAATCATACAATTTGACTTCAAGCCATTTGCAACCCGATGCCAAGGAAAACTGAGTGAGAAAAGCCAGGGCCAAGGGTGGCTGTCTTTGGTCCTCACCTCTTGTATTTCCAGATGACATTGAGATTGACATGGAAAATGCTGAGCCGTGCAAGTCCACTTCAATTTTACAGCATCTGGAGTGTGCTCAAGAAGCCTGGTACTTGCCAAAGACTAGTGCAATTGTCATTTTGAAGTTCCTGCCATTTGCAACCTGGTGAGCATCGTCTTCTTCATTATTATTTTTCATGGCTTAATAATATTCCAATTCCATTGTGTTTAAAAATCACAGTTTCTATATCCATTCATCCATTGATGGGCATCTTGGTTGGTTCCACAACCTAGCTGTTGTGAATTGAACTGCTATAAATTTTTATGTGGCTGTGATGCTGTAGTATACAGATTTTAAGTCCTTTGGGTATATACTGGGATATGGGATAATTGGGTCAATATGTGGGTTCATTACAAGTTTTCTGAGGATTCTTCCCTCTGTTTTCCAGAGTGGTTGTACCAATTTGCAACTCCATCAGCAATGTGAAAGTGTGCCTTTTTCCCCACATCCATGCCAACACCTATTATTCTTTGTGTTTCTGATAATAATCATTCTAATTGGAGTAAGATAAAATCTTAGAGTTGTTTTAATTTACCTTTCTGTAATTACTACAGATGTTGGACACTTTTTCAAATATGTATTAATCACCTGTATGTCCTTTTCTTAAAGTGTCCGTCCAGATCCTTGACCTATTTATTGATTGGGTTCTTTGTACTTTTTTTGTAAAGTTTTATAAGTTCTTTATAAATTTTGAAGATATCTGAAGGGCATGTGGAAAACATTTTCTCCCACTCTGTAAGCTCTCTCTTCACATTTTTTATTGCATCCTTTGCTCAGAAAAAGCTTTTCAATTTGAGTCCATCCCATTTATTGATTGTTCCTTTGATTTCTTGTGCTATGGAAGTCTTCTTGAGGAAGTCTTCTCCTAAGACAACATGATGAAGATTTGGGCCTACATTGTCTTCTATTAGGTGCAGGGTCTTTGTTCTAATTTCTAAGTCCTTGATTTATTTTGAGTTGAGTTTTGTGCAGGGTGAGAGATAGAAGTTTAATTTTATTTTACTGCATATGGATTTCCAGTTTTTCCAGCACCATTTGTTGAAGAAGCTATCTTTTCCCCATTTTATGTTTTTAGCTCCTTTGTCTAGTATGAGGTGACTCTATATATTGCTTTTGTTTCTGTGTCTTCTATTCTGTACCATTGGTCTGGCTGTTTATGTTGGTGTCAATACCATGCCATTGTTGTTACTATTGCTTTGTAATATAGTTCAATGTCTGGTATTGTGATACCTCCTATGTCACTATTTCTGCCCAGGATTGTTTTGGCTATTCAAGTCTCTTGTTCTTCCAGATGAAGCTCATGATTGCTTTCTCTATTTCTATGAGAAATGTCATTGGGATTTTAATTGGAATTGCATTGAATCTGTACACAGCCTTTGGTAGAATGGGCATTTTGACAATGTTAATTCTACCTATCTAAGAACATGGGAGATTTTTCCATCTTCTAAAGTTTTCTTCAATTTCTTCCTTTAGTGTTATGTAGTTTTCATTATAGAGAACTTTCACCTCCTTTATTAGATTAATTTCCAAGTATTTTTTTAGGCTATTGTGAATGGAGTGGTTTTCCTAATTTCTCTTTCATAGGATTAATTACTCATGAATAGAAATGCATTAGATTCATACATATTGATTTTATATCCTGCTACTATGCTGAATTTATTTATTAGTTCTAGAAATTTTCTAGTGGAGTTTTTTGGATGCTCTAAGTACAGGATCATGTCATCCACAAATAGTGACAGCTTAAGTTTGTCTTTTTCTATTTGTATCCCTTTAATTTCTTTGGTCCGTCTAATTGCTGTGGCTAGTATTTCAAGGACAATGTTGATAGAAGAGGTGAAAGAGGGCATCCCTGTCTTGTTCCAGTTTTTAGAGGGAATGCTTTCAGTTTTTCTTCATTAAAAATCATGTCAACCATGGGTTTAGATAGATAGACTTTACAATGATGAGGTATGTTCCTACTATTTCTATTTTTTCTAGAGTTTTAAGCATGATGGTGTGCTGTATTTTATCAAACAATTTCTCAGCATCTATTGAAATGATCATGTGATTCTGAACTTTAAATCTATTGATGTGATGAATTACATTTATTGATTTCTGAATGTTAAACCAACATTGCATCCCTGGGATAAACCCCATTTGATCATGGTGCACTTTCTTTTTAATATATCTTTGTTTGTGTTTTGCCAGTACTTTGTCAAGAATTTTTGCATTTATGTTCATCAGGGATATTGGTCTAAAGTTTTCTTTCCTTGATGAGTCTTTGTCAATTTTTGGTATCAGAGTGATGGTAGCCTCATAGAATGAATTTGGAAGGGTTCCCTCCTTTTCTATTTCCTGGAATACTTTGAGTTTTATTGGTATTAGTTCTTCTTTAAAGGTCTTGTAAAATTTGACTGTATATTCATTTTTTCCTGGCCTTTTCTTGGTTGGTAGTCTTTTATGGCTTCTTCTATTTTGGTGCTTGAAATTGATTTGTCTAAATTGTGCACATCTTCCTGATTCAGTTTGGGATGATCATATGTCTCTAAAAATTTGCCAATGTTTTTGATATTTTCTCTTTTGTTGGAGTATATATTTTCAAAGTAGCTTCTAATTATGTTATATATATCAATGGTGTTCTTTCCTTTTTCATTGTGTATTCTAATGATTTGAGTTTTATTTCTCCTTCTCTTCATTAGTGTGGCTTGTGGTTTATCAATTTTGCTTACTTTTTCAAAGAACCAGCTTTTTGTTTTTTTCAATATTTGAATTGTTTCTGGTGTTTCAATTTTATTGATTTCAGCTCTGATTTTAATTATTTCCTGTATTCTATTATTTTTGGTGTTGATCTGTTCTTCTTTTTCTAGGGCTTTGAGATGTAATGTTAGGTCATTTACTTGTTGACTTTTTATTGTTTTAATGTACGAGCTCAATGCAATGAACTTTCCTCATAGTACTGCTTTCAGAGTGTCCCAGAGATTTTGTTATGTTGCATCATTGTTCTCAATTACCTCTAAGAATTTTGAAATTTCTTCCCTGATATATTTGGTAATTATTGCAACATTCAATAGCATATTATTTAGCCTCTGGTTATAGGAGTAGTTTTTGTTTGTTATTTTATCATTGATTTCTAATTGCATTCCATTATGTTCTGATAGGACACAGAGTAGTATCTCTACTTTTTTGTATTTACTAGTGGCTTCTTTGTGGCATAGCATTTAGTCTCTTTTGGAGTAGAATCCATTAGTTGCTGAGAAGAAAGTATATTTGCTATATGATGGATGAAATACTCTGTAAATGTCCATTAAATCTATATTATTGATTATATTATTTAGTTCTAGTTTCTTTTTTCAGTTTATGTTTGAAGAATCTATCCAGTGATGACAGCAGTGTGTTAAAGTCCCCCTTTATTATTGTGTTTTGGTCTATTTAATTCTTAAAATTTAGAAAGGTTTGTTTGATGTACATAGATGTCCCATTGTTTGGGGCATAAATATTTAAAATCATTATGTTTTGCTCTTTTAAGCTTCCCTTAAGCAGTATGAAAGCCCTTCTTTATCCCTTCTGACTAAATTAGGTTTGAAGTCCACTTCATCTGATCTGAGGATGGAGACCCCCACTTTTTTACTGGGTCCATGTGCATGGTATGTTTTTCCCCATCCTTTCACCTTTTTCTGTTGTTGTCTTTTCCTATGAATCTCTTGAAGGCAGCATATTGTTGGATATTTCTTTTTAATCCAATCTGCCAGTCCATGTCTTTTGATTATTGAGTTTAGGCCATTAACATTCAGGGTTATTATTCTGATATGATTTGTATTTCTCATCATTTCAGCTTATTTTTGTTTTTAACTTGATTTGAATTCTCCTTTGATTGGCTTTTCCTGAGACCCTTCACCAAATAGAAAAAAAAAATGTTGGCACAAATCTCCATCATATTGTCTTAGAACTGGACTTTCTTAAGAAGACACCCATAGTGCAAGAAATAAAAAAAGAATTATTAAATGGGATAGATTCAAACATTTGGCCTTTTGTTTTTTGGGATTGACTTATTTCACTTAGCATGATATTCTCCAACTGCATCCATTTACCTGCAAATGCCATAATTTTATTCTCCTTTATGGCTGAGTAATATTGTGTATATATACCACATTCTCTTTATCCATTCAACTGTTGAAGAGCACCTGGTTTGGTTCCATAGTTTAGCTATTGTGAATTGAACTGCCATAAACACTGATGTGACTGTGTCACTGTAGTATGCTGATTTTAAAAGTACTTTGGATAAGAACTGAGGTGTAAGATAACTAGGTCAAATGATGGGTGCATTCCAAGTTTTCTGAGGAATTTCCATACTGCTTTCCAGACTAGTTGCACCAATTTGCAACCCAACCAGCAATGCATGAGTGTACACTTTCCCCTCACATTCTAGCCAACTTTTGTCATTGTTTGTATTCTTGAGTGAGATAGAATTTCAGTGTAGTTTTGATTTACAGTTCTCTAATTGCTAGAGATGTTGAACATTTTTCACATATTTGTTTATCAGTTATAATTCTGCTGTGATGTGTCTGTTCAGTTCCTTAGCCCCTTTATTGATTGGGTTATTTTCTTTGGTGTTCAGTTTTTTAAGTCCTTTATGTATCCTGGAGATTAATGTTCTATCTAAGATACATGTGGTAAAGATTTTCTCCCATTCTGTAGGCTCTCTCTTCATGTTATTGACTGTTTCTTTTGCTGTGAAGAAATTTTTTTATTTGAATCCATTGCATTTATAGATTTCTCATTTTACTACTTTATTTAGTAGTATTTAGTATTTATTTATTAATACTTTATTTAGTATTTCTTTTTTAAGGCATTATTTATTTATTTATTTCCTTATTTTATGTGGTGCTGAGGGTCAAACCCATTGCCTCACATGTGACAGGCAAGTGCTGTACCACTGAGTCACAACTCCAGTTCCTTCATCTTAATTCTTGTGCTTTAGGAGTCTCACTAATGACATCAGACCCAAAGCTAACATGATGGAGATTTGGGTCTACTTTTTCTTCTATAAGATGCAGGTCTCTGTTCTAATGCATAAGTCTTTGACCCAGTTTGGATTGAGTTTGGTGCAGGTTGAGTGATAGGGGTTTAATTTTATTTGCTACATATGAATTTCTCATTTTCTTAACAGCATTTGTTGAAGAGGTTATTTTTTCTCCAATGTAATTTTTTTGCCTAGTATGAGATATCTACATGTTTTAGTCAACTACTTTTCTGCTGTGACTAAATGATCTGAGACGTACAATTATAAAGGCAGAAAGGTTTATTTGAGAGCTCACAGTTTCATATGTCTTAGTTCATAGAAGGCGGACTCCATTCCTCATGGCTCTAGGTAAGGCAAAACATTATGGCAGAAGAGCATGACAGAGGAAAGCAGCTCACATCAACAGAAAGCAGAGAGTTGTATACAAAATATATACCCCCAACTCACACACTACCACTTCAGTTATCATTCAGTTAATCCCTACCAGGAGATTAAATCCCTGATTATGTTGAGACTTTTACCACCCAATCATTTATCCTCTGAACTTTCTTGCATTTTCTCACAGGTGAGAATTGGGAGACACCTCATATCCATAGCTAACATTACACCACTTGCCCCCAAAAGTTCACAGTCATCTGAAAATGCAAAATACATTTAGTCCATTTCCATGAGTTCCACAGTCTGAACAGTTCTGATATTGATCAAAGTTCAAGTTAATAGTTTTCTCTGAGGCTCAAGGCAATCTTGCATTGTGAGCTCCTATAAAATTAAAGCAATTTACAAACATCCAGCACATAAAGGTACTGAGTAAACATTTTTATTTACAAAAATATGGGCCTAGAAAGAAAGGATGCAACCTAAGCAAGACTGAAATCCTGCTGGAGAAACAGGTCCTGTAGCTCCATATAGGCATGTGGGGCACATGACATCTTGATGTTCTCTCCAAAAGGCTTGTGTAACTCTGCCCCTGTGACCTTGCTGACTGCAGCCCAGTGGCCTTTCTGTTGACTTGGCTGTGCTTGATTCCTGCATCTTTCCTAGGATGAAGTCCTTTTTTACTGGGATTTCTTAATCTTGGGGGTCTCCACCGCAGCTTCAGCTTCCTCCTCACATTTCCACACTTCTCAGGGTGTGCCTGCATTGACTCCAACCTGTTGTGCTTTGCCTATCCATCCAAGCCTACCTTTGAAATCTTGGTGGAAGCCTCCATGACCCCCCACTCCAGCATCTTACATTCCTGCAGAAACAGCACTGCATGGTTGATGCCAAGATCTGCTGCCATCTCAAGCCTCCCAAGACCCTTTGCTACAGTAAACTCTGAGTGTCTGGGTGGCTGAGCACATTGAAGAAACATCCTAGACCATGTTGTGAAAGAAGGGTACCCCATGGTCTCTTCTCAAGAGAATTTTTTTATACCCTGAAATTTGAGATGGGTGTTGTCTTGCAAGATCCTGAGATAGCCTCATTGTCTCTAGGCAGTCTTAACATTACTTTAGTGCCAGTAGTGTGTTTAAAAGTTGCAACATTTTTAGCCCTAGTTTTACCCCTGCATTACAAGTCCTTTTAAAATCTTTTTGCTCCTCTTTCTGCTTCTAATTATTATAATAAATTTGACTAAAAGCCACCAGCAATATTCATGCCAATGCCTGAATGCTACATTGCCTAGGCATTTCTTCTGCCAGATTAAGAAGTTCATGCCTTCTAAAATCAGCCTCAGAGAAATTCTCTGGACATGAACAAAATTCAGACAACCTCTCAGCCAGAACATAACACAAATAGCCTCTACTTCAACTTCCAATTGATTGACTGCAGCTCCTGCAGTAAGGTCTGGTTTACAAAGAAGAGCAACAACAGGGCTCTTCAAGGATGCTGGTACTCCCATCACAAACTTGTTTCTTAGTTTTGGTCAAGTGCCCATCTTCTGGATCACCCAAGTATAGAGGAGTTCATACTTGACAGATCCACACCAGCATTTTAATCTCTCTGAGTTTCTGAATTCCCTCATCAACAGTAAACCAAGAGATGCCAGGCATTTCCCCCCTCATTTATAGTAGGCCATCTTTGGATTCATACTTCAGACAAACTCTTTGGATCCATACTTCAGACAAACAGCCAAATAATTAATACCTTTTTTAATACTCTTAGCTATTAAATTAAATGTAGAATCTCTGTTTAATGGGCCAAAATCAATAAAGTCAGCCTGATCTAAGTTTATGCTCCTTCCACCATTACCCTAAACCATTGAAATCCATTCCCACACCTGTTCCCCAGACCTCTGCTTGTATAAATTAGAAACTCAAGAAGTTCCTTTGGAGTGTAACACACTCTCTTGTAAGTCACACTCTGTACCTCACTCCTAGGGTGGTGCTTAGATTTGGATCTAGTTATAGGCCTGAAGGCAAAAGTGGGTGGTGAGGGTGGGTCCTGAGGATTCTCAACAATTTTATTCTGAGTAGCTGAATCACAGAAGGTTTTTCCTGTTTCTGCAAGCAAAGTAGCATCACTTACTTCCAGGGATGGGGAAGAAGAAAATGGCCCAGAAGGTGGTGGTACGGATTCCTCAGTTGTGACTAAGGGTGGGGACGCAACAACTTCTGGCAAAATAAACTCATCAGAATGTGGGAGTTCCACATCCCAAGCCCCTTTATTCTCCTCCCATACAGCCCCATCCCATCTGCAGGATTCCATTCTTTGCCATGCAGTGCTCTCACTTTAACTTCAGACACCTTCTGAGACTGAGTTAAACTTTCATCCTAATTTGGCCAATTGCAGGATGAGGATTTGTGTTTGGTTTTCAGCAATGTCAGTCCTATGATTACAAGAGACAAGAGTCTCCTTCAGAACACACTTAGCAGTTTTCAGAAAAGTTATACACATCTGCAGCTGAGAACCTAAATTTCTGAGCTCATCCTTCTCCTTTGTCACTATGTCCATTGAAGCCAAAAGCAACCAACAAACATCATATTTCTTAGTTTTCCAGAATTGTTCAAAATTATCATGTATAGTCACTAAATATCTTGCTTTTTATAAGTAGCAAATTGGGAGCATAAAATGCACTTACTTTATGTATCTCTTTAAACACCATGGATTACCAGTGCTCTCCATATTACCAGTAGGAGAAATTTTAATAACTTTAGGTCTAACCAATTTATGTAGCCAACTACAGAACCCACAAAACCAACTAAGAAAATTCATCCTTACAATTTTATTTCTACAGAGCCACTCTTAGTACCAATTTCTGTATTTGTCAGGGTTCTCTAGAGGAACAGAATGAACAGCAATTATGATTGCAAAAAGGAAATTTATTACACAACCAGAAACTGGATAATCCACCATGGCTGTCTTCAGACTAGAGAGATAGCAGGACCAGTAGCTGTGCTGTCCAAGAGGCAGAAGCTCCAAAACAAGAGGGACAAACAGTGCTATCCTAGTCCAAGATCAAGACTTCTGGAAACTCCCTGGAGACTCAATGGCAGAATCTGCTTTGGAAGAGTAAAAAAGCAAGTGTACAATATCCTCAGATGATCAAACAACAATCAAGAACCCATTCAAAAAGAGTCAAACTTGCATCTGCATCTGCTTTTTTGTTCGTCCAACTTTTATTCCATCCAAGCCACCATCTAATGGGTGGTGTTGCCTATGCATAGGGAGGATCTCCACTTCAGTTTACTATCTTATATTCCAATCATTCCTAGATACACCCTCATTCACAGAGAAGACACTTAATCATGGGCACCTCTTAATACAATCAAGATGACAATTCAAATTTACCATTACATCATATTTATGTGAGTTTGTCTTTGTGTCTTCTATTCTGTAACATTGGTCTATGTGTCTGTTTTGATGCTAACACTATGCCACTTTTGTTACAAGGCTTTGTAGTCTAATTTAAGGTCTGATATTGTGATTTTTCCTGCTTCACTTTAATACCTAAGGATTGCTTTGGCTATTCTAGGTCTCTTTTTTCCAAATAAATTTCATGATTCCATGCTCTCTCTCTCTCCTACTCTCTTTCTCTCTCCTCCTCACTTTTCCACACTCTCTTGCATGTGATCTTTCTCATTTTCTCTCTTATCCTGCAGAGAGACCCTCTGTTTGCTTAATAAACACTCTTATGTCAATTTCCATGTCTGGCATGGTTTTTGTGGGTTTCTTACATTGGTGCTGTGTCTCAGATGGGCTGTTCCACTGTCTCTTAAGCAAGTGGAACCCCATCTGTACCCCAGTGCACCCCAGAAACAGCCTCACCTCCCATTCTGCCCAAATGCTCTGCTCTGCATCCATCACCAGACTTCAGATTTGTGAGTCCCCTAGGCAGGTTCCCCTAGGCTGATTTAACCCCCAGCCATGACTTTCATAGTTACAGCTGGCCCTCTTAGTCAGTCTTATCTGTCAGGTGGGTTCCTGATTTAATGGTGGAGATTCTCTCTCAGGGTTGAAGCTTGTCTTCATGCTCATGCACTCACACTCAAAAACCCTGAAATCAGGTTCTCAACTCCCTTGGCTTTTGCCCAACACACAGGCTGATGCTTGTGTGACAACACCACCACTGTACTGCCTCCTTGTCTCCAGTTGACTACTCTGGTCTCATGATGCTCTGGCCACAGACTCAGCTGTATCAGTCTCCACCATGGAATCTGGGTTCTCAATTCCAGCAGATTCATCCCTGAGACAACTTTAGAACCCTTCATCTGACCTCCAGCTTAAAGCCATCAAAACTTAATGATATTTGGCCACAGTACCCTGTAGATTATCAATCCAAAATGGTCACATAATGACACACAGCTTCTGTGAGTGAGTGGGCAGATGGAAAGCAATTCCTTATCTTCAAGTGTCTTCTTTCTTGCTTCTTGGCTCCTCCTGCAGGCTCGGGCACCTCTGTCCCCTGCTTCTCCATCTCCCCCTGCTTCCCCATCTCCTTTACCCTGTTCTGTTTCTGCTTTCATTCCCTGGCCCAGTCCATCTAGTTCTCCTGCCATGAGGTTTCACATATGCTGGTGTGGAGGGAGTAACCAGCCCAACCATCAGTGGCATGTCTCAGTAAGGAGTATGATATAGCAGTCCCATTCCCCACAAGTAGTGGAAGATAATGTTTCATAATTTTCTGCATCCAAACCTGAATTGATTACTAACCAGGAAAAAGGATTAAAATGCCCTAGGCATCAAGGTTCTGCTAGAACCTGTTAGCTCCTATCAGATCTCAGTCAAGGTTTACATTGAAATGCAAATGGAGGAAGCCAGAACGCTCAGTGGAGACCAGTCTCAAACTCAAGGGAAAAAAAAAGTGTCCATTTTAAATTTCTCCTGGGCTGCAACACAGAACACTTTATCTCTCCCTTTTATCTGTTCTCTCTGCCCTTCTCACTCTCTCATGGTATAATTAATGGCCATTATCATTTTTCTTCTAGGACACTTGTTTTTCTTAAATGATATATTTTTGAGCTCACAATTTTGATCCTACATACCTAGTTTAATAATTTTTTGATCAGTTCTTTGTATCCAATTCTAGTCATTTTTGAACATCTATTACATTGCATTGGAGATAAATATTACAAGGCCTTTGCTTTTGTGTTAAATATAAGTGTGCATAAAATTAAAAATGTTAAAAAATGGATCCAAATACTTTTAATTCACATGATTTTAAAAGGTTCAATTTAAATTGGTTAAACTAATAGAAGTAAAATGTCTTTAAAATTAACTCACAAGTCTCTAGGTGATCAAACTAATAAAATGTTGATGTTTACAAAATGTCTAACATCAATTTTTCTAGGACTTTTCTTCAACAAGAAAGAGATGGCAAATACTGCTGGTACACTTTTCTGATATCTTGGTTTTTTACACTTGTCTGATATCTTGGTTTTTTTACAATAAGATGAGTGAATTAGAGTTGACATGTATGGGATTACTCAAACGTGTTTGTTAGAGACATCTGATTAATTTGTGAAGTTATTCCATGGAGTAACATACTTAAACATTATTCTTTGTATATTAAATGTGTTCATATTTTCCAGGTATACAGGCTT
Source organism: Sciurus carolinensis (assembly GCF_902686445.1). Taxonomy (NCBI): domain Eukaryota; kingdom Metazoa; phylum Chordata; class Mammalia; order Rodentia; family Sciuridae; genus Sciurus; species Sciurus carolinensis. The sequence continues at coordinate 364,150 of NW_025920224.1, read as the reverse complement.
TAAAGCAGAAAATTTATCAAGCTTCTATTCTCCAAATTAGACTTGTCTGTAATGGTAATTTTAAACTTACATTTAATGTTCTATTATAGGACCTGTCATCAATATGGTATATGTAAAATTTGTTACTTTTTACACTGAGATAAAAAAATTTAAATGTAAATGTATTTCCTAAATTTAGTGAGAGCCTAATTTGTTTAAAGGTTAATATCGTGAAATATGAAAGCATTTTGCGACTTTGCCACACAAAATGAAAGCTAAAAGCTCTCTCAGCCTTTTGTTAATTCATGTTTTTGATATAATGTTAAATTGTGTTAGTTAATGTTCATATAGACTCAGGAGTCAATATATGTAAACTTCTTAAAATGACATTTAAGAAAGAGGGTAATGCACAGTACCAAAAATGGGACAACAGTGACTGAGATTGGGGTCTCCAACCTCATGACTGTGGCATGCCTTGTACCTGTGAGTGTTCCTGTGCAGGGGCACAAGATGCCTAACTGCTGTGGCAGTACCCTCCCTGGGGAGGTTCTATACAGGAGTCCTATCAGCTCTGACATTGATCTCAGGTACACAGCTCTTGGGCAGGAAGGAATTATTTTCCTAGATAACCAGTGTTTCATCAGCTCCCTTCTCTGGTTTCTACCCACCTTACAGTAACTTTGGACAGTGAACTTCCTTGAGAGCTACACAGAGCTCCTAACATTGCACTTTGAAGCCCTGAAAAAAAAAGTTACATTGATGTCCTAGTGTCCTAGTCTCTGTAACTTTCCTGAAAACAAAGAATAATGCTTACATACATATATAAAGATTGCTGATATAACTCTTTAGATCTGCATTTCCATCAAAGAACAGAGCTCCATCTGATCTCAGCTTAATATTCAAAATCTGTGTTTATAAACCTTTATTTTCTAATACTCCTTTGCCCCTCACTGAACCTGAGAATTTGGTCATGCTGGTCATGGGAAAAGAGGAAAAAATTAGCTTCAAGATTAGAACATTTTACGTAAGATTTGTGAAGAGCCCTGCCTAACCTGAGATAAGGCTCTGCCTCATCCTGCCTGCATGTTAGAATGGCTCCAAAGTAAGCTAGACATTAACATATTTAAAGTTGTGTTCAAAAGTTTGATGTTTGTTGTAAAGATTACTCTGATCTCAAACAGAGGATATAATGAATAACTCAGCCAAAATTCAAGATAGCTATTGCACAAACTGAATGTTTTACTGTTGGTGATTTCATTTTGTATTTTCCATGTAAACTCTAACTGTTGCCTGATTAATATTTTGCAGAAGTACTACTTCAAGAGCAAACACTGTAAATTAACTTGAAATCCTATAGGACAGGACAATGTAGACCTCAATTAGATAAAAGGGTATAAATAACTGTAAACTTATAGATATTGAAATGAAAGCCCAACACTCTTGCTTTATGATTGGTGAGACTGGCTTGCTGAATGGTTAAGATCAAACTTAGAGATGGAGATTAAATACAGAGGCCAAAAAAAGCCAGTATTTGTGTTTTGCTCTCAGTCAGCCTGAATCCAGGGAATAAGAGGACTATTACTTTTTACTTATTTTTATTGTAAACAAATGGTATACCTGTTGTTTCTGTTTGTACATGGAGTAACAGCATACCACTTGCGTAATCATACATTTACATAGGGTAATGATGTTTGATTCATTCTGCCATTTTTTTCTTCCCCTCCACCCCACCCACCCCTCTTTTCCCTCTATACAGTTCCTCCTTCCTCCATTCTTGCCACCATTCCACCCCCCATTATGCGTCATCATCCACTTATCAGTGAGATCATTCGTCCTTTGGTTTTCTGAGATTGGCTTATCATACTTAGCATGATATTCTCCAATTTCATCCATTTGCCTGCAAGTGCCATTATTTTATTATTTTTTATGGCTGAATAATATTCCATATATATACCACAGTTTTTTTATCCATTCATCAATTGAAGGGCATCTAGGATGGTTCCACAATATGGCTATTGTGAATTGAGCAGCTATGAAGATTGATGTGGCGGTATCTCTGTAGTATGCTGATTTTAAGTTCTTTGGGTATAGGCCGAAGTGTGGGATAGCTGGGTCAAATGTTGGTTCCATTCTAAGTTTTCTAAGGAATCTCCACACTGCTTTCTAGAGTGGCTGCACTAATTTGCAGTGCCACCAGCAATGTATGAGTGTGCATTTTTCTCCAAATCCTCACAAACACTTTTTATTGCTTGTATTCTTGATAATAGTCATTCTAATTGGAGTTAGATAAAATCTTAGGGTAGTTTGGATTTGCATTTCTCTTATTACTAATGATGGTGAACAATTTTTCATATGTTTGTTGATTGCTTGTAGATCTTCTGTGAAGTGTCTGTTCATATCCTTAGCCCATTTATTGATTGGATTATTGTATTCTTTGTGTAGAGTTTTTGAATTCTTTATATATTCTGGAAATAAGTGCTCTATGTGAAGTATGAGTGGCAAAGATTTTCTCCCACTCTGTAGGCTCTCTCATCACATTGCTGATAGTTTCCTTTGCTGAGAGAAAGCTATTTAGTTTAAATCTATCTCATTTATTCATTCTTGCTTTTATTTCTTGTGCTATGGGTGTCCTATTAAGGAAGTCTGATACTAAGGCAACAAGTTGAAGATTTGGACCTACTTTTTCTTCTATAAGATGCAGGGTCTCTGGTCTGATTTCAAGGTCCTTGATCCATTGTGAGTTGATTTTTGTGCAGAGTGAGAGATAGGGGTTTAGTTTCATTTTGTTGAATATGGATTTCCAGTTTTCCCAGCACCATTTGTTGAAGAGATCATCTTTTCTCCATTGCATATTTTTGGCACCTTTGTCTATTATGAGAAAATTGTATTTATTTGGGTTTGTGTCCATGTCCTCTATTCTGTACCATTGATCTACCTGTCTATTTTGGTGCCAATACCATGCTGTTTTTGTTATTATTGCTTTGTAGTATAGTTGAAGTTCTGGTATTGCAATACCCCATTTCAATCTTCTTGCTAAGGATTGCTTTAGATATTTTGGCTTTCTTATTCTTCCAGATAAATTTCATGATTGCTTGCTCTATTTCTGTAAGATACTTCATTGGGATTTTAAGTGGACTTGCATTGAATCTGTATAGCACTTTTGGTAGTATGGCTATTTTGACAATATTAATTCTGCCTATCCAAGAACACAGGAGATCTTTCCATCTTGCAATGTCTTCCTCAATTTCTTTCTTCAATGTTTTGTAGTTTTCATTGCAGAGATCTTTTTCCTCTTTGGTTAGATTGATTCCCAAGTATTTTATTTTATTTTTTTTTTGAGTCTATGGCAAATAGAGTTGTTTTTCTCATTTCCCTTTCAGATGTTTCATCGCTTGTATATAAAAATGCTTTTGATTTATGCATGTTGATTTTATAGCCTGCTATTTTGCTGAATTCATTGATGAGGTCTAGAAGTTTTCTGGAGGAGTTTTTTGGATCCTCTATATATAGAATCATGTCATCAGCAAATAGGAATAGTTTGAGTTCCTCTTTTCCTATCCCTTTAATTTCTTTGGTCTGCCTAATTTCTCTGGCTAGAGTTTTGAGGACAATGTTCAATATAAGTGGTAAAAGAGGACATTCCTGTCTTGTTACCATTTTTAAAGGGAATGGTTTTAGTTTTTCTCCATCAAGAATGATGTTGGTCATGGGTTTAGCAGAAATAGCCTTTACAATGTTCAGGTATCTTCCTACTATCCCTATTTTTTCTAGTGTTTTGAGCTTGAAGGGGTGTTGTATTTTGTTGAATGCTTTTTCTGCATCAATTGAAATAACCATATGGTTCTTATCCTTAAGTCTATTGACATGATGGATTACGTTTACTGACTTGCGGATGTTAAACCATCCTTGCATTCCAGGGATGAACCACACTTGTTCTTGGTTCACAATTTTCTTAATATGTTTTTGGATATGGTTTGCCAGCATATTGTTAAGGATCTTTGCATCTATATTCATCAAGGATATTGGTCTAAAATTTTCTTTCCTTCATGTGTCTTTGCCTTCTTTAGGTATGAGGGTGATATTAGCTTCATAAAATGAGTTTGGTAGAATACCCACCTTTTCTATTTCCTGGAATACTTTGAGAAGTATTGGAATGAGTTCTTCTTTGAAGGTCTTGTAGAACTCAGTTGAGAATCCATCTGGTCCTGGGATTTTCTTGGATGGTAGGTTTTTAATGGCTTCTTCTATTTCATTGCTTGATATTGATCTGCTTAAATTGTGTATGTCCTTCTAGTTCAGTTTGGGAGAAGCATATGTCTCTAGAAATTTGTCAATGTCTTTGGTAGTTTTGATTTTGTTGGAATACAGATATTTGAAGTAGCTTCTCATATGTTCTGTATCTCAGTGGTGTCTGTCGTGATATTTCCTTTTTGATCTCAAATTTTAGTCATTTGAGTTTTCTCTCTCTTTCTCTTTGTTAATGTAGCTAAGGGTTTGTCTATTTTATTTACTTTCTCAAAGAACCACATTTTTGTTTTGTCAATTTTTTGAATTGTTTCTTTTGTTTCAATTTCATTGATTTCAGGTCTGATTTTAATTATTTCCTGTCTTCTACTACTTTGGCTGTTATTCTCTTCTTTTTCTAGTGTTTTGAGTTGTAAGACTAGGTCATTTAGTTGTTGACTTTTTATTCTTTTCTGGAATGCGCTCGATGCAATGAATTTTCCTCTTAGTACTACTTTCATAGTGTCCCAGATATTTTGATATGTTGTATCATCATTCTCATTGACCTCTAAGAATTTTTTTATCTCCTCCCTGATGTTTCTGTTATCCATGTTTCATTCAATAGCATGTTATTTATTCTCCAGGTGTTGGAGTAATTTCTGTTTTTTTTTTTATTTTGTCATTGCTTTCTACTCTCAATCCATTATGATCTGATAGAACAGAAGGCAGTATCTCTATTTTTTGCATTTTCTAAGGGCTGCTTTGTTCCATAACATATGGTCTATTTTGGAGAAGGTTCCATGTGCTGCTGAGAAGAAAGTGAATCCGATCATTGATGGATGGAATATTCTATACATTTCTATTAAGTCTATGTTATTGACTGTGTTATTGAGTTCTATGGATTCTTTGGTTGGTTTTGTTTGGAAGTTCTATCTAGTGGTGACAACGATGCATTAATGTCACCCAGAATTATTGTGTTGTGGTCTATTTGATTCCTAAAATTGAGAGGATTTGTTTGATTTACAGGGATGCACCATTGTTTGGGGGATAAATATTTACTATCATTATGTCTTCCTGATTTATGGTTCCCTTAAGGAGTATGAAATGTCCTCCTTTATCCTTTCTGACTAACTTTGACTTGAAGTCCAGTTTATCTGATATAAGGATGGAAACCCCTGCTGTTTTTATTGAATCCATATGCATGGTGGGTTTTTTCTCATCCTTTTATCTTTAATTTGTGGTTTTCTTTTTCTTTGAGATGAGTCTCTTGCAGGCAGCATATTTTGGGGTCTTTATTTTTAATCCATTCTTCCAGTCTATGTTTTTTGATTGATGAGTTTAAGCCATTAATGTTCAGGGTTATTACTGAGATTTGATTTGTATTCCCAGTCATTTGGGTTTATTTTTGGTTTTTAACTAGGCTTGGTTTCTCCTTTGAGTGGTTTTCTTTTTTTAAGGTAGTTGCTCCCTTTGCTGACCTCCATTATTGTTTTTCATTTCCTCCTCATGGAATATTTTTTGGAAAACATTCTGTAGTGCAGGCTTTCTATTTGGAAATTCTTTTACCTTTTGTTTAGCATGGAAGGATTTTATTTCATCTTCAAATTTAAAGGTTATTTTTGCTGGGTATAGGATTCTTGGTTGGCAAACATGTTCTTTCAGAGCTTGAAATACATTGTTCCAGGTCCTTCTAGCTTTTAGAGTCTGGGTTGAGAAGTCTGCTGCTATCTGTATTGGTTTTCCCTATATGTAATCTGATGTTTTTCTCTCGTGGCCTTCAAAATCCTATCTCTATTTTGAATGTTAGTCATTCTTATTATAATGTGCCTTGGTGTGGATATGTTGTGATTTTGTCCATTTGGTGTTCTGCAAGTCTCTTGTATTTGATTTTCTATTTCATTCTTCAGGTTTGGGAAATTTTCTGATATTATTTCATTGAATAGGTTGTTTATTCCTTTGTTTTGTATCTCTGTGCCTTCCTCAATCCCAATAATTCTTAAGTTTGATCTTTTCATGATGTCCCATAGTTCTTGGAGATTCTGTTCATGATTTATTACCATCTTTTCTGTTTGGTCAACTTTGTTTTCAAGATTAAATATTTTGTCTTCATTGTCTGAGGTTCTGTCTTCCAAGTTGTCTAGTCTTTTGGTGATGCTTTCCTTTGAATTTTTTATTTGGTTTATTGTTTTCTTCATTTCATGGATTTCCATTCATTTGTTTGTTTGTTTTTTGAGAATCTCTATCTCTTTGTTGAAATGATCTTTTGCTTCCTTCAGTTGCTCTTTCAGCTTATTGATATTATCATTCATTGCCTGCATTTGCTCTCTTATCTCATCCTTTGCTTCGCAAATAATCTTAATCATGTGTATTCTGAAGTACTTTTCTGACATTTCTTCTACCTTACTGTCATTGGATTCTATTAATATAGAATCTAGATTTGTTTGGGTCATTTTCTTCCCTTGTTCTTTTCATGTTGTTCATGTATCTTCTCCTCTAGCAGTGTAGATCTGGGGTATTGCAGATTTCCCTCTGTAGGCTTATCTTGGCCCTATACATTTCCAAAACCCTTTCTTTAAGGGGAGATCAATATTAAAAGTGCCCAATTCAGACACTATGCAATCCTATACCAAATAGCTCCTATGAGGACAATAACAATATTGTCATAATAAGCAGAATGAGTTAAAATATTATCTTCAGTTAAACAAACAGATATGAAATAAGGTCTGCAATTTCTAATGGAGGACAAAGAGGATGCAGAAGGATATAGAATGTAGCTGTTAATGGGATAAGAAAAGAATATACAGAATTTCTGGATAATAGAATGTGTGAGAGTATAATCAAAAGAAATTGGATGTTAGCATGCAAAAAGGAAGAAAGAGACTCTGAGGGAACAGGTAAACAAAGGGAAAAGAGAGCGAGAAAAGTAAAGAAATAAAAACTTAATTTTTTTCAATAAGGAGAAAAAATGAAATCTACAGCATAATAGTCATATGGTAATGAAATCTCCCAGTCTTCAGTAGCCTGATGCATGAGAGGTACCTCACAATGAGCTCGTCTCCAGCAGGCATCTCAGGATGGGATTTGACCCACCTAAAATATCAGAGTTTTAACTTCCAGGATTATCCAACATGGCTGCTGTGACTTTCAAATGTGTTGGCAAATGGGGAGCTGCAGTTCAGGGTGTGGACGTGGTCAGCTGGAGGTCCTGGAGGAGGGGTGCAGTGGGTCAGGGAGGAGTCCTGGACGTTGGGCATGTTTGGTTTGTTTGCAGGATCCTGGTGGCCGGGTGCAATCAGTCGGTCTGGGGTCCCAGTGATAGGGCACAGTCAGTTGGTCTGGGGGTCCTGGCAGCAGAGAGCAGTCAGTTGATGTGAGGGTCCCAGAGGGAGGGAGTGATTGCTTGGGCTGAGGGATCCTGGAGATGGGCCTCAGTCATCTGGTCAGGTGTCCTATGGGGTCTGGTTGTTGTCTCAATATTGCAGCAGCCACGTGTAATCAAATCTGCAGGTACTGTAAAAGTGAACTTCCAGCCAACAGCAGGCAGTTGTTGCTCCACTGGCGGTTGGTGATCAGTTTGTTGTCTGTTGTCAAGCATTCGGGAGGTGAACCTCCTGCATTGGGTGATGGATAGGTGTAAGGCAGGCAATGGACAGGTGAGAGGCAGGCAAATGGCTGATGATAGGCACCTGACAGTGAGCAATCTGCACTCAAAAAAGGCATCAATTTGCTGGCAGGCTGCAGGTGATCACAGCAGACAAATGGGGTAAACAACAGGGGATCGATAGGCAGCAAAAACTGCCTCACCAAGAAACAGATATCCTCTGCTTGAAACCGGAGTTACAGAGTGACAAGGAACACAGCCTCCCTCTAGTCCACCATCTTGGATCTCCACAAGATGACTTTTTTAAGGAGCTTTGAAACTCTGGGTCACATGACCTCCCAATCATGGAGAATTATGGGGCCACTGGAGGATGAAAAGCCAATCAGTGCATCTGCTGCAGAGGAGGGTCAAGGAAAAAGGGAGACATCCCTGATGCTTTCAAGGAATGCCACCTCATTGAGGACACCCTGCCTAATGGATGGCACTAAAGCTAAGAAGTTGTCCTTAAGTTCTCTATGACTGAATCCTGTGGAAACTCAATTGACTCTTTAACAGACAGGAACAGGTCACTTTGACCAGCTTGATCTTAGATATCTAGCAAAACAATTGAAAACAAAATAAAGCCATTCTTGGGCATTTAAAAGAAATAATAGTTAAATGTAACTTGAGATGTACACTTGTGTTAGGCCACTAGAATAAAGACTAAAAGCTACAAAAGAGAGATTCTTAGACAAATTTGCCTGATAACTATCAAGAAAAACTGCAGAGTCAGAAGTTTTAGTCAGTTTAAGGCCTACAGACACAGGTAGGCTTAATCTATGTTTGCTAGTAACAGAAATATAGAGATTTCTACTAAATGTGTTTACATTTCTGATAACCTGGACAAAGTTAAAGTTTCCAAATACAGGCCTTGTCCTCTCCAGCCTTTCTAGGCCTTGTTATGGGGATAACTTCTCAGTTCTTCTACCCCCTGGTGAGGAATTATTGACTTCTGTCATCTCTATGATATCCATTGGCATGTTCCAGATTCTGCAACATTTATATTGTATTAATCTCATTTCAGTACTCATGTTTTTTTGTTCTTCTCTCATAAAAGCACCCACCCCTAGATGCCTCTACAACCTTCTCTTCCCCAACCAGACTTCTACCATGAACCCCTCAATTAACCTGATTTCTAAAAACAGAACTCCAAACTGCTTGCCCCACACTTCCCCCTTCAGCTCAAAGAAGCCAGAGTGGTCATTGCCCCCTTTCCCTAGAGAAGTAAAGGAGTTCCTAAAATTAGAGGGGTGAATGAAGCCAGAATTAGGGACAGGCAGTTAGTGTAGAAATACATTCAGTTCGAGAAAATGAAGTCCATGAAAACCATCTGCCTGTGGATGTCTGGAAGTTGAAGACTGTCCCTGGGAGAATGGGTTTTTACATCTCACCTGCAAAACCAGCCCTAGTCACTTAGACAGAAAGGAGAGATAAGACAGGAAAGAACTGGAGAAAAAAATTTATTATAAAAATAGAAATGGGGGAATGTAATACAAAGCTGCTCCCCTGCCCTTTACGTTGCATCACAAACTAGCTTGTCAGTCTGAAAGCTGTTCTCCCTGCCCTTTCTGCTGCAGCCATATCCCCACCTCCCAACTACTTTTCAGTCTGTGAACATCCTAACTAGCTATTGGTTCATCAGTTTGCTTGCAAGTTTCCTTCTCCATTATTGGTCCCCTGTTAGCCCATCAGAATTAAACTGCTTAAGGATAGCTTCCCTGCCATCTTTTCTCATGCTCTCTCTCTCCTTCTCTCTTTCTCTCTCCTCCTCACTTTTCCACTCTCTCTTGTGTGCACCCTTTCACTTTTCCTCTCATTTTCTCTCTTACCCTGCTGGGAGACACTCTATTTGCTTAATAAACCCTCTTATGTCAAAAAATTTTATGATTGCTTTTTTATATTTCTATGAAGAATGTATTGGGATTTTAATAGAGTAGCATTAAATCTGTACAATGGTTTTGGTAGAATGGTCATTTTGACAATGTTAATTCTGCATATCCAAGAGTATGGGAGAGCTTTCAATATTTCAAGGCTTTCAATTTCTTTCTTTAGTGCTCTTCAATTTTCACTATAGAGGTCTTTCATCTCTTTTGTTAGATTGATTCCCAACTTTTTGTTTTTGAGACTATTGTGAATGGCCTAGTTTTCCTAATTTCTCCTTCAGTGGATTCATCATTGTTGTATAGAAATGTGTTTGATATTATGGGTGTTAATTTTACATCCTGCTACTTTGCTGAATTTGTTTATTAGTTCTATATTTTTTCTGATGAAATTTTTAATATCTTGCATTCTAACAGAACATAATGAAATAAAATTAGAAATGAATGATAAAATAAAAATTAGAAACTCCTCTAATAACTGGAGACTAAATGATGCATGAATGACCAGTGGATAGAAGAAGAAATAAGGAATGAAATAAAAAAAATACTTTGAAGTAAATGAGAATAGCAACACAACATATCAAAATCTATGGGACAACATGAAGACAGTTCTAAGAGGAAAGTTCATTGCATTGAGCTCATTAATTAAAATAAGAAAATATAGTCAAATAAAAAAACAAGCATTATACCTCAAAACCCTAGAAAAAGAAGAACACATCAACATCAAAATCAGTAGAAGATGGGAAATAATTAAAATCAGAGATGAAATCAATAAAACTGAAAGAAAAGTAACAATTTTTAAAAATGGCAATGTAAAACTGCAGTTTTTAAAAAAGATAATTAAAATTTATTAACCCTTAGCCATGTTAACAAAGAGGGAGAAAACTCAAATTACTAAACTTTGTGATGAAAAAGGAAATATGAACACTACTAAAATAAACATGTTAATCAGAAACTATTTTAAAAATTTATACTCCAATAAAATTGAAAATCTTAAAGACATTGAAAAATTTCTAGAGATATATGACCTACACAAACTGATTAATAAGGACATACACAATTTAAACAGATCAATTTCAAACAGTGAAACAGAAGATCCCTCAAATGCCTAACAACTAAGCAAACCCCAGGGCCAGACAAAATCTCAGTCGAGTTCTACAAGACCTTCACCAATACTCTTCAAATTATTCCATGAAGTAGAAAAGGAGGAAGATCTTCCAAACTCATTCTATGAAGCTACCATCACCGTGACACATCAAGGAAAGAAAATTTCAGACCAATATTCCTCATAAATATGGATGCAAACACTCTCAGTAAAATTCTGGCAAATTTTATACAAAATCATGTTACAAAGATAGTGCACCATGATCAAGTAGTGTTCATCTGAGGGATGCAAGTTTGGTTCAGCATATGGAAATCAAAAAAAAAAATTAATTCATCACATCAATAGACCCAAAGACAAGAACCATATGATTATCTCAATAGATGTAGAAAAACATTGGAGAAAATGCACCACATGTTCATGTTCAAAACAATAAAAAATCTAGGTATAATGGGAACATACCTCAGTATTATAAAAACAATATATGCTAAACCCAAGGCCAACATTATTGTAAATGAAGAAAATTTGAAAGCATTCCCTTCAAAAACTGAAACAAGACAAGGATGCCCTTTTTCACCACTTCTATTCAACATTGTCCTTGAAACCCTAGCCAGAGCAATTAGAGAAAGAAATTAAAGGGATATGTAGAGGAAAAGAAGAACTTAAATTATTCCTATTTATTAACAGCATGATTCTATATTTAGAAGACCCCAAAAAATTTGTTGGCTTTTGTTTGCTTTTAATCTTGGGGCCCTTTAAATCTATTTCAGTTACTGACAGTTCAAATGTTTATTTTGACTTTTGCACACTTGGAAAATAAAGACTTCTGATCAATCAAGGGTGTGACCTTGAAAAAGGAAGGAAGAAAGGGACAGAGAAAACATCCCAATCTATATTTAATGAAGGAACATCAAGTAGGTGCATAGCAATAACAAAATAAAGCTTATCTATTCCTTACCTTGTAGCTTAATATTTGTTGGGGACTGAGAGATATATAGGGTATCTTAATCATAAATTATATTGAGAAAGCAGAGTGGTGGGGTGAAATTGTCAGGGTGGGTAACTGAGGAGCTGCAATTTTAAATAGTATGGGCTATGAGGGGAGGATGCAGGTAAGAATGTTAGTGTAGAGAGGGCCTCACAAATAGAAGACTAGACTTGGAAGAGTGCTTAGAAGTGAAAGACTGGGCATTTCCAGATGGCTTAGGTTCTGTGAGTCAAGAACCTGCCTTTTACTTTTGGGAAATGGAAGCTCTTGGAAGACTTTGAGAAAAGCAGGCTGATGCTGTGACTTAGACGATGCACACTATTATGCTGGGTAGTCCATAAACTGCCTCATGTTACCCTGTAAAATACTATGTTATAAATATGGTATGATCATCATTTTGTAGGTAAGGACTTTCATGAACTCTATCCAAGGTCAAGTAAGTGGTAAGTGAGGGAGTCATGGATGCTCTTAACTTCTCCAAGTTCCACCATTGTCCTCTGTAAAATAGAAAAGATAGCCATACACATTATGAAATTGTGAAAATCAAAATGAAAATGAAAAATCAAGTGAAAATGTAAATGCAGGACAAACTGAGAAAAGTTTTTTTATGATTTCAAGAAATGTTATTTTTTGTTTGTTGTTCTAATCATATGCACAATAACAAAGTCAGCACTATATAGAAGACCTAACTCCATCTTTGGAGACCCAAAGTAGGCTCATCCATGCACTTCACAGAATTTAGAACCCCCTCCTCTGGATTCTGTTTTCTTATCTACTTATGAAGCCTGTGGGCCTATTCTCCTAGGTGCATTTGAGTGTGATGTTCTTTGCTGATTCAGAGATGTTCTGGATGATTTTTGCACACCCTCTTTAATAATCATTACTGGGTTGTTCACACTGTGGAGATTTTATCACTCTTTATTAATGACTTGAGAAGTGTGATGAGAGAATTTTTAGGTTCATGCCAATGCCCTATTCAGATATTATTGAGAAAGGGTCTTGCAAACAGGTGCAGCCTATGGCTCCAAGAAAGATCTTAGAGTTTCTGAAAATGAATGTAAAATATAAAATGCTGCTGCTTCACAAGTGATGCTGAACTGATTCTGCCTCTCATGTGTCATCCCTATTACTTTTTAATTACTCTGTGATCTTATTTGCTCTGACAGATTCAAGTCTTTATAAAACACAAATAAAGTATGTTACCTATATGAAGTTGCCAATAAGTAGAGACTAAAATACATCTGACTTTAATTGAAAAGCTGAATTGAGTTTTAATTTTCTGGTATTGTCTATTATCTTTCTTTCCTCTCCTCCTCTTTCCCCATCCCTCTTTTTGTATGAAACATAAATTGAAATAGAATTTCTCACTAACATTTATGAGCTTTTCAAATCTATGATGTTCTACACAAAGAGCACTTTTTCCCCATGGGAAGTTTTAGCAAGAATAACCTGGTTTATAAAACCTAATCCCTATGCCCTGCACAGCATGCATATAGTCTGTGATGTCAGTCACTTATTACTCTTGCTAAGGCAGGTTTTTTTTTTTTTCTGTATGTGTACTGGGATTGAACTCAGGGACATTAAACCACTGAGCCACATGCTCAGTCTTTTTTATTTTTTGCATTTTATTTAGAGACATTGTCTCATTTAGTTGCTTAGGGCCTCATTAAGTTGCTGAGGCTGGCCTTGAATATGTGATTCTCCTGCCTCAGCCTCCCAAGTCACTGGAAATACAGGTGTGTGCCACCATGGATAGCACTAAGGCAGTTTTTTCCAGTAGTCTTGAACATGCTAAAAGGAGAGGATTCCACTTGTCTCTTCCACAAGGTGCATTCTATCACTTTTCCAAAAGGACTTCTGATATGATTTTTGGGTACCTTAAAATTTAAGTTTATCACTCAATCCCTCTTCCAAGATGTGTGCTCTATTTCTTCAATTCCTCCTATCAATGGATGGTAGATTTGTCCATAGTACATACTGAAAGTATGAACCCTTATCACCTCATAAAAAGAAAGAAGAAAAAAGAAAAAATGGTAAACATTTTTCTGTGTCTGGTGCTTGTTTCTTGCCTATGGAAAAATGTTGATTTGCAGAGATGCTTCTTGTGAAAAAGGAAAAACAATCTAATGGGACCTGGGATCCACAGTTCTGAAGGCCAGGTCCAAGGATGTGGAGTTCTGCAAAGGTTGGGAGAAACTTGATAATTCAGAACATACATGGTTAATTAAGGATTGAAGAACTGGACAGGAATTAGTTCTTATCTCCCATCTCTCCTCAGCTATTTCCAAATTTGTCTGATCATAAGCATCACTTGAGGCCTTATGAAAAATACAGACTCAAAGTCACATTGCTGAAGACTCTAGTCAGTGGGTCTGGCCAAGAACTTGGGAAAAAGCTTTTAACAATTACCATGATAATCTTTATCAAATGAGTTTAGGAAACACACAGACCAGCAGAGCAGAGTCTAGGAATATTTCAGCTGTAGATGGCCTTCTGTGACATTGCTTTTGCTAAGCCACTCACTGTCAGTGCCCTATGCATTATGCTACACCTTTGCTAATTTCTCTGCATGCTGTCCAGTGGGCTATGTGTGCCCTTCATTAGACTTCCTATGGCTTAAGAATCACCTCAGGTACCACTTCCCTTCATTTCTGAAACACCACATTCTTGCTTCTAATAAGGGAATGTCACTTACAAATATTCTTTTCCTACCTCTACCCATCTCCTTCCTTATTTTTCCACAGGATTTTTCTCACCTCATACTTCTCAATTTGAAATGGAAGCCCTGGAATGGAGGGTCCCTGCACATGCTGTGTTCTTGTTTGTTCCACAGAAGAGAAATGTACACAAGGGGATGAGTGCTGGCTGTTCCCAAAAATCTCAGCTTCTGTCAGTGATTTTTAAAAGAAGCACCAAGTGACCTCTGCCATTAGCAAAAACCTGCCCTCACCTTCACATGTCTGTGCAGTACCTCACACAGTGGGATGATGAATGTACAGCACAACAGGGAGAAGGCTAGATTCTAAAACCAGTGATCTAGAACTCCATTGCTAGCTCTACCTCTTAGGGAATTTATTGGATAACATAATAGTATCTATCTTGTAGGACTCTTGCCTTAGTTCAATACAGTAATCCAGACAAAGAGCTCAACACAGCAACCAGCACATAAAGATGGATGAGTTGTGGTGTGTACCAAGCGGGTGTTAGGCCACACATTGAGTATATGCCAAATAGTAACTGCCCTAAAAGCACAGGTGTTGGAATGTGGTACACTGGGGTTTAGAGATGGAACTATACCACATCATAGATCTGTGACCTCAGGTGAGTCCTCAAGTGCAAAGTGAGTAATGAATCACTGTTTACTAAGTACTTATTCCAGACTGAGTACTCTGCACCAATTAGCTCATAAAATTCACAAACACATTCTCATAGAATATTACCCCCATCATATAGTTTCAACAAGTATTTTCCCCGAGCTACTGTCATTTCATTTATAACTTTTAACCCCTCCCCACATAGCCTGGTCATTTTATAGCTAACCCAAATTAGAGTGTCACTTCATCTACCAATACATTTAATAAAGTTTTGGTTATTTTTCCACAACCAGATATATTCTGACTTAAGTAAACAAACTCAAGGTGGACAGGACATAAAATTAATATTTCACTGCATTACTGTCTTTCATTTTCTTAACCATCTTTCTGATCCCAGGGAAGAACTGACCCCATCTAGGTGGCAGGTGATCCTGGAGGTAGAGAAAAAAATGACATTTGTGCTTCCTGCTTCTCTGGTGAAAAGATTGGCTGAGAGTATTACAGGGAGTTAATTTTTTTATTTATAACCATATGTAAATAAAAGAGAAAAAGCAGGTCTCAGATGAACATTTTAGACCACCTCCCAGCTGAACTCTTTCTGTAGAAGCCTGTCTATATACACACACTGCCAAATTTTCACAATATTATAAATAATCCCAGGATGCTCCTCCAGGTATCTGTTTTGTGGCACCAAGGCCTATTAAGAACTAGTTTTCTTTAAGTAGCAATGATGAGCTTTAGCAAATGCTCAGGCAGAATGAAAATTAAAAAGTTCATTTTTACAAAATAGTTACTTGATCCTCTCTCATTAGGCACATTTTTATATCTTGTGAAAAGTTCTTGGCATTTCAGGTTTAAAAAAATTCTAAAATGCCAAAGCTTTATAGTGAGCAGAAAACTATCCCAAGTATTTTTTAACTTGAATGTTTCTGGTTTGAGACTAATGTGTGTTAAAATTTCATTTCAAAAAAATGAATAAGTAAAAGAATAAAAATAAGATAAAATAAAAAGTTCCATGTCCTCATTTTTCCTAGAGTTCATTTGGATTTCTAGACCATTTAAACAAATGACTTCAACACCATCCAAAACAGGAGCAATCCTTGTATAGAAGGGAACATGGTCAATCTGCCACTTCCTAATTCTTCCTACAGATCCTATGAGTTCCCTTAAAGGAGACTCCAGTCCTGACACAATCACATGTTATTGCTTCAGGGCAAATCTAAGACAAGCTTGAAGCCATAGAGAAAAGTATGTACTTATTTATTTCAGAGTAGTACCATCAGTATTCCTGTTAGAATGTAGTTTCCAAGGGTCACAGCACTATTTAACCTATACATTAGCTAGCAAGCATCTCCACTTTTCCTGGCAGGCAATATTCTTTACCCCAAATGATAAGATTTGCAGATAGTCAGTGATGAGCAGCCAAGGGCTTCCCTGCTTTCTTCTATTGCAGAAGTGTTTTGATGGTCTGGACGGGTAACTCATATACATCTGGAAGGAAAGCCTGCTTCTATGAACTCTGCATAAGAGCAAGCAGAGAAGTGTGTACCTGGAATCTACAAGCAAAGCAAAGCAAGTAATTAGGTAAAGAAAAAAAAAACTCTCATTTAGGGGGGTTGCTGAAA
Organism: Sciurus carolinensis; assembly: GCF_902686445.1. Lineage (NCBI taxonomy): Eukaryota > Metazoa > Chordata > Mammalia > Rodentia > Sciuridae > Sciurus > Sciurus carolinensis. The sequence goes on along the minus strand of NW_025920224.1, from coordinate 347,398 downwards.
TTCCTGTTTCATTTGTATAGTTGAAGAAATGTTCCTACTACCTTGGGTACCAATTCTATGAAGAGTTCTATGAGCACAATTTCTCCAATAGTTCCAACAATTCCAAAGCCAAACAGTAGCCCCTGAGGCAGCATCCATCTTGGCCAACAGTGTGTGATCACTGCAAGTATTTCTCATCCTGACTTGTCATCATGTCATGAGAGGGTGCCTCAGCTGAAGTGTGCTTACATGTGTTCATTGACACAACAAAATGATCAGTAACTTCCCTACCTGGCCTAGGCCTCAGTGACCTAATAAATAAATACTTACCTCTCACTTTCTGGAAGTCCAGTGTGGGTCTGGCTACATTTCTCTGCATGAAAAGCAGGTCCTAAGGTCTCTGTTGCAGGAAAAGATAGATATGTAGGCATCACATGCCTCATAGTCCATTGGCCAGAATAACTCACATGACCACACACTGAATTCAGGGGTGGTTGGACTTTATAGGGTTGAGAATATTAAATATTTGGAGACCACCAATTTTCTCTGCCATAATGAGTAATACAATGTCACTATTTTATGTATTTTCCAGCAGGTTTTTGACAAAATTCTTGTATAGAAAACAAATTCTGAAGAAACCATGAAGTTCCTTCCTTCATGTTTTCCTTTTATTTTTTAAATTTCACGGTGCTGTACTTTAGCCCAGGGTCTCACACATTTTAGGCAAGGACTTAAATGCTTAATTATATCTCCACACCATTACATGCTTTTTTATTGGTCCAGAGAGAACCACAGTCATTTACAAATTATCCAGCTTCAATGTTGTGTATGGGATGCATTCTTAATTCTCCCAAGAGACCTGTCAGGGAATGACAAATATCCTTGTCCTAAAGAAAGTTACTCTACACAGACTTAAGTCTGAAAGAATATTTTTTTGGCAAGTAACCAGAATTATTACTAGAAGAAGAAACTATTAACATATGGTAAGTTTTCTTCTTGTTGACTGTAGTTTACATATTTATTTTATTCCTGTATTGAAGCATGTTTGCCAGTCTCACCTGGGGGACTCATTATGTCATACTGTTTCTCAGTTTATCCTCAACAAAAGGAAGATAGTAGAATATTCCTCAGGTAGCAAAATTGCTGAAAATGAAACAGAATCCTTGTATCATGAACAATTCTGAACCTGTCCATATCAAAAGTAAAAACAGGAAATATTTAGCAACCTCCTGAAATCAGAAGTTTCCTGCTTTAATAGAAAAGAAGTAGAGATATTTGAATGCTCAAGTTGCTGTTTCAACTTGTTTTCGATGATAAATGAGGAGGGAGGTGACATGAACACATGTTTCAAGGTTATACAGAATCCTGGAGGGGGATGAATATATAGACATATCATTTTTTACCTTCATCAACAAAAAGCTTCAATTTATAAAGAAGGAAAAAAGACAGTGGAAGAGGGAAAGAAGTGGAGGAGGGAAGAAAAACACTTGGGAAAGAGGAAGGCACCAATAGAAAGGTGACCAAAAAAAAAAAGGTAGATAGGAAGAAAGGACAAAAAAATAATATTTTTCTCACTCAGAATCAGCAGTCCTCCAAAGCTGTGCATCATTGTGGTTGAGCTTGTCATTAGTAGCTGGGAAAATGTGTTGCCATCCAGTGCTCTAGATCTTTAGAGCATGTTCATGAGGGCCAGCAGTTTTCCTGGGGTGCTGTGGTTAAGCCTTTCCTTCCAAGATGCCATGGGGAAAGAAAAGGGCTTAAAGTCTAGCACACAGATGCCACCTGAAATCTTCCCAAAATATGTAACCAAGACACTAACTTTTGTGAGTCACCAGTTTTATTGCCTGTGGGAGTCACTGTAAATTTATATTAACTCTTGGAGACTCACCTTCCTGGAAACCCTCTGCTCATGGTTCCACATAGTTGTTGCAACACTTAACATATTGATATAAACATAAATTTGACCATTCAGCAATTTTCAAACAAATTCACACAACATAAAATCTTCATGAACTTGTGTTTATGACTTGAGACCTTTGCTGAAGACTGGGACAGAGGCCAGCACATACAAAATAATATCTTAAAAATCCATTTTATGGGGAAATATTCCAGTTTCATAGGTAGGATAACTCAATGTTCTTAGGTTGTCAATAGTCCCTAAATTAATACATGGATTCAAGAAACTGTCAATCAGAATACTAGAGGATTACCTTTAGAAATGATAAATTTATTCTAAGATGCACAGAAAAATGCAAAGGGATTTGAATAGAAAAAGAATTTGAAAGAGGAAGAACCTAGTAAGAAATCTTACATTGCTTTAGTTGAAGTCATGTTACAAATCTGCAAGTAGGCAAGAAATTGTGATACTGATATAAAGAGATATGAGGATCAAAAATCATAATAGAATTTTGAGAGACACTCACACAGACATGGTCAGATGATTGAAAAAAGCACAAAGTCAATGCAACAAAAAGAGAAGAGCTTTTCAAAAAATGGTGACATAATGACCATTGGTTATATGCAAAAGCACACTATGGTGACCATAAGTAGGGGCAGAATCCTCCAAAGCTAGAAGTTCTTGCTGTAATCTTTCAGAGTTGAGGAAGCAGGATAAGCATACACACCCACTCTTCTTACACTCTTGCCAGGACTTGAGCCCTTACCCTCAGCCTGAACAAAAATATTGTCTGACTTTACAATACTTGTGAGAATGCTGTGTATGTGCCAGGACCAGAAACATGGTGGGGCGTGGCCCAGGTAAAAAATGCCTGGTGCCACCCATTTCTTACTGAAGCAAGCCATTTTTTTCAGGTTCCTGTGAATTCTCTCTGCTTTTTTTCTCTTCTGGCCTTTCCAGTGGCCCTAACTCTGAAACTTCTTTCAGTTCCTTTAACTTTATTTTTACAGTATGTGAAGAATGTCATCTGTAAAGTGCCTCCTGCTGATGATGCAACTGTGTGAGAGATAGCCATGGTGGGATGGTACTGAGTAGTTATGACCTGGAGAAAGAGGGGGAGAAAGAAATGGGCCAGGTGGTCATGTTCAAGAGGGGAAATGGGAAGGGCAGGTTGAGAATGGCAAACTGGATGGCAGGCTCACGATGGACAGACAGTGGTTCTGAGCAAGAGAGGTAGGAGAGAAGAAAACAGACCCAAGCATATCATAATTCAGTATGCCTTGTAGAGGTGTTAAAGGAGGGTCAAGGCAAGCACTTGAAGGAAGTTTGCAGAAAAAATTTGGGGAAATTTCATTGTTCTAGCAATCAGAATCACATTTTGAAGAATCCAGGTGGAAGCAAAGCTGAGCAATGACTCACATTTTAAAGTTAATAGATATCAATTTTTTCAAAATATTTTGTTTCTGTTTTGAAGTTTTAATTACTTTTTAAAATTTAAGTTAGAGTTTTGGAAGTTTTAAAGTTAAAATTTAAAATGTAGTTTAACATTACAAACATGATTTTGGAAATTTCTGAAAAGTTCCTTTTTAACAGAACCTAAATTGAACATTGTAAATATTTTAAAATTTTAAATATGTGATGGTTATTTTCTTAAAGATATTTTTGATATCTATTGTGTGTATATATAGTCATATCATCCAAATATAAGCATACACATATTATGTGTGTATATATGCATACATAAATATTATTGCAAATATGTGTTATATGCACACAACCCAGCACCTGCAACATGCTTACTGTGCTTTCCCTGCCTGCACTGGTAGATTCCCACTTGCATCAATCATGCTTACTCTGCATCCCTCTGCAGCCTTAGGCACCCTTCAAGCCTAATCTATCTTAACATACTACAGCCTCTGGCAGCCCTCACAGAGCCTGTCCAGTGCTGGGTTTAGTCATAAACCTCTCTACCTTAGGTGAACACAGCACATCCCTTACCCTCTAAAGAGGTGCCCACAGGCTCAGGGACCCTCAATAGAAATCCACATTTGCTGTAGTCTGACACTATCTTACCTCTTCAGAGAATGCAGGAGGGTAGATGTGTCCATAGCAAGAGTAAAATGAATGTTTACTTAATAGGACTCAGTGATTTCTGAATCTTCAGGGCTCCTACACTTTCTAGTAATGTCTAAAGATAAAATAGCAAGACTCAAGAATGTTTGCATACCCACTGCATCAGTTCCATTGCAGAGAACTCTGATCAGTTACCTCATTCCTTCCTTGAGATGGTGGTAAAAGGAGCAAACTATTGAGGTTGACACTGATGGCTTCAAATGCAAAAATGAATGAAGTGCAAGCACCTTTGGGGAACAGAAGGCCAGAAGACAAGGAGCAAAGGGATGGTGCATGGAAAGTAGATAATACAAGAGTGACACTGTGCAAGCACAATGCTAAATGGTAGCACTTGAGCACACTTTGTCTATTTTGTTTTTAAACTTGTCACTAATAAAATACTTATTCATATCAAGTACCAGTAGTACAGAGGATTTTAAAGGGCCATCAAATCTCCAAAAAAAAAAAAAATCAAAAGGGAAATCTTAATGCAGGTTATCCTCCCATTGTATGATTCTTTGTATGAAATGATGTTCCTTCAGCAAATGCATTGAGAGTCAATTAAGCAAACTTTGTTAGCAGTTTTCTTTGTACAGCATGTGGGGATTTTTGATTTGGGTCCTTTGACTTTTGTGTATCCAGCAATTTATGCATATGTTCAAATCACAGTGCTCACTGTGTTTTGTGCTCACTGTGTTTTACAAGTTACCTTTAGAGTGTAAGTTCAGAGAGGCATGGTGGTGCATGCCTGTAATTCCAGCAGTTTTGGATGCTAAAGCAGAAGAATCACAAGTTCAAAGCCATTCTCAGCAACTTAGCAGGGCCCTAAGTAACTTAGGGAGTCCATGTCTCAAAATAAAATATTAAAAAAGCATTGAAGATGTTTTTCAGGGCTTAAGCATCTCTGGGTTCAAAACCTAGTACCATAAATAAACAAATGAATAAATAACTAAGGGTTAAGCCCAGGCCCAGAGATTAGAAACTTTCAAAGGCAATATATTTTAACAACATTTGAAACAGTAACCTAGAGATGCCCATGAACAAACACGTATAGTTCTCTGGGCCTATGGAAAGGTGCTGTGAGTCTCCCTTAAGATCATTTGAATATTTAGTTGTTGGTTTTACCTTGACTACATCCCATTCCTTTTTGACAACAGGTAAACACAGGGAAGTTGTTAGGGGTATTAGAAATATTCTTAAAATGGGTATGTTTAGTGATTCTAAGAGTGCTTGAAAAAAAAAAAACTTGCTTCCCTGAACATTTAATATTTGTATGTGGTGGGGCTGGGTTTAAAGGCAGGGTAGCACATGACAGTAATTGCAGTGACTCATGAGGCTGAGGAAGAAGAAGTGCAAGTCTAAGACTTGCATTAGCTACTTAGAAAGATCCTTTCTCAGAATAAAAAATAAAAAGCACTAAAAATGTGAGAGATGTAACTCAGTGATATAACAGGTCTGAGTTCCATCCCCAGAACAAAAAAAGAAAAGTTAAAAAAAAAAGAAAGATAATTTGTGCTCTTTATTTTTATACTCTTTCACATGTTTCAAATTTGGACTTAAAAAATGCCACGAATATGCTGTGTCACCCAATATAGATGGGATAATCACACTTACTGTACTTTACCTGTTATCATTTTTGCTTAGTAGCCTTCCTCTTCCATCAAAAGTGAATAATGATGATAAAATTTCTATAAAGAGACATCTGTGTTCAAGCCTTACCATAATGAATATGAGTTAGTTTCTAGTTCATTTGGGAAACTACAATTCATCTTCATGGAAGCAAGAAAATATAGGGGTAGTATAGTATAACAGATGCGAAATATGAAGTGTCTGTGTGTTTTTCTTTTTTATAAAGTGAAAGGCTTATGCTATATTACACAATCATAGTAGAGCAAATAAAGGAAATATGTGTCCTTCACATTTTAAAAAGGAAAGGTAACATTTTATTTCAAATATGTCATGATTTGCTGACTAGAATTTATGGTGGCATTTGGGTTTATGGTGCCTAAGATTGAAGCAATAACCAATGGAAAAAATTGAAAAGCATTCAGAGACTGACCTGTTCTATAATATATATAAACTTCAACCTTTAATAATTATGAAATTATAGAGATTAGGAATTATAAAATTTATAAAAAGATTTCAGGTGAATTTATATACAAAGATTATCACTTATTAAAATTAAAGTTCTTTATAAGTGTAGTCTGGGAAATATATTTTTCTTAAAAGATACTTTGATCTATACTTGTGCTATGTAAAAAATTATCTAAAAATTAATTATGTACACAAATGTAAACCCTAACAGTATACATCTACTAAAAGAAAAGAGAGGAAACTATCTTTGTGGACCTGTGTTATACAATGATTTTTTGACTATGATATAAAAAGCACTGTCTTCAAAATAAAAAAGATAAGTGGGACTTCATCAACATTAATAATTCTTCCTTAATAAAACATGTCAAGCCACAGACTGAAAGATCATTTCTGCATAGAACAAATGTGATTTTCTACCTAAATATTTAATAACTCTCAAAGTGAAACAAAACCACAATAAAATATGAAAATTATTTTAAAGAACATTTTATTTAAAAGAACGTGGACACATTAATTGGAGAAAAGATACTGTCTTCAACAAATGGTGCTGGGAAAACTGGAAATCCATATGTAGCAAACTAAAATTAAATTTCTATATCTCAACCAGCACAGAAATAAGCTCAAAGTGGATCAAAGATCTAGAAACTAAAACAGAGACTCTGTGTCTAATAGAAGAAAAAGTAAGCCCAAATCTTCATCATGTCAGTTTAGGACCTGAGTTCCTTAACAAGACTCCTAAAATGTAAAAAGTAAAATCAAGAATCAATAAATAGGATGAATTCAAACTGAAAAGCTTCTCAGCAAAGAAAACAATAATGAGAAGAGGGAGCCCATAGAGCAGAAGAAAATGTTTGCCACCTGCATCTCATGTACAGCATTAATCTCCAGGATATATAAATAACTCAAAAAACTTAACACCAAAACAGACAAACAAACCAATAATCCAATCAACAAATGGTCTAAGGAATTGACCAGACACTTCTCAGAAAAAATATGATCAGTCAACAAGTATATAAAAAGTATTCAAAATCTCTAGCAATCAGAAAAATGCAAATCAAAACTACTCTAAGATTCCACTTAACTCCAGTTAGAATTCCAATTATCAATAATCCAACCATCAATAAATGTTCAAGATGTGGGAGAAAAGCTACACTCAGACATTCTTGGTGGAACTGCAGATTGCTGCAGCCATTATGAAAAGCAGTATGGAGATTCCTGAGAAAACTTGGGATGGAACCACCATTCGACCCAGTTATCCTGCTCCTTGATTTATAACCCAAGGATATAAAATCAGCATACTACAGTGATGCAGCCACATCAATATTTACAGCACCTCAATTCACAAAAGCCAAACTGTGGAACCAGATACCCTTTTTCTGATGAATGGATAAAGAAAATGTGATATATATATATATATATATATATATATATATATATACATAATGAAATGATTCAATTGCAAAGAAAAATTAAATTATGGTGCTTGTCAGGAAATTGATGGAGCTGAAGAATATCATGCTAAGGAAAATAAGCCAATCCCCCCAAATTAAAGGGTGAATATTTTCTCTGATATGTGAATGCTAATTCACAATAATGGAACAGGGGCTAGGGAAGAATACCTCTATTCTTTGGATCCTTTGGATTAGGCAGAAGGGAGTGAACAGAGGGGAGGTGGTATGGGGGAGGAAGGATAGTAGAATGCACTGGATGTTATTACCCTTTGCACAAATATGATTACACAGCTAGTGTACTTCTACGCTGTGTACAGTCAGAATGAGATATGTATATGTATATGTATGATGTATATGTATGATGTGTCAAATGCTTTCTATTGTCATGTATAACTAATCAAAACAAAATTTTAAAAGAATCTCTTTAAAATATAAAGTTATGAGTGGAAAATAAGCACATAAAAAGATGGTCAACATCATTTGACATTAGGTAAATGCAAATAAAAATTACGAGATGCTCATCAATGAGTGAGTTGATTAGCATATTTTTATATATGCATACAAGAAAATATTCCATCACTGGCTGGTCACAGTCACAGAGGTAGCAGTTGGGCACCCAACCCACCTGCCTTGCAGAGCTAGGTAGCGGGTAGCCAACTCATCCAACCACCAGGCCAAAGACAGACACTATTACTGAGCAACCCCGCCTGACCACCACAGTGAGGTCTGTCACCAACATGGAGCAAGGCAGCAGACAAGTCAACCCGCCTGCATCATGGAGCTAGCCAGAGGATTCTTTGTAGACTGGTGTGGGAATTTCAAATTATTCCTGAGGGTGTGGCTATCATCATTGGAAGAGCAGCTCCCTTCCTGAGACACCTACAGGATGCTAGAGGACCTTTGACAAGACCCAGAAGTCACAAAGAGGAGGGACTGAGAGACTTGGGACCAACTCAGAGCCACCGGTGAGTCTCTCCCACTGGTTGGGCATCCCAGATGGGATGGTAGTCCCAAAATGCAGGGAACATTGTGGAGTAGAGTGGACCAGTGAGACTCCCCTGCTGGAGTGGAGAACCCTGTCAACTGGGAGCATTGTAGAGGAGGGCCGCATAAAGAGAGGCTTTGATGCAGAGTGAGGGTCCAAGGTCCAGGCAGTAGCTCCAGTTTCCAGGGAACATAGCAGAGGAGGGCCACTGAGCAAGGGAGTCCCTCACAGGGACAGGTTCCCCATCCTGGTAGGTCAGGGCCCCTGGGAACATCACACAAAAGGGTTTCCAGTCCAGGTGGTAGTTCTGGAGTGAAGGGAACTTCTCAGAGGAGATCTGGCCTGCAAAACATACCCAACATGGGAGTGTTCCCTGCTGGGCTTGGTTTTCCCACCAGGGCAATAGAACCAGAGACAGAGAACCAGATCAAACAGACTGTGTCCCAGTCTGCAGTCTAGTCCCCCTTTGAATGACCATCAGTCAACAAGTGGAGGAACCACTGCCCACTGACAGGGAATATACTTCACTTGAAGGCCACCACACCTAGAGGTCCAGTTTCCTAGTGGAGCACTGCATTATCACATTCCTCCAAGACTTCAGGCTACTGAAGGTTAAGAGGCAAGTTATTGGAAATGTACAGAGAAAACATTAGTAAATAGAGGAAAATTGCAATATCCCAGAGTTTCACTACTAGAAGGGTAGAAACCTGAGCAATATGAGAAAACAAGGGAAGAAAATGTCCCAAACAAACCTAGATGGTATAGCAATAAAATCCAGTGACAGCGTGGCAGAAGAAATGTCACAAAGAGGGTTCAGGATGTACAAAATTAAAACGATCAGGGAAGCAAATGAGGAGATGAAAGGGCAAATGTAGGCATTGAATGATCACACCAATCAACAGTTAAAAGACCAAATACAACAAGCAAAAGATCATTTCAATAAAGAGTTAGAGATATTGGAAAAAAACAAACAGAAATCCTTGAAATGAAGAAAAGAGTAAAACAAATTAAAAACTCCATAGAAAGCATAACCAATAGGATAGAACACCTGGAAGACAGGACATCAGATATCAAAGAAAAAATATTTAATCTTGAAAACAAAGTTTACCAAACAGAGGAGATGGTAGGAAATCAGAAACAGAATCAGCAGAACTATGAAATATCATGAAAAGGCCAAATTTAAGAATCATTGGGATTGAGAAAGGCTTATAGAAAAAAACCAAAGGAATGAACAATCGATTCAGTAAAATAATAGCAGAAAAATTCCAAAATCTGAAGAATGAAATGGAAAATCAAGTACAAGAGGCTTATAAGACTCTGAAAAGCAGTATGGAGATTCCTCAGAAAGCTGGGAATCGAATCACCATTTGACCCAGCTATCCCATTCCTTGGCCTATACCCAAAGGACTTAAAATCAGCATACTACAGAGAAACAGCCACATCAATGTTCATTGCTGCTCAATTCACCATAGCCAGATTGTGGAACCAACCTAGATGTCCTTCAATTGATAAATGTATAAAGAAACTGTGACATATATATACAATGGAATATTACTCTACCATAAACAATAATAAAATTATGGCATTTGCAGGCAAATGGATGAAATTGGAGAATATCATGCTAAGCGAGATAAGCCAATCTCAAAAACCAAAGGACAAATGACTTTGCTGATAAGCGAATGATGACATATAATGGGGTGTGGGAGGGTTTACCATTAGGCTTAGGGTTAGGTTTAGGGTAAGGGTTAAGGAGGGTGGCAAGAATGGAGAAAAGAAGGACTGTATAGAGAGAAAAGAGGGGTGAGAGGGGTGGGGGGTAAGGAAAAAATTGCGGAATGAATCAAACAACATTACACTATGCAAATTTATGATTACACAAATGGTATGCCTTTACTTCATGTACAAACAGAGAAACAGCATGTATCCCATTTGTTTACAATAAAAAAAAAGAGGCTTATAGGACTCCAATAAAACAAAATTACAACAGACCCACAACAACACACAGTATAATAAAAATACCTAACATACAAAATAAAGACAGAATTTTAAAGGCTGTGAGAGAAAAGAACCAAATTACATTCAGGGGGAAACCAATACGGATATTAGCAGATTTTTCAGTCCAGACCCTAAAGCTAGAAGGGTCTGGAACAACATTTTACAAGCTCTGAAAGAAAATGGATGCCAACCGAGAATCTTATACTCAGCAAAACTAACCTTCAGATTTGACAATAAAATAAAATTCTTCCATGATAAGCAAAAGCGAAAAGAATTTACAAAAAGAAATCTGGTATTACAGAACATTCTCAGCAAAATATTCCATGAGGAAGAGGTGAAAAACAACGATGTAAATCATCAAAGGGAGGAACTACCCTAAAGGAACAGCCAAATAAAGGAGAAACCAAGTCGTGTCAAAAAAAAAAAAAATGAGCCAAATGACCGGGAATACAAATCATATTTCAATAATAAGCCTGAATGTTAATGGCCTGAACTCATTAATCAAAAGACATAGATTGGCAGATTGGATTAAAAAGAAAGATCCAACAATTTGTTGCCTGCAAGAGACTCATCTCATAGAAAGAGATACCCACAGACTAAAGGTGAAAGGATGGGGAAAAACATACCATGCACATGGACACAGCAAAAAATCTGGTGTATCCATTCTCATATCAGATAATGTCAAATTCATGTCAAAGTTAGAAAGGATAAAGAAGGACAGTTCATACTGCTTAAGGGAAGCATCAATTAGTAAGATATAATAGTCATAAATATTTATGCCCCAAACAGTGGCTCATCATATACGTAAAACAAATTCATCTCAATGCCAGAAATCAAAGAGACCACAACACAATAATACTAGGTTATTTGAACACACCTCTCTCACCAATGGACAAATCCTCCAAACAAAAATTGAAAAAAGAAACCATAGATCTCAATAACACAATCAATAATTTAGACTTAACGGACATTTATAGAATATACTATCCAACAAAGAGTGAATACACTTTCTTCTCAGCAGCACAGGGTTCCTTCTCTGAAATAGACCATATTTTATGCCACAAAGCTAAAGTGCGCAAATACAAGAAGATAGAGATACTACCTTGTATTCTATCAGATCATAAAGATTTGAAATTAGAAATAATTGATGGGATAAAAAAGAGAAGCTACTCCAACACGTGGAGATTAAATAATATGCTATTGTATGATGAATGATTAAGAGAAGATATCAGGAAGGAAATTTAAAAATTCTTAGAGGTAAAAGAGAACAAAGAAACATCCTATCAAAATTTCTAGGACACTATGAAAGCAGTACTTCAAGTAAAATTTGTTTCTTGGCATGCATTCAATAAAAGAAAAACAAATCAACAAATAAATGACCTGACACTATGACTCAGAACCCTAGAAAAAAATGAACAGAGTAACACCTGAAGTAGTAGAAGACAGGAAATAGTTAAAATCAGAGCTGAAATCAACAAAACTGAAACAAAAGAAACAATGAAAAAAACTGACAAAATAAATAGTTGGTTCTTTGTAAAAATAATGAAATTGATAAACCCTTAGCCACACTAACGAAGAGAAGGAGAGAGAAAACCCAAATTACTAAAATTCAAAATGAAAAAGGAAATATCACAAAAGACATGAGTGAAATACAAAACATAATTAGAAGCTATTTTGAAAATCTGTACTCAAACAAAATTGAAAATCTCGAAGACATCAACAAGTTTCTAGAGACATATGAATTACCTAAACTGAACCAGGAGGACATTCACAATTTAAATAGATCAATTTCAAGTAATGAAATAGAAGAAGTCATCAAAAGCCTACAAAAAAGAAACATTCGGGACCAGTTGGGTACTCAGATGAGATCTACAAAACCTTTAAAGAACAGCTTATTCTAATTCTTAAAGTATTTCATGAAATAGAAGAGGAGGAAACCCTCCCAAACTCATTCTATGAAGCCAATGTCACCCTGATACCTAAACCAGAGACACAATGAGGAAAGAAAATTTCAGACCAATATGCTTAATGAACATTGGTGCAAAAATTCTCAACAAAATCTTAGCAAATCACATACAAAAATATATTAAAAAGATAGTGCACCATGATCAAGTGGGATTTATCCCAGGGATGCTGGTTGGATAAACATTTAGAAATCAATAAAAGTAATTCACCATATCAATAGATTAAAGTTAAGAATCACAAGATTATTTTGAGAGATGCAGAAACAGAATCTGATAAAATACAGCATCCCTTCATGCTCAAAACAGTAGAAAAAATAGGGGTAGTGGAAACATTCCTTAACATTGTAAAGGCCATCTATGCTAAGCCCATGGTCAATATCATTCTAAATGGTGAAAAACTGAAAGCATTCCCCCTAAAAATTAGAACTAGGCAGGGATGCCCTCTTTCACCACTTCTATTCAATATTGTCCTCAAAACTCTAGCCAGAGCAACTAGACAGACCAAGGAAATTAAAAGTAATACGAATAGGAAAAGAAGAACTCAAACTATCCCTATTTGCTGATTACATGATTATACATTTAGAGGAGCCAGGAAATTCCACCAGAGCACTTTTAGAACTCTTAAGTGAATTCAATAAAGCAGAAGGATATAAGATCAATGCTCATAAATCCAATGCATTTTTATACATAAGTGATGAATCTTCAGAACGAAGAGTTAGGAAAACTACCCCATTCACAATAGCTCTGAAAAAATTAAAATACTTGTGGATCAATCTAACAAAAGATATGAAAGACCTCTACAATGAGAACTACAGAACACTAAAGAAAGAAATTAAAGAAAACCTTAGAAAATGCAAAGATCTCCCATGTTCTTGGATAGTCAGAACTAATATTGTCAAAATGGCCATACTACCAAAAGGTGCTATACAGATTCAATGCAATTCCAATTAAAATCCCAATGACATACCTTACAGAAATAGAGCAAGCAATAATAAAAATCATCTGGAAGAAGAGGAAACCCAGAATAACTAAAGCAATCCTTAGTGGGAAGAGTGAAGCAGGGGGTTTCACATTACCAGACCTTCAACTATACTACAAAGCAACAGTAACAAAAATGGCATGGTATTGGTACCAAAATAGACAGGTAGATAGTGGTACAGAACAGAAGACATGGACACAAACCCAAATAAATATAATTTTCTCATACTAGACAAAGGGGCCAAAAATATCCAATGGAGAAAAGATAGCCTCTTCAACAAATGGTGCTGGGAAAACTGGAAAACCATATGCAACAGAATGAAATTGACACCTATCTCTCACCCTGCACAAAAATCAAGTCACAATGGATCAAGGACCTTGAAATTAGGCCAGAGACCCTTCATCTTATAGAAGAAAAAGTAGGTCCAAATCTTCAACATGTTGGCTTAGGATCAGACTTTCTTAGCAGGACACCCATAGCACAAAAAATAAAAGCAAGAATGAATAACTGAGATAGATTCAAACTAAATAGTTTTCTCTCAGCAAATGAAACTATGAGCAATGTGAAGGGAGAGCCTACAGAGTGGGAGAAAATCTTTGCCACTCATACTTCAGATAGAGCACTAATTTCCAGATTATATGAAGAATTCAAAAAACTCTACACGAAGAATACAAATAATCCAATCAACAAATGGGTTAAGGATATGAACAGATGCTTCACAGAAGATCTACAAGGAATCAACAAACATATGAAAAAATGTTCACCATCTTTAGTAATAAGAGATATGCAAATCAATAGTACCCTAAGATTTCATCTCACCCCAATTAGAAGAGTTATCATCAAGAATCCTAGCAACAATAGGTGTTGGCAAGTATGTGGGGGAAAAGGTACACTCATACATTGCTGATGGGGCTGCAAATTAGTGCAGCCAATCTGGAAAGCAGTGTGAAGATTTCTCAGAAACCTTGGAATGGAACCACCATTTGATCCAGCTATCCCACTTATTGACCTACACGCAAAAGACTTAAAACCAGCATACTAGAGAGATACAGCCACAACAATGTTCATAGTTGCTCAATTCACAAGAACCACATTGTTGAACCAACCTAGATGCCTTTCAATTGATGAATGGATAAAGAAACTCATATATATATACATACAATGGAATATTACTCAGCCATAAAGAATAACAAAATTATGGCACTTGCAGGAAAATGGATAAAATTGGAGAATATTCTGCTAAGTGAGATAAGCCAATCTCAAAAAACCAAAGAACTAATGATTTCACTGATAAGCAGATGATGACACATATATGGGTAGGGAAGGGGCAAGAATGGAGGAAGGAGGGATGTATAGAGGGACAAGAGGAGTGGGAGGGGTGGTGGGGAAGAAACAAATAACAGAATGTATCAAAAACTATTACCCTAGGTAAATTTATAATTACACAAATGGTATGTCTTTACTTCATGTACAAACAGAGAAACAACATGTATCCCATTTATTTACAATAAAAATGAATTTTAAAAAAGAAAATACTCCACAATAAAAAGGAATAAGAAATTGATGGTTTCTAAAGCAAATTAATTTACTAACTAAAAATCATCAGAGAAATACTACATTATTTTGTATATATAAAATTGTAAAAATAAGTGAATGCATAGTGACGAATAGAAGATGAATGGTTGCTATGTGGGTAGGAGGTGCAGGATTATTTCAATGGATGTACACTTTACATATGTATAGTTTATATTTTGTAAACTGTTCTTCAATGAAGCTATTTTTAAATATTCATTCTAGATTTTCCTGTTCTTCAAGTCCTAATTTTTGGCTTACCCACCTCCAGGAGTTCTCTTAATTTCTTCTCATCTTGATTATTCTCTTCTCTTACCTGAACTACACAATTTAAGATTCATGTCTTGATGAGCAATTCTGCTCTTGCCTAGAAGTCTCAGTTTGTGACATCAGCTCAAACTTGAACACCTGACACTTATCTTTTAGAACTTCAGAAGTTCAAGAGTCAAAGCATATGAATTCAGAGGCTCTATTTTCCCATTTATTAGCTGGGTGATTCAGCAAGTTGCTCATTTTTTCCTACACTCACATTATCTCATTTAAAAATGGTGAAATTGGTAAAAACCCATTTTATACAACTTGTCGTAATGGTTAAATGAATTAAAAATGAAAATATGTAGAATATATGGGGCATTTGCTAAGTATTTCATGTTATCTATTATTATTACTTCTAAGATTAAAAGCATTTTTCCATGTTGTAGCATGTATCATTGTGTATTTCTTTACGTGTAATCCTCTCTTCGCTTTTATTCAGTTTTATCAACTAAGTGTTGATACCTAAAGAATATTTCTTTACCTAATTTAAAAATGGTATAATATACATAAGATCAATTTTCCACCTAATAATTTTATTGTATAAATCAATGACATTAATTAAATTTACATTGCTTAGCAAACCATTACCACTATCCATCTCCAGAACTTTATTACCCCAAACTAAAACCATGCAGGATTCAGTTTCTAAACACTAACTTCCAATCTTTCTCTTTTTGATAACCAACAGTTATCAAACTGTTTTGATAACCCCCAATTTTTGATAACAAGCATTTTATATTCTCTATACATAAATTTGCCCATTTCCACTATCTCATTTAATTTGGACAGATAGTGTTTGTTCTTTGGTCTCTGATGTCTTTTGCTTAGTTTAATATTTTCAAGAATCAACCATGTTTAAGCTTGTATCAAAACTTTATTACTTATAAGGGTTAATAATATTCAATTTTATGACTGGACCATGAAATGACATGTTGCCACAAAGATAACTACCAAGGGGTACTTAACTGTGAGTATAAGCAGTCAGGAGACAGTATCATCAGGGTCCCTGCAGTGAGTAGATATGGAAAATCCACATAGAGGTACCACCATGTACACAATGAGAAACTCCATGGGAGGTGTACACATAAAAGTAAAAACATATCTATCCTAGACAAGTATCCAGACTGTAAACAAATAAAAAAAGAGTTGAAATGAAGGTGGGGTTTAGTTGCTGATCCCTATTTCTCCCTGTCTCTGAGAATGGGTAGCTTATTCCCACAAAAATGAGCAAATGCTATTTTTTGCTTATGTGATTGGCAAAGATAAATAGTATCTATTTTGGTGACAGCAAAGCTAAGTTTAGTGTACTTTATTGGAATACAATTAAGCAATATCTATCAAGTTTAAATACAAACATCCTTAATCCAGCACATCAGTTTTATAAAACCATGCTGGTGGACACAGGATTCATTCTAAAGAAATCCCAAAGAAGCTTAGTTTTTACTGCTAATTCTACCTTTTCCACTCCTCTCATCTCTCTTGGCATTCCCTGAAGATCTGAGCAGCTATATAGTCAAAGCATGACACAAAAGACCTGGCACACGGGCTTAGAACCTGAGCAGCTCTCAGTCCTTTTGTCCCTCACAAATGATCTCTTACTGAAAATGACCTCGAATTTTCTACTAACAATTTACCTGTAATCCTATCAAGTAAATTTTCTTCCTATTTCCTGTAAATATGTCAGCAAATATGCTTCAGTGTTCTCATTCATTCACAAACATTTGTGGCATCTCTCTTCAATACTGAACCCAGCTTGTACCTAGTTTAGTATATCACAGTATGGTATGTCGCATTATGTTGGGAGCATGGAGAAGAGAAAAAAAATCATATGGAAGAACAAAAGCAAAGACTAGAGAGGGGAATTTATTTGATATTCCATCAAGGATACTCAAAGGTAACACTGGCACATGGGCAGGGAACATCTTTAATATTTTTCTTAACTCTTTATTATTGAATCTTCCCTCTGAACTTCATAAAGTTAAAATTCTTACACATAAATTGAAAACAAAACATTTCTGTGTGTGATGATATGGAGTGGAGACAAGAATGAAAACTGGAACAATACACATTGGAATGAAGGAGAACAGTTGTGATGACCACATAGTTCTCTTGCCCATAAGTTATCATTAGATTGCAATATTTATATATCCAAATTAATTTAAATAAAATCAGTGTTGGTGGGTGTTTTGCTGACCCACAGGATTAATACATGGAGGAAATATATAATAAGGTTTTTGTTTTTGGTGTTTGAACAGGACTTATATTCCACAGGTTCATTTGAATAAAACTTGTTTTGTGTGGTGGCACGTGCTACTGTACATGTAAGACCTAAAAAGGGACAGGTTTAGTTTATAATGTCTTGTAAGAACTTAGTTGTACATAAGTTTTGGAAGAGCGTGCCATATACTATCTATACTATAATCTAAAAAGTATAATAGCCCTTATAAATTATAAAGTAGAATAAAAGAGGTCTCTAAAGTCAAAATATATCTATTAAAATAAATTGTGGGATGTGTAAATGTTTACATCATTTTGAACTTGTTTCTGGTTTGATTTTTCTTGTGGGGTGTCCAAAACTGAAAATATCATCTTAGATTATGCTATTTCTCTAAAATTTTGAAGGTAGTTTTTCTCTTCAGGGGTTGCTCTTAGGGAGTTTATGACGAATGCTTGACTTCCTCAGTCCTTTTTCTCTACCAGACTTGACAAGAGTCAGGATAGGTCAGTGTCCTGTTGACCATATGGCTTCCCATGGAAGCACTGAGAATATCTCCCTCTTCAATGATGCCTTTAAACAAAATAGGCACTGTAGGTTTCTAGTGTTTGGGGTGTTCATAATCCCCGTGACTGGGAGATTTTATGACTTTCCAGAGTTACACAGTCTTCAGGAGTACTACCATTCTATAATGCAAAATGTTAAAGTTTTTATTCAGGATATAAAAATGAGGTTTATTTTCATTATCTCTTTATCCTTCTTAAACAATTTTTCCATAAATACAAACAGAAAAAAGTATAAAGATCAGATTTATGCAAATCATACTTCCCAAATAAGTTTGATTAAAATGTGTATAATAGTTGAGGTGCTACAGTACTATTTACCCAATAGTATGTTTTCCTGTAATATATATCTTTTGTTGAGTGGAATACTATATTTGTGAGATAATGACAAAATTCAATACATGAGAGTGTTAACATTAACATTAACATTCACTTATGTTTATTAACATATTGCATACATAATGTGAATATAGGTAAAAGTGTCCTGTAAACTGGGCATGGTAGCTCATGTCTGTAATTCCAGCAAATTGGGAAGATGAGGAAAGAGTTTCACAAGCTCAAAGTCAGTCTCAGAAACTTAAGTTAGGTTTTTAGCAAGTTATCAACACCCAACTCAAAATTGGAAAAAATGGGGAGGGACCCTGGGAATGTGACTTCATGGTTAAGCATCCCTAAATTCAATCCACAGTACAAAAAATAAAGTTTTAAACATCAAAATTTATTTTAAAAAAACCTCAAAAACAGATCTCTTATAACTCTTTCCTCCAGTATTCAAAAATAAGAATATTTAGCAATTTTGATTTATAAGAAATGTATATTCTTCCAAAGATTAGCTTTCTAAACTAAAGAGGTATGATATTTATGACAATTTTTTATATCTACCTCATCAATTAAAAATGCTTAATAAATTTTAAGCCGAAGTTAAAGGCAACTATTCATTTTCTATATTTAAATGATCTCTTTTACCGATCCTCTTATACATCAAGGTATGAGGTATAGAAAAGAACTTTATTTCTTTTATATTTGTTAAGGTTTTTCATTGCAAATATTTTGGTGCTATATAAGGCATATATTTTTGACAAATGCTCTTCAATGTTCACTAGAGGTATGAGGTTTCAGATGTTCAATAAATTCAAAATTTGAATAAAATCTTGAAAACTTTAAATTTTGGGGGTTTATGAGCACTATGAGTTCTCTAATGTTCAGTAATGTTTGAGCAATGGCTAAGAGCTTTAAACAACTTTTTCCACTTGTACACTCTCTAACCAGGTTGTATTCTCAGGTGCTGAGTAAGGGATGATCAATTGTTGGAGATATTGTCACACTGTCACAGTTTTTTCCTTTGGATAATTCTCTTTGCTACAATCTTTCTGGCTTGGAATAAATTTTTTCTCATCCTTACAGGAATGGTACAATGTTCTCATTTGTAGAGCTTCTCTCCAGTATGAATTCTCTGATGTCTTATAAGGTATAATTTTTGATTAAAAGCTTTGCCACATTCTTTACATTTGTAGGACTTCTCCCAGTATGAATTCTATGGTGGTCAATAAGTTGTGATTTTGTATTAAAAGTTTTGTTACATTCTTCACATTTTTAGGTCTTCTCTCTAGTATGAATTCTATTGTGGTAGGTAAGACTAGTTTTTTGATTAAAAGTTTTGCCACATTCTTTACATTTGTAGGGCTTCTCCCTGGTATGGATTCTCTGGTGGCAAGTAAGACTTGATTTTTTATTAAAAGTTTTGTCACATTCTGTAGATTTTTGCAGGGCTTCTCTCCAGTATGAATTCTGCTGTAGTAAATAAGGCTTGATTTCTTATTAAAAACTTTGTCACATTCTTCACATTTGTAGGGCTTCTCTCCAGTATGTGTTCTCTGGTGGCAAATAAGGCTTGATTTTTCATTAAAAGCTTTGTCATATTCTTCACATTTGTAGGACTTCTCCCCAGTATGTGTTCTCTGGTGGTGAGTAAGGCTTGATTTTTGATTAAAAACTTTGACACATTCTTTACATTTGTAGGGCTTCTCCCCAGTCTGAATTCTATGGTGGTCAATAAGGTATGATTTTGCATTAAAAGTTCTGTTACATTCTTCACATTTGTAGGGCTTCTCTCCAGTATGAATTCTGCTGTGGTGAATAAGGTTTAATTTTTTACTAAAAGTTTTGTCACATACTCCACATTTGAAGAACTTCTCACAAGTATGAATCATCTGCTGTTGAGTAAGAATTGATCTTTGATATAAAGCTTTATCATATTTAAATTTGTAAGGCTTCTCTCCAGTATGAATTCTTTGGTGGTCAATAAGGTGTGATTTATCATTAAAAACTTTGTCACATTCTTTACATTTATAGGACTTCTCCCCAGTACAAATTCTGTGGTGGTGAGTAAGGGCTGACTTTTGATAATATGATTTCTGATAAAATTCTCAGTTGCCATTTTCAATATTTTCCTTTGTTTTAAGTAGTCAAAGTCACAATTTCTGTATTTTCCATTTATCACTTTTTGAAATATATGTTCTATGACCTGCTCTGGTGAAAATGCTTGGGCATGATGAGAAGTCATGGGTGAAATAATTCAAAATAAAAATTACTTTACTTACTAGACTGGGATGAATTTATTTTGTCCACATTGCATACATAAAGTGTGAAATCATTGCAGTGTCAGTGCATCATCAGGCTAGCAGTTTAGTAAATCCAAGGTTATTATTACTCCAGAAATATATAAGTTAAATAAAAATGTATAGACAAATTAACATTGTAAAAATTACCCAAACTGTAACCACAGCATTCAAGGTGAGTATATTACTAAGGAGAGTAATATAGTAGAGGGAAGGAAATATGTTACTTTTATCTTCCACAGAATCTCCTCCTCTGAAACACTGCATTGTGCAAAAGGAAAACTCTACCAGCTACATTCACTCTCAGTCAAATAAGGGAACAATGAAACATACACAAACATTTGTGGTTTTCTTGCAGAGCATCAGAAATCTGATTTCTGTCTATCATGACACAGGGAAAAATAGCACATACATTTTAGATGATAATACCATAGATATTCAACAAAGTTAAAGAGTCTATGGATTCTTAAGAAGATACATACACAAAATTTTTAATTTAAAAAATTCACTTATATCTGGAAGATTCTCCATGAAAACAAGTTTGAGAGGCAATAAAAACATTGCACAGCCTATATCCATATTACTTGGATGAAGCCAACACATGGTAATCAAGACTAATATTTCTTTTTATTTTTTGTGTATTATTTGCTGATTTATTTCATTGAAATTTGTGTATTTACTAAGTTTATCATGATATATATATGATGAAATGACTAAATGAAGTGAATTAACACATGCATATTTCATACAATTACAGTGTTGTGCTTATAAAATATTGCATTCCATCTTTTAATATTTATCAGTAACATAATTCACTACACTCACCATGTGGTACAAGAAAACTCTTGACCTGCTTGTACCCATTAAAATAAAAATTTGTAGACTCTGACTAACAAAATGACAACAGTCAACAAAACACAGTACCTGGTGACCACAATGTTACTCACAGAATTTGACTTCCACATGTGAGTCAAATATTCCTACAACTGATTTTCTGTGTCTGCCTTATTTCACTTAATGCAGTCCTGCATATTCATACTATTTCAATTTAAATGACATATTACTTTTCTTAGTTAAATATTAATAGTGTCTAAATATCACACTTTTACTCATTTGATTATTGATGAGCACACAGTTGAGTTCATATCTTGAATATTGAGAACAATGTTTGCTCTGAACACAACAGTGAATATCTTTCTTTCACATGCTTATTACTCTCTTATGGATACATATTTAATACTGGCATTTCTGGATCACAAGGTCATTTTTCTGTGTGGTGCTTGGAATTAAGCCCAATGGTGCCATACCACTGAACTGCAACACAAGTCCTTTGAAAATTGTTTGAGACATGGTGTTTCAAAATTTCTGTGACTTGCCTCCAACTTGAAATCCTTTTTAATGGCCACCAGTTAGCTGGGATTACAAGCATGTAGCAGTGTTCTTGCCAATTTTTTATTTATTTAAAAACTTGGAAGATGGCGGCCTAGAGGGAGACTGCACCCCCGGTCGCTCCAGAACCCAGGAGTTAAGAGGGGGAGGCATTGAGAGACTCGGACTGAAATAGAGCCACGGGTGAGTCTGCCCACTGGGTAAAGCTCAGCCCGGGTGGCAGGCCCAGATAGAGGTGGCTTAGCGGAGCCGGGCAGGGCAGCTAGAGTCATCCACAGGCAGCCCTACGCACTCCGGTGGTGGGCCCTGCCCACACAGCCAGCTTCTCCAGGTTCTCGGAATGGAACTGGCCCGCTAGTGAGAGCCTTTCTGACCAGAACAAGCTCCAAGTCCCGGAGCCGCTGCAGCACAGTGTACTCCTGGCAAAGAACCAGTGGAGAGCCTCGATCTGCAAGCAGCCTCAGGGATCAGGGCAGGGCAGCCAGAGACCTCTTCAGGCAGCTCTGCCCACTCCAGCTGCAGGCTCTCTTCACGGGGCGATCCAAGATGGCGGCCTAGAGGGAGACTGCACCCCCGGTCGCTCCAGAACGCAGGAGTTAAGAGGGGGAGGCATTGAGAGACTTGGACTGAAATAGAGCCACGGGTGAGTCTGCCCACTGGGTAAAGCTCAGCCCGGGTGGCAGGCCCAGATAGAGGTGGCTTATTGGAGCTGGGCAGGGCAGCTAGAGTCTTCCCAAGGTAGCCTTCCACACTCCGGCAGTGGGTTCTTCCCACACGGCCAGCTGCACGGTGCAGGCCCACAGTGAGAGCATTTCCGCACAGAACCAGTTCCAAACCTTGGAACCAGTAGGGGGCTAGGGGCAGTTTTCTTCGGATGAGCTGCTTTATCAGATTCCTCCAAGACATCAGGCTACTGAAGGCTGGGAGGTGATACACTGGAAATCTACTGGGACACTATAAGCCAATAGCGGAAAACTGCAATATCTCAGGGTCCCACTGACAACTGACCAATATGAGAAAACAAGGGAAGAAAATGTCCCAAACAAACCTAGATACTACATCAATAAAACCCAATGACAGCAGAGCAGAAGAAATGTCAGAAAGGGAGTTCAGAATGTACGTAATTAAAACGATCAGGGAAGCTAATGAGGAGATGAAAGAACAAATGCAGGCATTGAAGGAGGAGATGAAAGAGCAAATGCAGGCATTAAATGATCGCACCAATCAACAGTTAAAAGACCAAATACGGGAAGCAAGAGATCATTTCAATAAAGAGATAGAGATACTGAAAAAAAACCAAACTGAAATCCTTGAAATGAAGGAAACAATAAACCAAGTTAAAAACTCCATAGAAAGCATAACCAATAGGATAGAAGCACCTGGAAGACAGAACCTCAGACATTGAAGACAAATTATTTAATCTTGAAAGCAAAGTTGGCCAAACAGAAAAGATGGTAAGAAATCATGAACAGAATCTACAAGAATTATGGGATATCATGAAAAGGTCAAATTTAAGAATTATTGGGATTGAGGAAGGCTTAGAGAAACAAACCAAAGGAATGAACAATCTATTCAAATGAATAATAACAGAAAATTTCCCAAATCTGAAGAATGAAATGGAAAACCAAGTACAAGAGGCTTATAGAACTCCAAACATACAAAATTACAACAGACCCACACCAAGGCACATTATTATGAAAATACCTAACATACAAAATAAAGACAGAATTTTAAAGGCCGCGAGAGAAAAGAACCAAATTATATTCAGGGGGAAACCAATAAGAATATCAGCAGATTTTTCAATCCAGACCCGAAAAGCTAGAAGGGCCTGGAGCAACATATACCAAGCCCTGAAAGAAAACGGATGCCAACCAAGAATCTTATACCCAGCAAAACTTACCTTCAAATTTGACGATGAAATAAGATCCTTCCATGATAAACAAAAGCTAAAGGAATTTACAAAAAGAAAGCCAGCATTACAGAATATTCTCAGCAAAATATTCCATGAGGAAGAGATGAAAAACAACGATGCAAATCAGCAACAGGAGGCGCTAGCCTAAAGGAATAGCCAAATAAAGGAGAAACCAAATCATGTCAAAAACAAATATGAGTCAATTGACTGGGAATACAAATCATATCACAATAATAACACTGAATGTTAATGGCCTGAATTCATCAATCAAAAGACACAGACTGGCAGATTGGATTAAAAAGAAAAATCCAACAGAATGCTGCCTGCAAGAGACTCATCTCATAGAAAGAGACACCCATAGACTAAAGGTGAAAGGAATGGGGAAAAACATACCATGCACAAGAACACAGCAAAAAAGCTGGAGTATCCATCCTTATCTCAGATAATGTGGACTTCAAACCAAAACTAGTCAGAAGGGATAAAGAAGGACATTACATGCTGCTTAAGGGAAGCATAAATCAGCAAGACATAACAATCATAAATATCTATGCCCCGAACATTGGCTCATCCACGTACATCAAACAAATTCTTCTCAATTACAGAAATCAAATAGACCACAACACAATAATACTAGGCAATTTTAACACACCTCTCTCACCACTGGATAGATCGTCCAAACAAAAATTGAATAAAGAAACTATAGATCTCAACAACACAATCAGCAATTTAGACTTAACGGACATATATATAGAATATACCATCCAACAAAGAATGAATACACTTTCTTCTCAGCAGCACATGGATCCTTCTCTAAAATAGACCATATTTTATGCCACAAAGCTACTGTTAGCAAATACAAGAAGATAGAGATACTACCTTGTACTCTATCAGATCATAATGGATTGAAATTAGAAATAAATGACAGAATAAAAAACAGAAACTTCTCCAATACCTGGAGACTAAATAATACACTATTATATGATGAATGGATAACAGAAGACATCAGGAGGGAAATAAAAAAATTCTTAGAAGTAAACGAGAACAAAGACACATCATATCAAAATCTCTGGGACACTATGAAAGCAGTACTTAGAGGAAGATTTATTTCATGGGGTGCATTCAAAAAAAGAAGTAAAAATCAACAAATTAACGACTTAACACTACATCTCAAAGCACTAGAAAAAGAAGAGCAGAACAATACCAAAAGTAGTAGAAGACAGGAAATAGTTAAAATCAGAGCCGAAATCAACAAAATCGAAACAAAAGAAACAATCCGAAAAATTAAAAAAATAAATAGTTGGTTCTTTGAAAAAATAAATAAAATTGATAAACCCTTAGCCACACTAACAAAGAGAAAGAGGGAGAAAACTCAGATTACTAAAATTCGGAATGAACAAGGAAACATTACAACAGACACGAGTGAAATACAAAACATAATTAGAAGCTATTTCGAAAATCTATACTCCAACAAAACAGAAAACCTCGAAGACATCAACAAATTTCTAGAGACATATGAACTACCTAAACTGAATGAGGAGGACATACACAACTTAAATAAACCAATTTCAAGCAATGAAATAGAAGAGGTCATCAAAAGCCTACCAACAAAGAAAAGTCCAGGACCAGATGGGTTCTCAGCCGAGTTCTACAAAACCTTTAAAGAAGAGCTCATTCCAATACTCCTCAAACTATTCCATGAAATAGAAGAGGAGGGAACCCTCCCAAACTCGTTCTATGAAGCCAATATCACCCTGATACCTAAACCAGACAGAGACACATCGAGGAAAGAAAATTTCAGACCAATATCCTTAATGAACATCGATGCAAAAATTCTCAACAAAATTTTAGCAAATCGCATACAAATATATATTAAAAAGATAGTGCACCACGATCAAGTGGGTTTTATCCTAGGGATGCAAGGTTGGTTCAACATTCGGAAATCAATAAATGTCATTCACCATATCAACAGACTTAAAGTTAAGAATCACATGATTATTTCAATAGATGCAGAAAAAGCATTTGATAAAATACAGCATCCCTTCATGCTCAAAACACTAGAAAAAATTGGGGTAGTGGGAACATTCCTAAACATTATAAAGGCAATCTACGCTAAGCCCATGGCTAATATCATTCTAAATGGTGAAAAACTGAAAGCGTTCCCCCTAAAAACTGGAACAAGGCAGGGATGCCCTCTTTCACCGCTTCTATTCAACATCATCCTTGAGACTCTAGCCAGAGCAATCAGACAAACCAAAGAAATTAAAGGGATACGAATAGGAAAAGAAGAACTCAAACTATCCCTGTTCGCTGATGACATGATTATATATTTAGAGGAACCTGGAAATTCCACCAGAAAACTTTTAGAACTCATAAGTGAATTCAGTAAAGTAGCAGGTTACAAGATCAATGCTCATACATCCAATGCATTTTTATACATAAGTGATGAATCTTCAGAAAGAGAAATTAGGAAAACTACCCCATTCACAATAGCATCGAAAAAATAAAATACTTGGGAATCAATCTCACAAAAGAGGTGAAAGACCTCTACAATGAGAACTACAGAACAGTAAAGAAAGAAATTCAAGAAAACCTTAGAAGATGGAAATATCTCCCATATTCCTGGATAGGCAGAATTAATATCGTCAAAATGGCTATACTACCTAAAGTGCTATACAGATTCAACGCAATTCCAATTAAAATCCCAATGATGTACCTTGCAGAAATAGAGCAAGCAATTATGAAATTCATCTGGAAGAATAAAAAACCTAGAATAGCTAAAGCAATCCTCAGTAGCAAGAGCGAAGCAGGGGATATTGCAATACCAGATCTTCAACTCTACTACAAACCAATAGTAACAAAAATGGCAAGGTATTGGTACCAAAACAGACAGGTAGATCAATGGTACAGAATAGAGGACATGGACACAAACCCAAATAAATACAATTTTCTCATACTAGACAAAGGTTCCAACAATATGCAATGGAGAAAAGATAGCCTCTTCAACAAATGGTGCTGGGAAAACTGGAAAACTATATGCAATAGAATGAAATTAAACCCCTATCTCTCACCCTACACAAAACTCAACTCAAAATGGATCAAG
Source organism: Sciurus carolinensis (assembly GCF_902686445.1). Classification (NCBI taxonomy): domain Eukaryota; kingdom Metazoa; phylum Chordata; class Mammalia; order Rodentia; family Sciuridae; genus Sciurus; species Sciurus carolinensis. The sequence continues at coordinate 320,258 of NW_025920224.1, read as the reverse complement.
GACCTCGGAATCAGACCAGAGACCCTGCATCTTATAGAAGAAAAAGTAGGTCCAAATCTTCAACTTGTTGGCTTAGGATCAGACTTCCTTAACAGGACTCCCATAGCACAAGAAATAAAAGCAAGAATCAACAACTGGGATAGATTCAAACTAAAAAGCTTTCTCTCAGCAAAGGAAACTATCAGAAATGTGAAGAGAGAGCCTACAGAGTGGGAGAATATCTTTGCCAACCATACCTCAGATAGAGCGCTAATTTCCAGAATCTATAAAGAACTCAAAAAACTCTACACGAAGAATACAAATAATCCAATCAACAAATGGGCTAAGGAAATGAACAGACACTTCACAGAAGAAGATGTACAAGTAATCACCAGATATATGAAAAAATGTTCAACATCCCTAGTAATAAGAGAAATGCAAATCAAAACTACCCTAAGATTTCATCTCACCCCAATTAGAATGGCGATTATCAAGAATACAAGCAACAATAGGTGTTGGCGAGGATGTGGTGAAAAAGGAACACTCATACATTGCTGGTGGGGTTGCAAATTAGTGCAGCCACTCTGGAAAGCAGTGTGGAGATTCATCAGAAAGCTTGGAATGGAAACACCATTTGATCCAGCTATCCCACTCCTTGGCCTATACCCAAAGGACTTAAAATCAGCATACTACAGAGATACAGCCACATCAATGTTCATTGCTGCTCAATTCACCATAGCCAGATTGTGGAACCAACCTAGATGCCCTTCAGTTGATGAATGGATAAAGAAAGTGTGGCATATTTATACAATGGAATATTACTCCGCAATGAAGAATGATAAAATTATGGCATTTGTAGGCAAATGGTCGAAATTGGAGAATATCATGCTAAGTGAGATAAGCCAATCTCAAAAAACTAAAGGACGAATGATCTCGCTGATAAGCGGATGAGGACATATAATGGGGGGTGGGAGGGGCTAGCATTAGGTTTAGGGTTAGGTTTAGAGTTAGGCTAAGGAGAGCGGTAAGAATGAAGGAAAGAAGGACTGTGTAGAGGGAAAAGAGGGGTGGGAGGGGTGGGGGGGAGGGGAAAAATAAAATAAACATCATTACCCTATGTAAACGTAAAAGAAAAATAAAAAATAAAAAATAAAAAATAAAAAAAAAAACTTGCATACTTTTTTCCAGAATAACTATATAATCTACGATTGATTGGATTTTTAATGGAAAAGTCAATTTAAAATGCTACATCACATAAAGATAAAGAAAAGCATGGCTTAATCCAAGTAATACAATAAAATATTAATAATTGAACATTAGCATAGGGAGTTATGAATTACCCAAAGAGTACTAAATAACCATTTGAAGGAAGTTTCAAGAGCTAAAATTGTTAATATAAAGAAGCAGAAATTGTTTATGTGAAGAATTCCTTAAGAAAAATTTCTAAAAAAGGCATGCATGGTGTTCAAAACTGTCTAGCAACATGTGAGAGACTGAGCAAAGAGGACTTTAAGTACCTATAGAATATATAAAGAGAAGTGGGAGAGGAATCAAAGATTGCTATTATGAAAAGCAATGAACCACAAGTTAAAATATTAAGCAAAGTAAGAAAAACAATTAAGAAATACAGAAAACTTACAAAGTTAGAATAGTGAGTTCACTTTCAAAACAAATTTATTAGGAATATATTATTACAACACACAGATCAAAACAAAAAGCTTGACTAACATAATTAAATCTAAAAGAGGCACCTACCAAGTCAGTTCCAGCAGAGAGCATGACCCTCTGGTGCCCTCCAGTCCCAAGACAGCAGATGACCTGAGAGTCATAGAGAAAGACTTTGGTCTTTGCTGTGTGGGCTGCTGGAGCTCCCACTGGGCCTGTCCACTGGTTTGCCCAGGGTGTGAAACTTGAAGGACTAGCAAGCCTCTCCCCCTCTGTTGATGATCTGATGGCAGCATTGACAAGTAGGACCCTGGCCCAGCACTTCTGGGTTGCCAAGTCTCCTGGCCCAGTTCTGTCCATCCTAACCTGAGTTGGTGATGACAAATGGCACCTTTGGATGGCAGGTCATGGCATGGTGAGAAGAATGGCACTGACCAAATACATGGAGGCCAGCCCAGGCTTTGAGGGCCCAAGAAGGCAAGTAAACGCTGTAAAATTTGGCCAATCAGTATAGGCTAGGGGCCTCTACATTGCTCTGTGCAAGCTCTAGGAGACATTGTCCTGACAAGGCAAACAAAGAACCATTCTGGAAAGTGAGTGAAGCCCTGAGGCTGGATGGGTGGAAGGGTAAGGACCCCCAAGCAGTTGTTTGGTCTACCAAAGAGAGAAACTGTAAAAAAAAGACCACCACCTTCAGAAAGATTTACTGCCTGATTATAAAGACCTGTGATGTAATATGAAAAAACTGCTCTGGAATTGACTTTGAAATGGAGTTGTTAAACCACCTCTAGTAGTGAAACTTGTCCATGTTCATTCAGAGGGTTATATTATAACCATTGTTTTGAGTGTGCTTTTTTCTCCTCACTACTCTACATATAGTTGACAATGCTAAGTACTTTTTCTGAAATATCTGGACTTTCTAGATGTTTTAAAGTGCTTGATATATGTAAAAAGTTGAAGTGGCAAATTACAACATATTTTGTAATTTTTTTATTTAAATATCTTTAAAATATTTTTCAGGGGGGCAATAGTCAAGCCCCCTATTGAGTAATATACACTGTGTCCTGGTTTTCTGGTTCACCATATCAGTGTGCATACAATGAGGCAAGAGTAAACCATTGTACCTATGTCTAAGGGTTTCATTTTATTTTGCTGTGTATTTAGTGTACATAAAAGACAAATGATTCCTAATCTATGTTTAGTTTTTCTACATGTTGAGAGGCTTTCAAGAGGTTGCCGGTTTATGACTAAAATATAAGCTGGTAAACAAAGTTTGTGTTAAAATTCCTAGGAAGGATTGTCTTCTAAACACTTGAGCATTATAACACACTGCATTGATGAAGGGCCAGAATGCTCATATTTTGAAGAAATTTTCAAATTACAACTATTGTTAAATGTGTGCAGTTTATTCAAGATTGTCAGGTATATAGTGGACAAATTGAGTCCTTTATTGAAACATACAGTCTATCTAGATGTTTAGAAATCCTTAGTGTATGCTAAATGTAGAAGTAGTAAAATATTACTTCAAAAGGTTGAATGATCTCTCTGATATGTGGATGCAAACACACAATAAGGTGGGGAAAGAAAGAACAGAAGTTTATTGGATTAGACAAAGGAGAATAAAGGAAAGGAAGGAAAAATGGAAATAAGATAAAATGAATCAGACATAAATTTCTTATGATGATATTTGAATACACAACCAGTGTAACTCCACATTGTGTACAACCACAGAATGGGAAGTTATATTCTATGTATGTAAAATATGTCAAAATACATTCTGCTGTTACATATATGTAAAAGAGCACAAATAAAATTTTAAAACAGAAAAATAACAAATCTAAAAGAAATGCAACTGTATGTAATCTACAGGGACCTCTAAATATAAGGAAACAAGTAGAATGAAAACAAAAGAATGTAAGCATATAACATACAAAAATAGCCAAAAGAAAGATAGCATGGTCAAATTTTGAGATGGAAAACTGTAAGGGTAAAGGTGAGCAGATTGAGAGGCAAGCACACAGGAGCTTACAGCATGAAATGTCTCCCATGTGGGAGAGCCAGTTTTGTTTTATTAGCTACTCCAGGGTTATATCAAGTTAAAATAGTGCAGTTAGCTTTGCATATGTGCAGATCATATAACTTATTTGCTTCTCAGATCCACTAGTACCAAATATTTTTATATTGGCTAGAGTGAGAAGTTGAAGAATGTTCCTATGTCACGAAAACAGAAGGCCTTTATTACCCAAGGAATGTGCTCATTCAAATGTTTTTGCTCCTCTGTACTTTTCTGTGGCCAGAACCTCTACAACTCCCCTTTTTTGTTCTGTATGACCTTCTGAATAGATATGATTTGTCTATTGTTTAAGGAGGGTGGAGGGAGAAAGTAAGGGAGACAATGGCAAAAACAAGCACAGCAAAATAAGGTAAGTACCAGTAAACATCCTCCAATGAAAAGTTGCTCAATCCATGTAAAATGTGGTAGTAATGAGATTAACCACTCTAATAAATCTCAGTCTCCATATTCTTGCTGCACCTTCTTTACAATGTCTTTAAAATTATCCTATTTTTTTATGAATGGGATTACCATTATGAGTTTAAATGAAACAACAAATATTAAATTCATGGCATTCCTTATGATATAACAATAGCAAATAATCAATAGCAACTCTATTATCAAGAATACCCATTCACAATAGCCTTGAAAAAAATAAAATACTTGGGAATCAATCTCACAAAAGAGGTGAAAGATTTCTACAATAAAAACTAAAGAACACTAAAGAAAGAAATTAAAGAAAACCTCAGAAGATGCAAAGATCTCCCATGTTCTTGGATAGGCAGAATTAATATTGTCAAAATGACCATACAACCAAAAGTGCTATACAGATTCAATGCAATTCCAATTAAAATTGAAATGACATACCTTACAGAAATAGTGCAAGCAATTATGAAATTCATCTGGAAGAATAAAAAAAAACCCAGAATAGCTAAAGCAATGCTTAGCAGAAAAAGCAAAGCAGGGGGTATTGCAATACCAGATCTTCAACTGTACTACAAAGCAATAGTAACAAAAATGGCATAATATTGGTACCAAAATAGACAGGTAGATCAATGGCACAGAATAGAGGACATGGACACAAACCCAAATAAATACAATTTTCTCATACTAGAAAAAGGTACCAAAAATATGCAATGGAGAAATGATAGCCTCTTCAACAAATGGTGCTGGGAAAACTGGAAATCCATATGTAACAGAATGAAACTAAAACCATATCTCCCACCATGCACAAAACAAAACTCAAAATGGATTAAGGACCTCACAATCAGGCCAGAGACCCTGAATATTATAGAAGAAAAAGTAGGTCCAGATCTTCAACATGTCGGCTTAGGACCCGACTTTCTCAACAGGACTCCCATAGCACAAGAAAAAAAAGAAAAAATCAATAACTGGGATAGATTCAAAATAATAGCTTTCTCTCAGCAAAGGAAATTATCAGCAATGCGAAGAAAGAGCCTACATAATGGGAGAAAATCTTTGCCAAACATACTTCAGAAAGAGCACTAATCTCCAGAATATATAAAGAACTCAAAAAACTCTACACCAATAATGCAAATAATCCAATCGACAAATGGGCTAAGGAAATGAACAGACACTTCACAGAAGATGTACAAGCAATCAACAGATATATGAAAAAATTTCAACATCTCTAGTAATAAGATAAATGCAAATCAAAACCACCCTAAGATTCCATCTCACCCCAATTAGAATGGCGATTATGAAGAATACAAGCAACAACAGGTATTGCCGAGGATGTGGGGGGAAAGGTACACTCATACATTGCTGGTGGGCCTGAAAATTAGCGCAACCACTCTGGAAAGCAGTGTGGAGATTCCTTAGAAACCTTGGAATGGAACCACCATTTGACCCAGCTATCCCACTCCTTGGCCTATACCCAAAGAACTCAAAATCAGCATACTACAGAGATACAGCCATATCAATGTTCAGAGCTGCTCAATTCACAATATCCAGATTGTGGAATCAACCTAGATGTCCTTCAATTGATGAATGGATAAAGAAACTGTGGTATATATACACAATGGAATATTACTCAGCCATGGAGAATGCTAAAATTATGGCATTTGCAGGCAAATGGATGAAATTGGAGAATATCATGCTAAGTGAGATAAACCAATCTCAAAAAAACAAAGGATGAATGATATCGCTAATAAGTGGATGATAACATATAATGGGGGGTGGGAGGGGTTAGCATTAGGGTTAGGGTTAGGTTTAGGGTTAGGGTTAAGGAGGGTGGCAAGAATGCAGGAAGGAAGGACTGTATAGAGGGATAAGAGGGGTGGATGGGGTGGGGGTAAGAAAAAAATAACAGAATGAATCAAACAACATTACCCGATGTAAATTTATGATTACACAAATGGTATGCCTTTACTCCATGTACAAACAGAGAATCAACATGTATCCCATTTGTTTACAATTAAAAAAAAGAATAACTTGATGGATACAAATTTTGGAAGAATTAACAATCTCCACTAAGCAGATCCAAATATTATAATGAGTACAAGAAGCCAAAGTGAAACAGTTTTCTGTACAGTGGCACCACCAACCGAGATACAACAGAGAAATAACACAATCATAGCCATGATAGTTGTGGAATTTTGGGTAAATTTTACAAACAGAACTGTAACCAAATTTTCTGGTATACATTCTAAACACATATGGGTTAACAATTTGGGCAGATGTTTTAAACTTTTTATATTCCCTCAAGTCACAAGATGATTAGAAGTCTGGAGGCTCCTTGGGTTTCTTGTTCTTATTGAAGTTTCCTTTTTTAATCAGGGTTATCTTCATCCAGGATCAAATAAAAATTGAGAATCAGATTGTGAAGTCCTTGATGTCCACTCATGATGTTTGACAGGACTCAAACACCTGGTATGAATCCAGGCAGAATGTATAGGAATAAGAATAGCAGCATATCCTTTCCCCCACATAATCAAGGGTACAAGGGGGCAGAACTCAATAGTTTACATATATCTTTGGTATTGGTACCTTAGGGGAAAAAATTTCTGTCCAAGGCACAGGACCAATGATGTGTATTATGTTCATATTGTACATTAAGAGCATTCATTTTGAACCAGGTAATATTGAAATCATTTTTAACATGAGTGAGGTTAAGTGCCTATTTTTTTGTTTGCTTATTTGTTTTAAAAGACACATTTTAAGCATACAATGTGTACATTCAACTAAGACCTCTCTGGTAGGATTGTGGGGAATTCCATGGGTGGGAATTGTATTCCATTGATTACAAAATGCAGCAAAGGCACTAAATGTATAATCAGGGGCATTGTCAGTTTTTAAACGATGAGATGTACCCATGTTGCAATGCACAGCAACAAAGGAGAGAGACAGGCTAAGGTCTTCTCTGAATGATGTGCACTGGTCCATATAAGACCTGAGGATGTATCTAAGAAACATGTAAGAAAGAATGAGGTGGAAGGAAGGAAAATGAGTTACATTCATTTGCCAAAGGGCATTAGAATGTAAACCTCAAGGGCTTACAGTTTCCCAAGTAGACAAACAAAATGGTGTGCAATGAGAGCAATTATTAATGATTAAATAGGCCTGTTGAGAAGAAATTGAAAATATTTTTGCTAAAAAGTAAATATCTTGATGAAAGTAATTTTGCAATTCCACAGCATGTAAAAAGAGAGAAATAGAAAAATACAGTCTTTTAGATCTGTTATATATAAGAAAAAATCCTGAGGGATTAGATTAGGGTGAGGCAATCCACATTGAAGTGAACCCCATAGGTTGTATAATTTCTCTTAAATCTTGTAATAATTTTTATTTTCCTAATTTCTTTCTTTATGATAAAAATATTCCATGGACTGGTAGAAGGTTCACTATGTCCCAACTTTACCTACTGTTGAATAAGGGCCTAGGCAGCTGCCACCTTTTCCTTAAACAATGGCCATTGTTTCACCCAGACAGGAGTGGTGACATATCATTTTAATGGCAAGGTGGTCAGAACTACAGAGGCCCCTACAAAAAAGGCAATTCAACAAACATTTATAACTTGTGTAAGATGTCTCTACCCCATATAGGACACGGAACTACCACAATGTTCTGTTGTATGTGAGTAATAATGTGCTGTGGTTCGGAAAGGGCAGAACATCACAACCATAGACAGTTTTTAGACACCTCTTTATTATTGTCTATGCCCCAGCTGGGGTGGTGCTTTGTAAGGACCATGCACAATGTCATTTTGAGAGGAGTGTAACTGTACCATAAGTACTGGTGTCCAGTAACCCTGTGAATAGTTGCTCATTTAAACACAAGGTTAACTTTTGTCCATTTTCAGTAATAGGTAAACATGTTCCAATGACAGTAAAACCAAATCCTGCATTTTCTCTTTTATTTTGGGGTTGTTGAACAGTAATATAAGGAATCACAGTTAATTGAGTGATGGAGGATCTTTTGGAGAGATTTAAGGGCATATGTGACCAAACCTGAATGTATAGTATAACAGTATTATCAGAATAATTAATCCAGTAATTATAAATGTTCTTTCTTTAATACTGTGGGAGCAAAATTAATCCAAAGGTATCTCTGGGCAGAGGTCCTTGAATTTGGGTAGCAATTTTACAAACTTCCCCAGGGAGACATATTTGAGCATCCTCAGTAGTAATCAAATCTATCCCAAAAATCCCACTAGTGACATGAAAGGATTTGTGGATGGAGCTTCTGTTTGAATCAGAAACATTTGTGAAGGAGACATATGCATCTGCAGGTAAAAAGTGTTCCGTCCTTTCATCCTGGGTTGGGCGAGACCCATAATTAGGTTTCCTGACATGTCTGTTTTAGATCTGTATTGATTAGCCCAATAAAATCCTCTATGACAGATTGACATTTTGATTGGACCACTTTTGTGTCCCTTTTTTTCTCTTATGAATCTTTTGAAGATGACTATGTTTTTACAATTGTAGCAAAGTTTATCCTTGGGGATTTTAAAGCAGTGGCCAGTAAAGTCACTTGATGAGCTTCAGTTCCAATATTCTGACATGCCTTTATTAAATCAGAAAGCATAGTAGCCACTTTAAAGAGATTTAACCACTTCTTTTCAATCTTGGTTGACATTTTTGTAAGTTAATTGTGTGGTCAGAATATTGGCAGACTCCAAATTTTGTATTTGTCTTTTGACAGCTTTAATCAATCAGTTAACAAAATTAATAAAAGACTCCTCTGGGTCCTGCTGAATTACAAAAAAGGACTTGGAAGGATCCTGAGTGTCTGGGATCCTTTCTCCATGCTTTACAACTAAAGTTCTAATTTGGGCAATGGTGGCTGCAGGCAATTGAGTTTGTTGTTACAATGTCCCTCTTTGACCCATGCCAAATGAGTCATCATAATAAATACTAACATTTTCCTGAGCATTATCCTAAGCTTGAACATGGGATAAATCAGAGTGTTCTAGTAAAAACACTGTATTTTGGGCAGGAGAAGTAACCATCTTCACCAATTCTTTCCAATCACTAGGAACCAAGGCACAACCCATTCCCAGTCCCTGTATCATATTGAGCATAAAATTACTATTAATTCCACTCCCCAACACCATCCTTCTTAATTATTTAAACACAGCAAAAAGCAATTGTTCATATTCTGGCTATTTAGCATTATTTAATGTAATGGAACAGACAGTCAACGTATGAGTTTCTCCCTCAGCAGCTGCCTGCCTGAGACATTCAGAAAATTGAGAACAGACTGGGGGAGGAGAAGGAGGAACAAGAGGAGCAGGAGGGAAATATTCAGTCATAGAGACTACAAGAGATGTTGGCAGCACTGTCAAGGTTATTTTTGAGATAGTGTCATGACACAAATACCAAGCTTGTAACATGGGTATAGGAGCCCACAGTGGCTCATGCAACTTTTTACCTATATTTTCCCAATTTTGGGTCTTAAGGATCCATTTTCCAAATACCATGGACAGTAATAATCTATTTCAGAAGGCAAAGTGGCAAAATCATCATCACTTACAGTATATTTAGCCTTACAAAGCAAATAAAGAAGTTCAATTCAATGATGACATTGAGGGTCAGACAAGGAATTTCCCATAGTTTACCAGTGGGATCTGTACCAGTCGATAAAAGATGCATGTCAAAGCCTATTCCAGGTGGCAAGCTACTCCTTCTCCCATCAACACGTTCAGAAGATTTGCTGTTTAGGACATAAGCTGCAAGGGTAAAGGTAAGCAAATAAAGAGGCAAGCACACAGGATGACATATAGCATGAAGTGGCTCCCACATGGGAGAGCCAGTTTTGTTTTATTAGCTATTCCAGAGTTATATCAGGTTACATTAGTGCAGTTAGATTTACACATGTGTGGATCATATAACTTGTTTGCTTCTCACAGTCCACTAGTATCAATTATTTTTATAAAGGCTAAAGGAGAGAGGGATTGCAGAATGTTCCTAAGTCTGAAAAACAGAGGGCATTAATCACCCAAGGACTGTGTTCACTTAAAGGCTTATATTCCTCCATATGTTTGCATGGCCTGAACCTCTATAGAAAATAGTTTAAAACATAAAGTTATATGAGATAAAACATATTTTAAATTAAAAAAATCTTTGAAAAGAGGAAAAGTAGAATATTATATAAAGATAGAAAGTACCTTACTGTAAAGAAAAAGTCAAACAAAATGGTTATCATAAAACAGAAGATTTCAAATAATTTAAGCCAATTTGACTTAAATACTAGATGTCCTCAATAACAAATGGAATATTAAAGTGAATAAACTAACTGGTAAGAAATAAAACAAAGGTTTTTAGGCATAAAAATATTTAAATCATTTCATAAAAATTATAGAATAGAGGAAGAAATCAGAGTAGAAGGGATGGTCGAAAATCCACAAATATTCTTGAACATGGTCTTGTTCCAGAATTCAATTTTCTTTTTGTACTAGGGATTAAACTCAGGTCATTGAGTCACACCCCAGCCCTATTTTGTATTTTATTTAGAGACAGGGTCTCAGTGAGTTGCTTAGTGACTCACTATTGATGAGACTGGCTTTGAAGCCATGATTCTCCTGCCTCAGCCTCCTGAGCTGCTGGGATTACAGGCATGTGCCACCAAAAGATAAAATTAAAAGACCTTTGTACCTTCAAAGTTATCAAGGGACTCCATGTAAATATCTATCAAACTCACAATGGTATTTTTTGCAAGAGAAAAGAAAAACATAGTCTAGCAATTTTATGGAATCTCAAAATTGTATGAATATCTCAAAAATATTCAAAGTACAAAATTAGGAAAGTATACTTTCATCACTTAAAAACATTAAAAGTTACAATATTCAATAGGTAACACATCAAGCTAGAAATATAGGCATATTGAATTCTGAGTGTACTAAGCCCTCACATACACAGCAAATTAAGATATATTTGCACATAAATATTTGTTACAATATTATTCAACAGAGCTGAAATGAGGAATCAAACCAAATATTTCTTGAAATGAGTGGATGAGGCAATTTGGAATATAGAATCTACAGAATATTCTTCAAGTTAAAAAATTATATATATTTTAAAAATCTATAATCAATATAAATGCACAGTACATCATATTAACTAAAATAAGTCACTATCAAAAGCAAAACCATGGCAGAATTCTCATATAAGACACCTAAACAAAACAAAAACAAATAAACAAAAGCACACAGAAAACTTTCTGTACAGAAATGAGAATGGCATAAGTGATGGGAGCATAAATAAACCTTTATTTACATGGGAATTGATTTACTGATTTTTAAGATGTAAACTTTCTACAGGTATGTTACATAACAATTTGAATTAACATTACTGAACACAATATTTGATATGCCAGAGAAAGCAACTTTTGTGGTTTTGATCAGAATTAAAAATTTAAAACAACACATAATAGATAAAAGGAATTTTAAAAAAATTAAAAAATGTTTGAAAGCTAGTTTAAAAGGCTATGGTTTTAATCCTATAAATAAGAACAAACTCAAGAATATGTAGATAAAGGACAGGCATGTAATCCAGCTACTAAGATTTCTGAGGCAGAAAGAATGCAATTTCAAGGCCATCCTCAATAACTTAGTGAGAACCTCTCTCCAAATATAAATAGAAAGGGGCTGGGGACATAGTTCATTATTAGAGCACCCTGGATTTTATCCCCATTATGTTAACATATAGAAAATTTACAATACTATGTACATAGGTGGGATGAAAAACCAAACCAGATAAAATATTAAAATCATTTTAAAAGGTGTAATATTTACACAATAAAAACACATATAATTTGACAATAGAAACACAGATCATGCATATCTTAATTTCAACTTACATTGTTCTAATTTGTGAAGTAGTGAAAATTGCCATCTAATTATAAAATATACATTAAAAATAAAACAGAAGTGATGTGAGAAAACTTACTTTACAACATGAAACCTACTCCAAAAGAAAAAAGAAAAATTTAATGAACAAAATTACATATAATGACAGATGTATTATTTTACTAACCCTTTAACATTACTACAATTTGCAACTGTGACTATAGAGCCCAAAGAGCATTCATTGTGAATCTTGACTTTTATTTCACAGAAAGTTCATTACAAGTTTTCACAAAGACTTCTCATAAGAGAATTTTAATGAATAAATACATAAGTAATATTGTAGAAATTATTTTATGATATTAATTTATTACAATAATTGACCTAGATTTCTCCAAAAATGTGACCAGATTTACTAGAGACCCACAAATAATTGAAGATCTTTTATATTATGCTGACTTTCTCAAGCAAAGGGGTATTTTGGTGTTTAATTTGAATGAACTGGTACATCACTGGAGAAAAATAAGAGACTCTAAAGAATTAGAAAACATGATAAAAATAGGGCAGTACATGTTCAATGATAATGAGAAATAATCGTAAACTTCTGAAAAATCTTTTCTGCTACATAACTTCTCCACCAACATTTTGAAGTTTGGCTTCCTCCTTTACTTTTGGGCCTCTCAACTGTGTCCACTGCTATGTGTAGGCCACAATATTTTACATCACTGAATTACTCTACACACCAGTTATCTAAAGTGAAGGATACATAACACATCAAGAAAGGGAGAGATTAAAGACTCTTAGAATGTCATTGCATTTTATCTGTACCAAATATGCCCTTTTTTCCTTGAAAACACAAATATGATACTCATTCATCCAGAGAAATTCCCAGAAGTAAATTAAGTAATAATATTTTTTTGAGAATTTGGAGGGAAAGTTATGCTTACCCAGGAAGACAAAGTTTCTGTAGTTCTGTAACATCACATCTCTATGTAAATTTTGCTGAGGAGACTCCAGACATTTCCACTCCTCTTCGGTGAAATCAACAGTCACATCCTTGAATGCCAATAGTTCATGAAATAGTAGTAGGTAAATAAATAGCACATTGACCACATGATCATTCAGTGTTTGAAATGAGTTAGAAAGACCCTCATGTGGGTGGGGTAAAGGGAAAATAACAGAATGAGATAAACTTCATTACCCTATGTACAATTACATAAATGGTGCAACTCTACTTTGTGTACAACCAGAGAAATAACAGTTGTGCCCAATATGTATACAATGAATCAAAATAAATTTTAAAAAGACCCTCATGTAGGTGAAGACTTTATTAAGACATTTTGAAACACAGAGATACTATTATCTACCTAAACTATATATAGCTCTCATATTAAAAAGTTATGGTGATAAGAATGGGAATTCTCCAATTTTAATTATATAACAATGAATCAGAGATTCATTAAAATGTACAATCTGATTTAGTAGTTGTGGGATGGAGCTGGGTTTTCTGAATATGTTACAAGTTCTCTAGTGATTTCAATTCCAGTGGCATAAGATAAAATTTTGAAATGCAACAAGATAGACCACAAAAGGAAACATTTACCAGTGAATCTGAGTTTAAATATTTTGTAGTATTTCATGTATGCTATTAAAATATCAAATAGTAACAACAATCCTGTTTGGATTTTGTTTTTTTATGTTTGTTCTTTTTAATTCAAACTTATTTTCAAAATATAAAATAAAAATTATAGGACTGGGGATATAGCTCAGTTGGTAGAGTGCTTGCCTCGCAAGCACAAGGCCCTGGGTTTAATCCCCAGCACCACCAAAAAATATATATATACATATTCATGCAATTAAGTTTTGATATATGTATATATTATATTATATTATATTTATATGAGGATAATCATACCTAGATTTTTCAAAGAACTGTTATTTTAAAAAAAATATTGGTTCTAAGTTCTACAAGGCAGTAGAATTCATTTAGATAAAATTATACAAGAAAGGGTTATGTCTTATTCTAATTAGGATTCTATTCTTGTGGGTGGGCATGATAATGGAATTCACTAAGATATTTTTATATGTGTACATAGAAAAATTATGATTGATTTATTGTCTTTTCTAATTCTCTCCCACTTCCTCCTTTTGTTCAGTATTGTCTACTTTACTAAACTTCTAGTCTTATCCTCCCCCATTTTATGTGGTTTAGTTCTCACATAATCAGCAAAAACACTCCACCTTTGATTTTTGGGGATTGCCTTATTTCACTTACCTTATTTTTCTCCAGATCCATCCTTTTCCTGCAAAAGTTATAAAGTCATTCTTCTTTATGGTGGATTAATATTCCATTGTGTATATGTACCACAATTTCTTTATCAATAGATCTGTTGAAGGGCATCTAGGTTGGTTTCATAAGTTAGCTCTTGTGAATTGTGCTCCTATAAACATTAATGTGACTGTGTCACTCTAGTATGCTGATTTTAAATCCTTTGGATATATACTGAGGAGCAGGATAATTCAAATAAATGGTGGTTCTATTCCTTGAGGAATCTCCATACTGCTTTCCAGAGGAGTTGAAACAATCTGCAATCCCAACAACATTGTATGAGCATTCCTTTTTTCCCACTTCCTCATGAATATTTTTATTAGTATTCTTGATATTTGCCATTCTGTCTGGAGTGTGATGGAATCTCAGTGTAGTTTTAATTTTTTTCTCTAATATCTAGAGATGTTGAACATTTTATCACATATTTGTTGATCATATTTACTCATTTGGGAAGGGTCTCTTCAGTTTCTTTTGCACCTTTGTTAATTTTTTTTAAATTTTTTTGTTCTGTTTTTAGATGTTAAGCTTTTTGAATTCTTTGCTTGTCCTAGATATTAACAACATATGCAGGTGGGAAAGATTTTCTCCCATTCTGTAGTTTCTCTCTTCATGCTATTGGTTGTTTCTTTTGCTGTGAAGAAAGTAGTTCCTGTGCCAATGTGTTGGAATTCTGTGTCTACCTTTTCTTCTAACAGGTATAGGGCTTCTGCTAAAATTTCTAGGTCTTTGATCTACTGAGAGTTGATTTTTGTGCAGAGTGAGAAATAGGAATTAATTTTTATTCTATTACATGTGGATTTCTATTTTCCCAGCAACATTTTTTGAAGAGGCTATGTTTTCTCCAGTGTGCAATTTAGCACCTTTGTTTAACATGAGGTAACTCTATTTATGTGGGTTTTTCTGTGTCTTCTCTTCTGTTTCATTGGCCTTTTTGCCTAGTTTGGTGCCAATACTATGCCTTTTTTTTGTTACTATAGCTCTGCAGTATAATCTAAGGTCTGGTATTGTGATGTTTCAGGCTTTCTACTCCTTGCCAAGAATGTCTTCAGCTATTCTGGGCCTCTTATTTTTACTAATAAATTTCATGACTTCTTCTTTTCTATGAAGACATCATAGAATTCTTTTTTCTTTCTTTGCAGTGATGGGGATTGAACTCAGGGCCTTGTGCTTAAAAGGCAAGCATTCTACCAACTGAGATATTATCTCCAGCCCCCATCACAGAAATTTTGATGAGAATTTCCTTGAATCTGTAAAGCACTGTTGATAGTGTGGTCATTGTAATTTGGTTGGGTTCTAAATTTTTCATCTTTTAGAGGCTATTGTGAATTATATAGTTTTTCTAATTTCTCTTAAAGCAGATTAACCATTGGTGTATAGAAATGCAATCAACTTATAGGTATTAATTTTGTAACCTGCTACTTTTCTAAATTTATTCAGGAATTCTAGTAGTTTGTTGGTGGAGGTTTTTGGGACTTCTACATATAGAATTATGTTATTGGCAAAAAGAGATAGTTTGAATTTTTCTTTTCCTATTTGTATTCCTTTATTTCTTTCTGTTCCTCTGGCTAAAATTTGAAGGAGTATATTGAATAGAAGTGATAAATAGAAGTGATCCTTCTCTTGTTCCTGTTTTTAAAGGGAACAATTTCAGTTTCTCTGTTTAGAATAAAGATGACCTTGGGTTTGTCATATATAGATTTTACAATGTTGAGGTAAATTCATTCTATCCCTAGTTTTTTCAGTGTTCTAAACATGAGCAGATGTTGTAAATTGGCAAATGTCTTTTCTGCATCTATAGAGATAATTATGTGGTTCTTCTCTTTTATTTATGATGTGTTAGATTTATTGACTTCTGTATGTTGAACCAACCTTTCATCCCTGTGATAAAACCCAGTTGACCATGATGAAATATCTATTTAATCTGTTATTATAATTGCATTTTTCTTTTTGGGTACCAGAGATTGAACCCAGGGGCACTTAACCACTGAGACACATACCCAACCACAATTTGTATTTTACTGAAATAGGGTGAACTCAGTTTCTTAAAACCTCACTTTTGCTGAGACTGGCTTTGAACTCATAATCCTCCTGCCTCAGTCCCCCACATCACTGGATTACAGGCATGTGCCAGTGCACCCAAATTTCTGCCAGTATTTTATTAAGAATTTTTTGCATCTATGTCCATCAAGGATAGTACTGTGGAAAAATGAATGATAAAATAACAAACAAAAACTACTCATATACCTGGAAAATAAATAATATGCTATTGAATGATGCAATAATAACAGAAGATGGAAGCTTAAAAATTCTTAGAGGTAAATAAGAACAATGACACAACATATCAAAATCTCTGGTACACTCTGAAAGCAGTACTAAGAGGAAAATTCATTGCATTGAGCTCAAACATTAAAAATGAAAAAAAAAAAATCAACAGCTAAATGACCTAACATTACATCTCAAAGCCCTAGAAAAAGAACAAATCATCACCAAAATTAGTAGAAGACAGTAAATAATTAAAATCAGAGCTGAAATCAATGAAATTGAAACAAGAGAAACAATTCAAAAATTGATGAAACAAAAAGTTGGTTTCTTGCACTGGGGAGATAGCTCAGTTGGTAGAGTGCCTGTCTCACAAGCACAAGGCCCTGTGTTCAATTCCCAGCACCACAAAAAAAAAAAGTAAAAATAATTGATAAACCACAAGCCACACTAGCAAGAGGAGAAAACTCAAATTACTAGAATTCATGATGAAAAAGGAAAAATCATGGGACACCACTGAAATACGTAACATAATTAGAAGCTACTTTGAAAATATATACTCCAAGAAAAGAAAAAATATCAAAGACATTGGCCAATTTTTAGAGACATATGATCCTCCCAAACTGAATCAGGAAGATGTGCACAATTTAAACACATCAATTTCAAGAACCAAAATAGAAGAAGCTATCAAAAGACTGCCAACAAAGAAAAGCCCAGGACCAGATAAATTTGTAGCCAAATTCTACAAGACATTTAAAGAAGAACTAATATCAATATTCCTCAAATATCCCAGGAAATAGAAAAGGAGGGTTCCCTTCCAAATTCACTCTATGAGGCTAGTATCACTCTAATACCAAAACCTAACAAAGACTCATCAAGGAAAGAAAACTTTAGACCAATATCCCTGATGAATATAGATGCAAAAATTCTTAACAAAGTACTGGCAAATCACAAACAAAAATATATTAAAAAGATAATGCACCATGATCAAGTAGGGTTTATCCAAGGGATGCAATGTTGGTTCAACATTCAGAAATCAATAAATATAATTCATCACATCAATAGACTTAAAGTTGAGAATCACATGATTATTTCAATAGATGTTGAGAAATTGTTTGATAAAATACAGCACCCCTTCATACTTAAAACACTAGAAAAAATAGAAATAGTAGGAACATACCTCATCATTGTAAAGGCTATCTATGCTAAACCCATGGTCAACATCATTCTTTTCTTTTCTTTTTTTTTTTTTTGGGTGCTGGAGATCAAACCCATGGCCTTGTGGTTGCAAGGCAAGCACTCTACCAACTGAGCTATCTCCTCAGCCCCCTCAATATCATTCTTAATGGAGAAAAATTGAAAGCATTCTCTCTAAAAGCTGGAACAAGACAGGGATGCCCTCTTTCACCATTTCTATTCAACATTGTCCTTGAAACACTAGCCACAGCAATTAGATGAACCAAAGAAATTAAAGGGATATAAATAGAAAATGACAAACTTAAAGCTGTCACTATTTGTGGATGACATGATTCTATACCTAGAGGATCCAAAAAACTCCACTAGAAAATTTCTAGAACTAATAAATAAATTCAGCATAGTAGCAGGATATAAAATCAATATGCATAAATCTAATGCATTTCTATTCATAAGTAATAAAACCTCTGAAAGAGAAATTAGGAAAACCACTCCATTCACAATAGCCTCAAAAAAAGAATACTTGGGAATTAATCTAATAAAAGAGGTGAAAGATCTCTACAATGAAAACTACATAACACTAAAGAAAGAAATTGAAGAAAACCTTAGAAGATGGAAAGATCTCCCATGTTCTTGAATAGGCAGAATTAACATTGTCAAAATGGCCATTCTACCAAAGGCTCTATACAGATTCAATGCAGTACCAATTAATGTCCTGAAGATATTCCTCATAGAAATAGAGAAGCAAATCATGAATTTCATCTGGAAGAACAAGAGACCTTGAATAGTCAAAACAATCCTGAGCAGAAATAGTGAAGCAGGAGGTATCACAATACCAGACATTAAACTATATTGCAGAGCAATAGTAACTACAGTGGCATGGTATGGGAACCAAAATAGACAACCAGACCAATGGTACAGAAGAGAAGACACAGAGATGAATGCACATAGAGTGACCTCATACTAGACAAAGGAGCAAAAAAATACAATGGAGAAAAGATAACCTCTTCAATAAATGGTGCTGGAAAAACTGGAAATCCATATGCAGTAAAATGAAATTAAACTTCTATCTCTCACCCTGCACAAAACTCAACTCAAAATGGACCGAGGACCTAGGAATTAGACCAAAGACCCTGCACCTAATAGAAGACAAAGTAGGCCCAAATCTTCATCATGTTGGCTTAGGATCAGACTTCCTCAAGAAGACTCCCACAGCACAAGAAATCAATGCAAGAATCAATAAATGTGATGGACTCAAACTAAAGAGCTCTCTCTCAGCAAAGGATATAATCAATAATGTGAAGAGAGTGCCTACAGAATGGGAGAAAGTCTTTTCCACATGCACTGCAGACAGAACATTTATCTCCAAAATTTATAAAAAACTTACAAAACTTTACACCAAATTACATAGAATCCAATCAATAAATGGGTCAAGGAAGTGGACAGATACTTTACAGAAGAAGACATACAGGCAATTAATAAATATATGAAAAAGTGTTCATCTCTATTAATTAGAGAAATGCAAATTAAAGCAACTCTATGATTTTATCTCACCACAATTAAATAGCTATTATCAAGAACACAAACAATGATAGATGTTGGCGTGGATGTGGGGAAAAAGGCACACTTTTACATAGCTGGTGGAGTTGCAATTTGGTACAGCAACTCTAGAAAGCAGTGTGGAGAATCCTCAGAAAATTTGGAATGAATTCACCTTTTGACCCAGTAATCCCACTCCTCTGTTTATACCCAAAGGATTTAAAATTAGCATACTACAATAACACAGTCACATCAATGCTTATAGCAGCTCAATTCACAATAGTTAGATTGTGGAACCAACCTAGATGCTCTTCAACAGATGAATGGATAAAGAAACTGTGATATATATACACAATGGAATATTATTCAGCCATAAAAAATAATAATATGGCATTTAAAATAAATGGATGGAAATGGAGAATATCTTGCTAAGTGAAATAAACCAATCCCAAAAAAACCAAAGGCTGAATGTTTTCCCTGATAAGTGGAGGATGATATATAATGGGGATTCGAGGGTGGGGAGTGAGAGAAGAATGGAGGAACTTTGGATTGTGTAGAAGGAAATGAGAAGGGGGTATAAAAGATGGTGAAATGAGACAGACATCATTTATATGATTGCATGAATGGTATGAGTCTACATTGTTTATTTACAACCATGGAAACAAAATGATGTACCCCATTTGTGTATGGTGAATCAAGATGCAGTCTGTAAAACAATAAAAAATAAATAAATAATCTTAAAAAATAACAACCTTCAACAAGAAGACTATATAAATGAGGAGAAAAAAAGTGTGTGTGTGTGTTCATGTTCTTGAATTAATCAGTACACATAAAAATAAAACAAAACACAAAAACAACAAACTTTTTTCTTGAGGTATAAACTGAGCATGGGAATATGGGATGTGGGCTGTCATGGCCTTCCTTTTTATTGTGTTGCTCACCAAGTTGCCAATTGGTGTTTAAGACTTCTAAACTTCCCTTCTTGGGTGATTGGTAAGGGGTGCAATAGGAGGAACTGTCCATTCCACTCTCAGGGTATGCTTTGCATCGGGTTCTGTGATTAAAGTTCCCATGCTTGGAGTTTCTGGTTGAAAGGATTTAAGTTTTAGTGGGATTCCCAGTAGCTTTATTGTGTACTGAGTTGCTGGCAGTGTTCAATAAATATACTTCTAAATCCTGGTAGATGTCAATCTGTGATGGGCTGAGCAGGTCAGGTGGTGAAATGGAGGGTTGAGTAGATCAGCCTGTGGGTTAGATGGCAAAGAAGGTGGCTTGATCAGGCAGGCCTGGCAGGGAACTGGCAGCCTATCAGACCAGGCTATAAACCAGACTGTCAAGCTGCAAAATTATTAGGTCAAGTGGGGGCATGATGTGAGGTCAGGTGTAGGGGGTCAGGAGACTGGGGGCAGAGGGACAGAAGTCCCAGGAGGTTGGGATCACAGGCACCAATCAGACAGGGTTATATCAGACACATAGTAGGTACCAGGAACAGGAAGGGCACCAGAATGTGTTGGTGCTGGGGACTGGACAGATTTCAGACCAGGTGGGTGCCAAGAATAGGCAGTGCAAAGGATCAGTCAGGCAAGTGAGTAGAGAGTCAAGTGTCCTGACACCCACCATATCAACTTTCTGATTTATTGTAGATGGTCTTGTGAGCTCCTGTGAAGCACAGGAGTCAAAGGGTTGGAAACAGTTGGGTTCTCTAGCCACTTCAACTTGAGTTCACCATGGCAAAATGCTCTCGGTTTCTGATCTTTCCTGGGTTTTTAGGTTCAGTTAAGTCTTTACTTGACTCAGGTAGGTTTACACAGACCTAACCATAAACTCCAAGATATGGGTTTCCACATTCCATTGGTGCAGCTGTAGTGTATACTCAAGATAGCTCCTGGTTTGACTGTCCACTGATAATTGATAAACTCAGGGTGACCATTTTTAGACCCATTTAGTGAGATGAACAGTTTCCAGTTCAGCTAACACAGAGCACCACTCCGGTCTTTTTACTTTAAGCAGTATTTTCACTGCTAGAGTTCTGGTTAACTGAGCAAAAAGAAATACTGCCTCACTATAATACACCATCTGCCCTGCCTCAACATCAATCCTTTATGATCACATTAAATATATCCATATAACTTTAAGAGTTTTCATATCTTAACTTATAAAACCAAAAATAAAGTGATAGCAATAATAGTATTTATCTTTTATAATGTTTTATGAAGCACACAGTAAATAATTGATTTCAAATTTTACCCAAGTTTATTTGATCTGGAATTAAGAGAAAGGAAAAAACATTAAAGTCAAAAGAAACTGTAAATGTTAAAAGGTTTATCAGAAGAGGGCAACTATTCTAAATTTGAAGAGTAATGAAAACATGTTAAGAACACAACAAAATTATATTTTTCAAATGATATTTATATTTCTTGTGTACATATGTAAAAATGTCAACTTTTTATTCATTAAAACAAAAAATTTTCATGTAAAGAAAAATAAAATTATTCAATATTTTAAAACTTATAAATCAATTTGGGATTGAGCTTTAAAAAAAACACTACTGAGCCAGGCACCGTGGTACATACCTGTAATTCCAGCTGTTTGGGAGGTTGATGCAGGAGGATTATAAATTTAATCCCACCCTCAGCATCATAGCAAGGCCCTAAGCAACTTAGTGAGATCCTGTCTCAAAATAAAAATCAAAAACAAAAAGTGCTGGGGATGTGGTTAAGTGGTTAAGCTCCCCTAGATACAATCTCTTGCTAAAAAAAAAAAGTAAATAAGGCTATATGGGTCAAAGTGACCCTGAAAAAGATGATCAATAATATCTCAAACAAGATTTTGTTTAACATCGCAGTAACCTCATTCCCAACCCCCTGAAGAAACAGTATCCCTGAAGAGAGAAGTACTAATAGAGATGAAGTCTTTGTGGACAATTTCTTAAAAGATGGATTTAGTTGGCTTTGACAAATACCCTGCAATACCAAAATCCTGTCTGTTTAAAAAAAGAAATAAAAAAATCTACTGATAAATACTAATTTGGGCAAGATCTGAGAGCTAAAAATAAAATTGTGTCAGATATTCATTCCACAGTACCTATTATATATACCTTACTAATGACAATAGTAGGCAACTATGGCTGGTTCACTTGCTAAATTTAAGAAATGAGTTTTTTGCATCCCTCTGATGAGGAATTCCTAATCACCACTTTTGAGTGACAGGACTTCAATACAAAAGTAACCTTTCAGTGTTGCTGTGTTGTTCTCCATCAGGGACTTAAAAATCTTTTGTAATTTGTTTAATCAAAGTCTATCAAAAGTGTTAACTATGAGGATTATGGATGGTTAAAGAAATCTTTTTACAGTGTGAGGATGATCTGCTTATAATCAACCCCTACTATGAACTCACATTTTCAAATTCTATATTGTTGCATTAAACAACCACACTTCATATGGAGGTGTCCACTAAAATTACTACATTTTGTAACAAGTCACCTATCTGGGATTCCAGATTAGACAATAAACCTGAATTTTGATATCAGATGTAAAGCAGGCTTTCTTTAGCTTTACAGAAGTCAGGAATCTGAAACAGGTACATGGGTTCCTGGAAATGTCAGTGTTATGGTTTAGATGTTAGTTGTTCCCCAAAAGTTCACACATGAGACAATGCAAAAAGGTTTAGATGTAAAATGATTAGGTCCTGAGAGTTTTACCTATTCAGTGCATTAATACTCTGGTAGGGACTGAGTGGTAACTAGGCAAGCAGTGTATGGCAGGAGGAGATATGTTCCCTGGGGGTATGCCTTTGGGGTTTATATTTTTCCTTGATGAATACAGCACTCCCTATTTCCTGAACCATGTTCCCAGGTGCTTTCATCCACCACACTCTCCTGCCATGATGTTCTGACTATTCCCAGGCCCTGAGGAATGAAGTCAGACACCTCTGCACTTAGATATCTAAAACTGTGAGCCCCAAATAAACTTTTCATCCCTTGAAATTGCTCTTGTACAGAATTTTAGTCATAGCAATAAAAAATATGACTAAAAATGTCAGATACTGCCATATTAAGGCCCCTAATATTGCACTAATAGGTAAAATTCTATATGAGTCCTTAAAAGGAACAAATAAAATATCAGACTTGTACACCATAATTCCAAACCACCTTTGAGAAGTTAAAACAAAGCCTTGTGAGAGCCCCTGCCCTAAACCTGCCTGACACATAAAAGGTATTAAAAATCTATATAAATAAGATACAAGGTACAGTCCTTAAAGTTCTCTTACACACATTAAAGACAAACTGTGATCAGTAATTTATGTGTCAGAACAGATTTAACACACAGCAAAATGTGGGTCCTCTCTCCTTTGGGTTGTGATTGTCACTTGTGATTTACCACAAGAAGTTGAGAAACCCACTGTCAATTCATGAGTGCATTTGTACATCATCAAGTCCTGTCCTGCTAAAATAGAAGGGTGGACATTAACTGACTATTGGGAGTGTAAGGAGATTCCAGATCATCCCATTTGACTTTCAAAATGTCAACTTTAAAACAAATCATGTCTACCTTAAATCAAGGAATCCTGTTTCCATCAGATGATAATGAACCAGTACAACATGATGACTCAGAGATCTTGGAGACTCTTCAGCAAGTTGGATAGGCTTGATTAGTCTATCACTGAGATAAACTCTTTACTGATAGAAGCAAGCTCATGGGCAATGACCAATGGATATCTGGATACTCTGTAGTCATGATACAACAGATATTAAAAACTGACATTTTGCTTCTAAAAACATCAGCCTAGAAATCCATTATTTTTCTGACAAAAACTCTGAATAACCAAAAGAAAGGAAGCAAACATTTATATTGACTTAAAATATGCTTTCAATTTAGTACATGTACATAGAGCTACCTGGAAAGAGGACTCCTCCCAGCTAAGAATGAAGACATTAAACATGCCCTTGAAAATATTGTCAGTAATATAAGCTGTATCCACATCAAAGAAGATGGCAATCGTGTACTGGCTTGGCTGTAAGATGACTGATATCTATGTAATCAGAAAAAATCAGCTACTGATGGGGCAACCAAGAGTAAGAAATAACACACTCCTTATAAGGGCCTTAATACCTCAGCATGAATCAAACCAATTACAAACATTTTCATACTTAGGTGAATGAGAAAAGAGATGAAGAATGGAGTTTTGAGTTCTGGGAGAATACTGCTAAGTGCAAGTAGATATCCCATGAGCTTATATCTTCTGCCTGAGGCATTGGACTGCTCTGCATAAAAAACTTTCAGGATAGTGTTCACTATGAGAAGTTATCTTGGTAAACTTCATCAAGCCCCACTTTAGAGGGTTATGCTTCCAATGGACTATTAAGCAAATGATTTAAAACTGTGATTGATTTTTTCACTCAAAACAATTCAAAGACTAATAGGCAGGTTATCATTTTAAAAAGACTCAGTATGTAAAAATACAGTCTTTTGATGATTGACAAGTAGATTTTACCCAAATGCTCTGTCATAAGAATCTTTAAATATTTGTTTGTACTGGTAAACACTTTCTGTGTGAGTCAGGCTTATTCTACCAGGATATAAAAGACTTCAGAAATAATTGGAGTCTTCTAAAAGGAGCTGTTCCTAAGATATGGACTCTCCCTCCAAGCAAAGTAGCCTTGGACTATCTTTCATTGCAGAAGTGATCCAATGATTTAGCAAAACATTGCATATCCAGTGAAAGTGATAGGTATTCTGGAGCCCTCCAAAAATCACTATCATTTTCTAGGCTCAAAAGTTGACCTTAGTTTATGACTCTTTTTGACAAAATCCACCTGTATTTTGACTCTTAGGAAACATTTTTATATCTTTCAAATACTACTGATAAAATACATAGATTTAGAAAACACAGTATGAAACAGGGTACATCTGGGTAGAAAAGAGTGACCAGAAATGCTACAAAAAATATTAACTCCAAATATAAATTTCTTTCATGATTCAGGATTCTCTTAGGATGACCCTCCCTGTCTTCATGACCCATTCTGGGTCAGTTTAAAATACAGGAAATGAGCTACAAAAAGAGGACACCAAATCACTCAATGATAACCATTCAGGCACAGGATAATACAAGCAGGGTGCTGGTTACTACTATACTTTCAAAATGTGGAACAGAAAAGATAAAATATTAAGGTGTATCTGTGTTGAAATGGAATTCATTTCAGTACCTGACCTTAGGAAAGCCCAGGTACTTACAGTCAGTTCTGGCTGCTTCCAACTAATGTTGATTCCTTTTTACACAATACCTAACCCTGCAGACTTACCATTTTCTGGTTTCTGCTGCATTCAGGCAACCTCTCTACAAATTCTCCATCACATGAACATCAAGTGACAGAGCCTATGACAAAACTACCCAGACATCAGGGAACCTAAAGATAGATTCAGAGCTTCGCTGGAGCCAAAGACAAAAATCTTCCAGATTATGAAATCCACCCCCTATTATCTGTCTGTGGATCTTATTAGATAATTCCCATCTCTTCAACCTGAGTGAACAAAGTTCCAGGCTCAGATTCCTTTAGCCCAGAGTGGCAGGTGAAGGAATTCAAAATCTGGTTGCAATACACAAGATTGACTGGTTCTTGGCTACAACCCTTTTCAGAAAGAGAATGTAAAGTCATATCAATTTGCCAATAACATTATAAATAATGTCTATTTACAAACATAAATAATATAATAGTGAAAATTACTTTTAATTTTCAGGTGTTATAACTCTCATGTTCTGGTTCTGTGTATGAGAGAGAGAGAGAGAGAGAGAGAGAGAGAGACAGAGAGAGACAGAGAGAGACAGAGACAGAGTGTGTGTGTGTGTGTGTGTGTGTGTGTGTGTGTGTGTGCATGTTTAAACCCAGGGCCACTTCTAAACTGAGCTATATCCCCAGTCCTTATTCAAATTTGTTTTGAGACTTGATCTCACTAAGTTGCTGAGCCTGACCTCAAGTATGATTCCCCTGCCTCAAGAATCCAAATGACTGAGATTACAGGTGTAAACCACCACAACCAGCTCATCCTCTTGTAATTTGAAGAAGCAGCCTGATCTCTACAAAGGAGAATGTCCACAACAGCAGAACTATCCATGAAAATCAAATATGAACCACATGTGAAACCTTGAAATTTTAGTGGTCACATAAGTAAAATCAATTATAATAATTTATTTAACCCAACATACTGAAACATTTTAATTCATGACCAATATAAAATAATTTTTTAATTGTACATATTTCTAGCACTAAACATTTGCAACTCCCTCTGTGTGTTAATTTTCCAGAACATCTCAATACAGACACCACATTCAGGGGAATAGCACCCTCAGTGGCATGATACTGCCAAAATGCAAATGCAGATTTGAGGGTTCTGGTATCACGAATTCAGGGAAGTGAATGACCTGGAACCTTTTTTGAAAAATCACAGTTGAGGAAACATGACTTCCCTCCCCAAATTTCTTTTGTCCCAAGTGGGGAAGAGATGGTACCCTGAGAGAAGTAAGTCTCCAAAGGTAGAACACTGTTTTCCAACTGCTGTTTGGCAGTGACACATCCCCTTGCAGACATGATATGGTGAATAACAGCTGATGTGGTCCAAGAAGAAATGATTCCCATGTGAACTTCAGATCTGTTCTTACATTGAACACAAAGTTTTGATGTGAAGGGAATAGACTAAAGACAAACTTCTTATTTTGCGTTTTAGCCTTGATCCTAACCTTAGGCTATGGTTGTTTCATCCTTTACTGTGGAGTCCTTTGAGAATTTAAGCACTGTCAACATGTTTTCTTGTCTCCATGCAATTTCATGTAACTAAAAATGATCTAATAAAAGAATACATATTAACTCAGAGGAGCAGGATATTAGTACCTATTACATGTCTACTACTTGTCAGTTTATTTGAAATCAGAATGCCTTTATTTTTGGCATCCTGTTTATATTGTGTGTGTTGTTGGACATCTATTAAGCATAACTTGCTACCCCAAGCATAGTAGTTTATGATTTAAATTGTTAGATCATGATGAAAACAAATTTAGGCAGGGTTTACCTAGGCTCTTCTTCTGTGTCTGCTGGGCCATCAGGCATATATTCTGTTACTTGACTTTGTGTCTCTACTTTTGGGAGAGAGTTGGATATCCCCTGGGGCATGTTTATTCTCCTCCACATGGCATCTTATTTTTCATAAGTTTTTATAGAGTTGGTAGAGTTTGGAAAGGAAAAGAGAAAGCTTTCAAAACATTTCAGACTTAGGCATAAACCTGGCACATGGTCATGTTCACTGTGTTCTACTGACCAAGTATATAAGTCATTCTAGATCCAAAGCTTGAGAGGAAGATTCTGTGTGTAAATGGGAACTGTAAAAGAACACAATGCCAAGGGCTGGGGAGCATGAAGAACTGGAGATGGTTTTGCAATCTTTAATTCTGTTTTTTTTTTAGATAGTTTGTATTATTTTTCAAATTTGGAAAAATTTACAACACTGTTTCTATTAAAAGTCTAGTCTGGGATAAAATTCAGAATCACTACTGCCTGGTTCCAAAACTCAAATAACTTTCCTAGACCACATTAGTTGTACATATGCTCTAGAACAAGAAAATGAAGGAAATCTTCTGTAATGAATGCAGTATTCTTTTAGATTTATATCCCCTGAGTACTTATTATCAGGAATATTCACAAGAGAACACTTCAAGTGTTTAGAAATTCTAGAATAATATGAATAAATAGCTTAGGACTATGTTTAAGAAATGAAATCTCAATGACTTTTTAAAAATAGTTTTATCATAGGTTAAATTGGAAAATGTGTTTACTGCACTCTACAATGTTTGCATTCCTCTTTAGTATTTGTAACTACTTATCACTTTTAACCCAGACTAACTGAAAACACTGTGCCTAAAAAAACATTTTAATGTGAAAGCAAATGCCCAAGACAGATATGCTGAGAGGACATTTTCTCCAGCTGTAATTTAATCTAACACCTGAGTACTATGGAAGTCATCTTTTGATTTTAACAGTGTAAAACACCCTTGGAACAAAGATTTTAATGTATCAACTTTGGGGGAAGATGTATCCAAGCTGTAGCACCTACATTACCTAATCTCTATCCTTTTCACAAAGTCATCATTGTTTCTCAATGAACTCATACTTACTGAGATTACACTATTTAATCTTTTTACACTATTTACACTACTTAATTACACTATTTACAGGGCACTCTTGTTAGTACTGTGCTCATGAAGAGCATCATTGAGGTCAAAGATTTTACTGGGTAATATTTCAATCCAAAGGAAAGTCAAACTGGGTATAGTGGTGCATGCTGTAATCACAGAAATTCAGGAGACTGAGGTGGGAGAAATGCAAGTTAGACATTAGTGTCATCAACTTAGTGAAATTCTGTTTCAATAAAAACAAAAACTAAAAGAACTGGAGATGCAGCTCAGTGGTAAAGGACTCTTGAGGCTCATACCTGTACTGAGAAATAAATAAAAACAATTTCACTTACCAAACACAGGCCAAAATAAAATAAAAATAACATAAAGATGTCACCACCAGGGTTAAGACAAAAATAAATGCCTTAGAATATTAAAATCCATAAGATGAGTAAACATGCCCTACTTTAAAACAAAAACCAAATTGCTACTGTTATTCTAAGATACTCAATTTTGGGCAAATTGATCACATTTTATATTTGCATTAATATATGCTTTTCATGCAAAACACACAAACAAAGCATTCATGTTAAGTTTCATAAATTTTCCCAAGGTAATGAAAGAGTGAAATTAGTCTTGCTCATAATACATTAATAATCAATTGCTTCTATCATAATCCAAGAAGCAACTAAGATCATAAGAACTAATGTAGATCAGATATTTATATTTATACAAATGGCTAATTACAAAATTTTTTTAAATATATAAAAGAGTGAATAGTACAATATACCGCTCACCTAGATTAGACATCTGCTAATTAGGCTATTTTAATTTTTTCTATGTTCCTACCCACTTCCCATCCAAACTCCAATTTATTTACTTTTGGGTGAGTTCATAAGAAAACATATTGAATATAACAAATATGTTATATTTGTTATAACAAATACTCCTATAAAATGTTATTGCTTTCAAGCATAGAATATTTACAATATCCCAAGAAAATTTTTTCTGGATATTTCTAGCCAACATTTTCCTGCCCCAGATGAAAGTTATGATTATGATTTTTTTGAACCCTGGGTTCATTGTGCCTATAATCCCATAATACAGTTTAGGTCCAGCTAACTGTAATAATGGGTTTAGGTCCAGCTGTTTCAGAACACAATGCTTATGAGATTCCACCAGAGTATGTGTTTCAGTAATATGCTCCTTTGTATTGCTGAGCAATACTGTGTAGAAGCATGACAATTTGTTCATCCACTTCAGTAATAAAAAACATCTGGGTTATTTCCTGTTTTGCACTATTAGAAGTACAGGGTCTGTGCACATTTTTAAACAAATACCTGTGGTGTTCAGTTTAATTTCTTACCAATATTTAAATGTGGTAGATTTTGATTTTTACTAGTTGCTCTAAAGATTATAATATGCCTCTTAACATATTGCAGTTTGCATAGATACTATAGTATAAATTTTATAACAAATATATAAAAATCTTAGGCTGTTTTTCTATCTTCTTGTTCAAGAATTGGTTTGTGTTTGTGCATTATAAGATCTGCAATACAGTGTTATAATTTTTGCTTAAAAGAATTATAGATTTTTTTTAAAATTGAAAGAAATTGTATTAATGAATGTTTAAAAGTACTCATATTTAAGCTATACAATGTAATGTTTACATCTGTTCCACCTATAAGTTTTGTATTCTTCAGTGAATACTGCCCACAATAGTTAGTATATTTATGTGAATATGATTATATATAATGTATGTATTAATATAGAAAATTCTGTAGCATTTTTACCTACAGGCAAGTTTAAACAACAACTTTTATGGGGCTATGATTGTAGTAAAATTATGCAGTACTTGTTTGGCATGTGCAAAGCCCTGTGTTTGATTATTAGAAGCATAAAATCAAATGCAATAGTTTCCAGTAAAGTCATGACAATGTACACACATTCCTACAGATATATGGTGAATTTACTCTAAATTATCTTCATGGAAAACTACAGAATTCAATGAGTTGCTCTTTCTGTTATATGTAATAGAAACTTTGTTCTTTAAAATGTGAAATATTCTATTGGAATTATTCTTACTAATAAGAATAATTAACCTTCTTGTTAATTTCTAATATCATTAAATAAATGCAATCAATCAGGTCCTATCACATATCTTAGTGACCAAGTGAATCTTATAACCTCAGGCATAATATTTATTTGAAGTTTCATTGAGAGTTTTAAAAAAACACAATTTAAAAATAGATCAAGGGAAAAAAATTTGAAGTCTAGAAATAAACGGCATGCCTGAGTACAATTTATTTTTGACAGAGTTGTCAAGATAATTTAATAGAGAAAGGACAGTCTCTTCCACAAATAAGCTTAAGGTGAATGGTTACTAACATGCAAAGGATTGAGGTTTATATACAATAATCTCAAAATAAAACATTTTTTAAAATTTTTTAGTTGTCAATGAATCTTTTATTTCATCCATTTATATATGGTGTCATTTTAATTGCTAAAACTAAATTTAAAGAAAGCCAAGTTAAATATTCATGAATTCATATTTGGTAATGGAACCTTAGGCTGCAAGAATAAATGCAAGACAAGTGTTTAATCTTTACTAAAATAAAAGCCCTGTGCAAAATAGAACATTGCCATGGAAGTAAGTAGATATTTTTTACAGTTTTACTGTGTTTGAAGAGCTGTATCAACAAATTTTTAGCCTGAGCTAAAGATCAGTCATTTTCCCTTTTTGAGAAGATGATTAGAGCTAGACACACAACACTTCTGTTTTAGGCTTTCACACTACAGTGCTTCTGTGCATCCTCCATATTCACCCAAGCACCAAAGACCATACCATTAGAGACAACTTGCACGTTCCAGAGCCCCCAATTTTTTTTTACTTATTCAATCAATGTGGCTCCATGAACTTTGGTTTGTTGACCTGAAACAAACTGAAAGATATAAAGCACCTCCCAGGGATCAAGAGTGTGATAACTATAGCCTGGATAAGCCCTGTGGGCTCCTGTGTGTCAGCACATTTTTCTCTTCAGAGCTATAAGTAACAGATTGTTAGACCTCCTATCTACCTAAATGTTGTATTGCATGCTGTAAACAAAGAAGTGTTAAAATATACAAAAATAAAATCTAAAACTGTGAAAAAAACAGAAAACAATATCAAGCTATGAAAACCTGAATATTCCATACATTTTGGGGAGAATGTAAAATGGTGCAATGGTGCTGTGGAAAGCATTTCCTTGTATTCTAAGTAATAAATACACAAATGACAGCAAAGTAACATTGAATTACATAATTAACCAGAATTTATCCCAGACATATATAAAAATAACTGAAATCATAGTTAGAATACAATTTGTATATGAATATTTATAGTTAAATTTTTCAAAATAACCAAAGGTGAAAACAACCCATATATCTAACAACAGGTTAACTGATAACTGCCAGACCTGGTGGTGTAGCCTAGAGTCCCAAAAGTTCTAGAGGGTAGGCAGGGGAATCTCAAGTTTGATCAAGTTTATGGAGTCCCTGCTTCATACAAATAAGCACAAAGATCTGGAGATGTTGCTCAGTGGCAGAGTATACATGGATTCATCCACAGTACTGCAAAGTCATAATAATAACCATGACAGATAACTACAATTTGATATGTCCACACAATAGAATTGTATTCATCAAAAGTTTAATTAGAATACTAAAATACTTAACATAAATGGCCTTGAAAGCAATAAGTTCAAGGAAAGAAATTAGATGAACTTGCCACATAGTGCATAGGTCAAATTATTTTAATTTTAAGACAAAGCAAATATATTGAAAAAACTGCATCTTAATTATTCCAGATCCTGAGGAAAGGAGAAATAGGGAATGGCTGTTGGAAGCACTGGTTGTTTTACATATAAAAAAGTTGGGTTCAATTTTATAACTACATACTTGTAATTGTTTTACAACATTGTAAATATACTAAATGATAACAAATTGTAAACTTAAAATGGTTATAATGGTCAATTTATTTTTTTATTAATTTTTAAATTATTTTTACAGACTGCATTTTGATTCATTGTACACAAACATGGTACAATCTTTAATTTCTATGGTTGTACACAATGTAGACTTAAATCATTTATGTAATCATAAACATACATAGGGTAATACTGTCTGTTTTATCTATTATCTTTCCATCACCCACTCCCTCCCACCCCACTTTTCTCTACACCATTCAAAGTTTCTTCATTCTTCTCTTCCCCCTGCTATCCACCCCTTATTATATATCATCATCCACTTATCAAAGAAAATATTCAGTCTTTTGTTTTTTGAGCTTGACCTTTTTCACTTAGCATGATATTTTCCAACTTCATTCATTTACCAGCAAATAGCATAATTTTATTCTTCTTTATGTCCAAGTAATATTCCATTATGTATATATATCATAGTTTCTTTAAGCATTCATTAACTGAAGGTCATCTTTTTGGTTCCACAATCTAGCTAATGTTAATTGAACTGCTATGAACTTTTATGTGGCTGTATCATGACAGTACGCTGATTTTAAGTTATTTGGGCATAAACCAAGGACTGGGAGAGCTGGGTCAAATGGTGGGTCCATTCCAAATTTTCTGAGGAACCTCCATACTGCTTTCCAGAGTGGCTGCACCAATTTGCAAGTACACCAGCAATGTATGAGTTTGCATTTTTCCCCACATCCATGCTAACACTTATTGCTTCTGTTCTTGATAATAGTCATTCTAATTGGAGTTAGCTGAAATCTTAGGGTGGTTTTAATTTGCATTTCTCTAATTAATAGGAATGATGAGTGCTTTTTCATATATTTATTGATCACCTTTATATCTTCTGTGAAGTATGT
Source organism: Sciurus carolinensis (assembly GCF_902686445.1). Taxonomy (NCBI): domain Eukaryota; kingdom Metazoa; phylum Chordata; class Mammalia; order Rodentia; family Sciuridae; genus Sciurus; species Sciurus carolinensis. The sequence goes on along the minus strand of NW_025920224.1, from coordinate 286,909 downwards.
GCCCATTTCCTTAGCCCATTTATTGAATGGGTTCTTTGTATTTTAGGTGTAAAGTTTTTTTTAAGTTTTTTATAAGCTTTGAAGATTAGTGCTCTGTCTAAAGTGTGTGTGGAAAAGATTCTTCCCCACTCTGTAGGCTCTCTTTTCACATTATTGATTATTTCCTTTGCTGGGAAAAAGCTTTATAGTTTGAATCTATCCCATTTATTGATTCTCATTTTTATTTCTTCTGCTATGGGGGTCCTGTTAAGGAAGTCTGGTCCTAAGCCAAGGTGATGGAGATTTGACCTACTTTTTCTTCTATTTGGTGAAGGGTCTTGGGCCTGATTCCTCGATTTAATTTTATGCATATTTTAACACAATGAAAAAGACATGTTTGTACAGTAGGCACAGATGAGTCAAATTCACTGCCAATAAAAAAGGGCAAACAAAAATGCAAATGATATTTTTTATAATAAATAATCTTCTTTTTTCATAATTGTAATTGTTTGCATTTATATGCCATGGTTATATATATTTGATCATCAGTGAAGTGTTATTCTTTTCTTTTTATGACTGATTTATATTTGTAGCAGAGAAAAAGTTTGAATGAATATTGGATATCTGTGAAGTGCTCCTTATACTTACATAACTAAATATAATTAAAACTATATTTTGATACATTCACATTGATATTTATATTAGCATAATGCACAGTAGCCAAATTATGGAAGCAGTTCAGATTTTCAACAATAGATGAATGAATTAAGAAAATGTCACACACACACTCACAGAGGAGATTTATTCTGCCATGAAGATTTAATTTATGACATTTTCTAGTAAATGGATGGAAATGGAGAACACATGCAAAGTGAAATAAATCAGACTGAGAAAAATCCAGGGTCAAATGTTTTCACTCATGTGTGGTAGGTAGAGCAAAACATGGGGGAAGAGGGGAATTAGATTGCATAAAGATACAGGGTAGGTTAGAAGGAGGTTGAGAAAGAGGGAGAAGGGACAGGAAAAGAGATGAAATGTGGAATGAATTTAGAAAAATAATGTTAAGTGCATATATAAACATAACAACATAGATTACACCTTCAGGTATATGTAGAAAGCACCAATTAAAAATAAATGAGTGAAAGGAAGATTAGTAGAGGAAGGAGAATATTGGGAGGGAGGATGGAAGGGGAAAAGAAGGCAATGAGAATTAAGAGAGAGAAATCAAATTCAACCATCTATGATTTTGTCAAAATAAACCCAATTATTTTGTATAACTATACTGCTCTAATTTTAAAAATCTATTCCTTTTTAAATTTTTTTTTGGTGAGAATTAACCCTGGGTTTTTGCACACAAGGCAAGTTCTCTACCACTGAGTCACATCCCCAGCACAAATGTATGTTCCTAATCTTGATTATTTCTTCTTGGAAGATCATCTAATGTCACTCTTTCTCATATTTACTGTTTTATTGTTTTATACCATGTATTATTGTTAAATGATCTTTTCTCAAGTAATATTCTATCATCATCTTTCTATTGTTTTATTAATTATTTCTAATACACATGCTAAGAATTCTAAGTGATCTACCAAAACCTTGTACTGTTTTACACATCTTGTACAATTGCCTGTTTTTCTAACCCAAAATCAAACTATTCAGTTCTCTGGATTATATAGTCTCCTCACTTTTGCATTGGCAGCAGCTCAGGGTTGAAAATATCTCTAATCTACACTGGTATATAAGCCCTGCATTTGTATCTACCACATGAAGACACAGATTGTGCTGGAAAAAACAAAAAAAAAGAAAACAAATTCATCTGACATTCCTATATGCATACAGAAGCAACTGTAGAAAGCGAATATCACCTACATGAGAAATGAGCCACACTGACAATCAGTAATAGGAAAATAAAACATAACAAATAAGTGCAACATAAAGAAGATATCTGACATGTTATTTTTAGATTGTCCTTATGAATATTATAGATATATGCTCATTACAAAATCCAAGTAAGGCAGTCATCTGATCATTTTACTACCAATTCCATTATTTCCAAATCCAACTCCCAGTTTTCCAGTTTTTACTTCAAGTTCATTATGATCATATTAAAATGATTCAGCATTATCAGATTTACACTTCTGGCAGATTTACAAAATCTGCACTAATTTTAGAGGAAAAAAATGGCTTGCAGTTAAATCATACTGTAGATAAAATGGACACAAGTATCTATAAGACAGTTTGAGTAACAAAAGCTGACCACATTTTATTTTCACCTGCTCATGGTCCTCTTTCCAAAATATATCATATTTATGACCACAAATAAAGTCCTCAGAAGGCATGTGGAACCAATATCTTGTATCTTATCAGATCATTATACCCTGAAATCAACAGCAAGAAAAATTAAACATACTACACAATCACATGGAGATTAAATAATACACTTTTAAGTGTATGATATAAAATAAATCAGGAAAGAAATTTTTAAAATCTTACAATCGAACAATAGAAATACCATGTGCCAGAATTTTGGGGACACTGTGAAGGTAGTTCTGAAAGAAAAATGGCATTATGTGTTCCTACATAAAATACCAGAAAAATCCAAATCAAGTAAACTAGTAATCCAACTCACAGTCTTATAAAATCAAAACCAAATTATTCCACAAATTATCACAATGAAAGAATAAAGATCAGAGAATAAAAGATGCATAGGATTGAGTTAAAAAAACTAGTTGTTTCTTTGAAACAATAAAAAAATGAATAAACACTTAGACAAAAAACCAAAGGAAAGAGAAAACTCAAATTCATAAAATTAGAGATAAAAAAGGTGGCATTACCATAGAAACCAATGCAATTTAGAGGATTATCAGGGAACTATTTTGAGAACTCTTATTCTAATACATTGGAAAATCTAGAAGAAATGGTTAAATTTTTAAGTAACTATGACCTATCAAAATTGATAAGAGTGGATATTGAATACCTAAAATAAACATAAAAAGCAATGTAATTGAAGCAGTAATACCAAGCCTTCCAACATGAAAACTCCTGGACAAGGTGAATTTAATACAGAATTCTACCAGATTATGTGGAGGAATTAACACAATGTTTCTCAAGTTTTCCTTGAAATAGAAAAACAAGAAACACTCACAAATTTATTTTATGAAGCTTGTATCACCATGATACTCAAAATCAGACATAAACCCAGCTGTGTTGCACACCTATAATACCCAAAATTTGAACCTGAGCCAGAAGGATCACAAGTTCAGGCCAACTTCAGTAACTTAGCAAGACCTTGTATTTTAGTCAACTATTTCATCTCTGTGACTAAAAGACACAACTAGTACAATTGTAGAGGAGAAAAAATTTATCAGAGGGCTCACAGTTTCAGAGGTCTTATTCCATAGAAGGTCAGCTTTATTCCTAAGGACTCAAGATGAGGCAGAACATCATGGTAGAGCAGTGTGGCAGAGGAAAAGAACTCACATGGTGATCAGGATGTAGAGAAAAAAATTCCACTTAGCAGATACAAATATATACCCCAAAGCCATGTCCCCAGTATCCCACCCCCTCTAGTTACCACTCAGTTAATCCCACCAAGGAATTAATTCATTGATTGGGTTAAGGCTCTTACAACCCCATAGGGTTTTCTGAACCTTCTTGCATTGTCTCACACATGAGCATTTGGGGGACACATCACACTCAAATCATAACACCTTTTCTCAAAATAAAATTAAAAGAACTGAGATTATATCTTAGAGTACGAATGGTCTTGTGTTCAATCCTCAGTACTACCAAACAACAAAAAACAAAGCCAGATAAGACCACGTCTCTGAGGAAAGAAAATGACACACCAATAAAATTGATGAATTTAGATGAAAACCTGCTCAGTATAATATGATATCAAATCAAATTCAATAGCACATTAAAAAGATCATACAATATGATTAATTGTTTTCATTACCTGAATGCAACAAACACAAGTCAGCAGTAACTAGAAGAAAGAACTTAGCTCAAGTCACATATTCAAAGGCTATATGTGACAAACCTAAAGTCAACATTATATTAAATAGGGAAGAGCTGAATTCATGAATGCATTTCCTCTAAAATGAAGAACAGTAGGAGGATGTTCACTCCCACCACTTCTATACAATAAATACTCAAATTTTATTTGGAGCATTTGGTAAGAGGCAGAAAGGAAATGGTAATAAGTAGGAAAGGAAGAAGTCAAATTATCTCTGTTTACAGATAATATAAGGAAAAACTTAGAAAATCCTTAGGTTTCTACCAAAAGTTCCTCATGCAATAAAAAAATTCAGTAAAATTTCAGAATAGACAAAGCAAAATAAGAAAATCAACATCTTTTGCCCACAGTAATGAATCCATTCATAAAGAAATCAGGAAATTCATTTCATTCCAAATAACTTGAAAATTCTTAGTAATAAATCTAAACAAAGAAAGAAAAGATCTTATAAGAAAAATTACAAAACTTTGAAAAACTTAGACATCTACAGATAAATGAAAGTAATCTACATTAACTAAACTTAATAAACTAAAGACATCTATAGATTAAATAAGGCCACCTATACCTTCAATACAATCTTCAACAAAATACCCATATCACTCTATAACTAGGAAAAACAATCCTAAAAATCATATGGAATAATAAAAGTCTCAGAAAAGCAAGTAATTCTGTAAACTATAAACATGAAGATCTCATAACACCTGACTTAAATTTATGCTACAGAGCCATAATAACAAAAGCAATGTGGTCCTGGGAGAAAAATGGGCCCAGTGACAAATGAAACAGAATAGGAGTTAACAGAGGCCAATGAACCTTGCTTCATCTAATTACTGATTAAGATTCCCAAATATACATTTGAGAGAAGTATTCTTTAACAAACTACACTGGGAAAATGGGATATCCATATTAATGTCAATCCAAAATGCATTGAAGTCCTGTGAATAAGCCCAGGAACTTAAAAATCTGCTAGAATAAAATCTACAACATTTATGAGTAGGATGTCACTTCCTCAAAAATACTTTTATATCTTAGCATAGTATCAAGAACAAATACTGACATGGCATCAAAATGAAAATGTTTCTAAATGGCAAAGAAAAAAATTAACAGCATGAAGAGACAACATACTGAATGAGAAAATTTTTTTGCCATTTAGTACTCTAATAAATGACTAATATCTAAATATAAAATTAATTTAAAAAATCTCAACATGAAAATAAAAATGAATAACCCACTTACTAACTTAGTTAATAAACAGAAAATTCTCAAAGAAAAAGTCAATGGCCAACAATTATGTAAAAATTTTCATCATCGGGGCTGGGGATATAGCTCAGTTGGTAGAGTGCTTGCCTTGCATGCACAAGGCCCTGGGTTCAATTCCAAGAATGAAAAAACAATTTCAGCATCTTTAGCCATCAGGGAAAGGTAAATCAAAACTCTACTGTGATTTTATCTACTGTGATTTCATTTCACATCTCATTTGCCATCACAAATGCTAGCAAGTATACAGGGAAACGGGAACCCTTGTACAATGTTGTTGATAAAGTTATGATGAATACTTCTCAGGAAACTAATAATAGAACAATCATATGACACAGCTAATGTATATAACTCCATACTAGCTAATTAAATAAAAATCAGCATACATTATAGATACGTTCCTGGGTTTACAACAGCACAATTCACTATCACTAAGTCATGGAATCTGTCTGGGTTTGGTTAACAGATGAAAAGATAAAGAAAACATGATATGAACATACAATAAAGCTTTATTCAGCAAAAGTCAGCTGTTCACAGGAAAATGAATGCAATTGGAGAGCAGTATGTTGAGACAAATAAGATTGACTCAGAACAGTAAATGTTGTACATTTTATCTCATATACAGAAGAAACAGAGAAAAAAAGGTATCTCATGAAAATAAAAGACAAAGCATTAAGATAAAGGAATGGAATTGAGAGGACATGGGGAGAGCCTGTGGCATGACATTGACCTAAATCCATTATGCATATCTAGAAATATGCCAGAACAAAACTCACTACTTTGTATAATGCATACACACCAATTAAACAATGTTTTAAAATTCAACTGATTCCTACTATTTTGCCTCAATCATGATTTCTATTTCAAGGTGGTAACCCAAAGTTGAAAATCACAGAAACCAGAAAAATGGCATAAAGAACCAAGGGACTGTACTTTTCTGGGACCAGATAATGTGATTTTTATTATTTTCCTGTCCAGTTCTACAAAGTCCAATTATGATGTGGTATTATGGTTAAGATATGATATTTTTCTTAAAGGCTTATGTGTGAGATAATGTAAGACTAGTCAGTGGTAAAATAAATAGACTGTGAGCACTGAAAACCAATCATTGGGTTAATCCATTGATCTGGATCATGGGTGTGGTAACTGTAAGAAGGTACATAGTGAGTAGAGTAAGTAGTTCCTTGGGGCCTGCTTTCAGGTTTATACATTATCCCTGATGAATAGGACCATTTCTTTGTTTCATGGCTGCCATGTCCTGACCTGATTTCCTCTGTCACACCCTTCCCACCTGATGTTTTACTTACCTTAGATCCAGAGCTATGGAGTCAGTGACTAGAATGAACCTATAAAACCATGAGCCCAAATAAACATTTTTTCTAAGATGTTCTGGTCAGGTCCTTTGGTCACGGTAATGCAAAGCTGACTAAAACACAGGGAATCCTGAACAGGTGACTATTTATTTATTAGTAATATAAATTTGAATGGTGTATCTGGCTTGCTGTGTTCAGAAGTAGTAGATTAGATTAATAGGAAAATATACCTGATTTTTAAATGAATAGCTTACAAACACAGAAAATAATACAAATTATCAAAGAGCACAATAACAATATCTAAAATAAATTCCAAAATATAATGCAGAAAAATCATATATAAAAATGGTGAACAATTTCTGAGTTAAGTTTGTAGGTGTAGAGAATTGCCAAAAGAATTGTATCTAAACATGAAACAAGAAAAACTAATTAAAAAAAGAGCTGGAGATAAATGAGATATATTTTCTGAGCCCTATCAAAGCACACCTACCACAAGACAACTGAGGATGCAAGAGTCTGTGCAAAACACAAGCCAGAAGTATTTGAGGTATCACTGGAAACTATATAAACTAGTCAAATTAATCTGATACTTTTCAGGTAGTCCTGAAGTACACATGTGGTTGGCTGAGTAAGAATGTGAAATCCATGAGTCTGCAATTGTATGTTCCTCATGATCCTGCATGCTTTTTCTCAGGAATCCCACAATATATGTCAAGGAAAATGGGGTAGTACCTTGAGAATTCTTCACACATGGTGCTGATGTAGAGACTACTATTTTATTCTGGCAGTGAGTCATCTTTTACATATTTCCTACAGAGCCAAAAATTCTTAACATTCAGAGAAATAACACCAAAACCTGTGGCGAGCCGCCTTGCCACCATGATAAGATGGCGCTGGTTTCCTGAAGTGCTTTCTAGGTAAACAAGCCCATATTTGGTTGAGCTAACTGTTGCAAATGGGAGCACCTATGAACATAGGCCAAGTGGCAGGAGTAGATTGGCTATTGCAAGAGTATAAAAGTGTATGAATTCGGCTCAAGAGGTAGAAGAAGAAAAACCATGGTTTTATAATATTAAGGTCCTTATTAAACTGCTGAAGGAAGATTCCTGTGTCGTGCTTTCTTGCGGGCGAGAGACACGACAAAAACCTAGGCCAAAGAGTACTTGGAGAAAACTCTCTACAGCTAAGTGTGGAAATAAGGCTATTGCCTGAATTCCTGAAAACTTCCACCTCTCAGCAATAAACAAAAGCTATAATGTACAAAACACTGTTTAAAATACACTCCGGGTTGTGTAACAAACAAGCCTAATCTTTTTTAACCACTTGCAGAGGGGCTGGGACTGCATTCTTACCCCAGTGCTGCATCTGCAGGAGGGGCAGGAATATATCTGAAGTTCAATACCTGACACCCAATGAGATATACTTGAATAAAATGCAAGAGAGAGAAAAAGAACATCTATGGTAGGAAAGATGCAACAAATTTGGGAAGTAGAAGAAAGATATCATGAAAAGAATTCAAATTCTGTCATGCTCAGCAGATATTATTTGTGGTGACAAATGTCAATCCCAGCCTAATTCTTCTCTAGGTTGACCCAGACACTCTCACTTTGGGCATGGGGATTACTGCTCATCAGTAACCTTAAAAATAATAAAACTCAATATCCTATATGACATATTTTGCTTGCAATGTACATTTTTCATAAAAGTAACAACTTTTTACTTCAATATTAATGTAATTATTTGATTTCCTTTGCATTTTCTTATGATTATTAGTATCAGTTGACCATTTTCTACAAAATGGCTTTAGGATTGACATGTTTAATCTGCAGCTTCACTGTGGAATATTGTGATTTTTACCAAAATTAAACTGTTGATCACTGAATATTAGTTACTTTCTCATTTGTTTCCATATTTTTTTGCATTTGGTTTTCACCTTTTCTTTTTACTTTACAGTGGACAGGTTTTAAATTTACTTTATTGCTTTTATTGACAGTTATTTTTCCTGCATTTGTAAATGGATTTGTGTCTCAATTTTGACATTGCTCATTGCTAGGGTAATCTGCATAATTTTACACTGACCTTTTAATCTATGCACTGAATAAACTAATGTAGTTCTAATGTTTTGTTAGTGTGTGAAAATTCCTTAGAAACATTTTATAAAGGATAATATCTGCATAGGCTATTTATTCTTTGAGCTATAATATTCATGTTCAATATTCTCAGAATCATATTTAGAAGTCAAAAAATCATACTTTTTTTTCCTTTTTTCAAAATTAAGTTATGAAGCACTTAGTTTTTACTATGAAATATAATAACTAAAGATAGCTGTTGGATACCTTTTAGGAGATTGAAAAAGAGTTTTCCTCTGGTCCTAATTTACCATAGGTTTTACCATAAATTTGCATGTGATTTTTCACAACTTTTCTCTATCAAAATGATTTTTGGAATCTTACTATATTATGATATTGATAAATTTGAGATGCCCCTCTTAATCATGAGGTCCACTTTTCCTTTTAATGTTGTTACCTTCAGTGCCAGTGTTTTGAATATCTTAGTCAATATCCATAATGGATATTATGGATATTTCCTGTGATATCATATCTGGGAAACCTGGTCTTATAGAAAGAATTGGTAAGTTTTCAGTGTTCTATTTTTAGAGGCGATCATAAACTATTGTTAGTGAGTTTGTTGTTTTTTTTTTTTTTTGTGGTGCTGGGGATCAAACCCAGGGCCTTGTGCTTGCGAGGCAGGCACTCTACCAACTGAGCTATCTCCGCAGCCCTGTTAGTGAGTTTTTATTGAAAGTTTGGTTTATCTCACCAGCGCCAGTGAAGGCAACTTTTTTTTTTACATTATGTTTGTTGTTTACTTTTTGTTAGTTGATTGAATTTTGGAGCTAGGTTTTTACTCAGTTGCTCAGGTTGATCTCAAATTCCTGGGTTTAAATCACTCTGCTTTATCCTCACAAGCTGAGACTTCTGGTATCAACTCCCATGGCCAGTTTTTCAGGTTATTATGAGAATATTTGTAATCAAATTAATTTTATTTTGTAGGTTTTTTATGATATATTTCTTCACATCTAGATCTACTTGTGTATTCTATATATTCTTGAAGTTATTTTCAAAACTCATGACTATCTAGTAATTTATCTTTAAGTTCTTATTTTCCAGTTTCTAGAATTTCTTGGCAATTAAGATGGAATTATGAGAAAGAATAATGTGGGGAAATGAAGGTTTGGTAATTTATGAATGTCTCAGGATGCCCTGTGCAGGATAGAGAATATACACTATTCAGCACTCCTACTTCTGTGAGATAAATGAGAAGCTAAAGTAAATTATAAATTTGATTAGCATTTTTCTGATAATTGAAGATTCTGAGCACCTTCTATATAACTTTATACATTTGTTTGACTTTAAGGAAAATGTCTACTTAGGCATTTTACTATATTTAAATTGAGTTTTCTTTCTTTTTTATGAGTTGTATGATTTTTTTATATTTTGGATATGAAACTCAGATATGTGACTAGCAAATAATTTCTTCAATCCATGGTGTACTTTACATTTAATTGATTCCTTAGATACATAAGTGCATTTTAGTTTTATATAGTCTCACTTGCTTATTTTTGCTTTTCTTGTATATTCTTTGTCCTATGTAAAACTACTACCAACACCAATGTCAAAGAATTTTTTCTATTTTCTTCTGGAAGATTTAGGGTTTCAGGTTAATGAGATAAACACATGCTTTTAAGATGGCTTGTTATGAAAATCAAAGTAGGAAACATATAATGCAGAAGATGTGCAGAACAGAAGAATCTTGGACCCATTTGTAAGAAATATAAACTTGTACAGACATCATGGAAAACATTGTGGGAGTTTTTCAAAAAATGGAAAAATAGGGGCTGGGGAGATAGCTCAGTCGATAGAGTGCTTGCCTCGTAAGCACAAGGCCCTGGGTTTGATCCCCAGCACCCAAAAAAATTGAAAAATAGATGTGCCATATGACTCAGATATTTCCTGAGCATGAGCCTGTATTAATCAGGGCCCTTCAGAAAAACAAAATAAAATATATAAATGTATAAGTGTACACATAAGTGGATGTTTTAGATTGATTCACATGATCATGAGATAAATAGTACCAAAACTCCTACCTGAAGTTGGAAACTGGTAACAACTGAATTCAAGCAACTGGAAGTCTCACAATCTAAGGAGGTTAATGAAACAGCTATGGTACCAGACACAAAACTGGAAACCCCTGTAGAGCCAAAGATTGAAGCCCCCTATCAAAAATTAAAAAAATCTGAAGTCAGATGCTCACAGGTGACACATCATAAAAAAGCACCCTTTCAAGAAGATTAGATTACAAGCCAGTGACATGTTCCCCTTATGCCTTTTTTTAACTAAACCTGTTGTTTTGTACTTACACATTTATTACAGGTCTTTGCCACTGCTTTTTTGACCCAATCTTCTGGAAACACTCTAACAGACACATTTACAGGTGTTCTATACCCATTTTCTAGATATATCTCAATCTGCTGTAGGTGTAGTTAACCATTATAATAATTAAAGGAGATGAAACACATCTTTAGAAATATATAAACTAACAAGGTCATTGCAACACTATCCTCAATAGTCATTTCATTAAAAAAAAACCTAAGTGTCATCAAAGAATACACACATATACACACACATACATTTAATTGTGTATATACAAAAAATATATAAGCATACATATAGAACCATTTTCAGATTTTTTAAATTATTTTGAGACATGCTCTTTCAAAATGTAAAGTGTCTCAATAGGATGCTGAGGCTGACATCAAACTAGTGGTTCTCTTTCCTCAACCTCCCAAGTCCCTGGGATTACAAAAGGCATGTGCCATCACACCTGGTTTATCAATCATCTTTTAAAGAAGGATGGTTTTGAGGGCCAAAGTTGAAGGAACACCTTAGTAATTTTGCAAGATGCTGTCTTAAAAGTGAAAAATAAAAATGGGTGGGGATATATTTCAGTAATAAAGCAACTCGATTCAAATCCCAGTAACAAAAGAATATCCTGCCATCTGAAATATATGGATGAAGCTAAGTTAAATTATCCAGACATGCATTGCATACTCTATGTATGGAATCTGAAAAAAAATAAAGATGAAAGCATAGAAAGAGAATGGTGGTTATCTATAGAGGACTATAGTTACAAATATTTATCATATACTGGAAATTTCCATAGTAGGATTTTAGGTGTTTTGCAGAATGATGTAATTATTTAAGATGATGGGTTTTATTAGCACATGTCAATTGTATACATTAATGTGATTCAGTGTGATATTGTTCCATGTACTTACATGTATTCTTCAACCCTTAATCCTCCAGCATCATTCCCATCAATAGTAACCAATTTTCCACTTTCACATAAATTTTATTTTAGTTATCATATAAGAGACAATGTGATAATTTTCTTTGTGTGTTTTTCTTCACTTAACATTACATCATCAATATCCATCTATTTTGCTTAATATTACAGGATTTTAGTTTTATTTATTGCTGGGTAGTTCACCATAGTAAATATATAACATATCTCATGGATATATCAAATTGCTTACCTATATTACTGATTTTTTGTCTTTATATGTATTGCTAAACACTGATATACAATTAAATTCACACAACAAAAGAAACAATGAAAAAGAATAAAGAATACTAGGAAACTATTCTCTTTGGCCTGATTTTATTAAATAAAAAGAAGCAATCAAATTCTTTAAAAAGTAAAATCATTTCACTATTTTACTTAAAATTTTATAAACAAAATAATAATATGCTAATTCTCTTTAAATCTGTTACACTAAACTAATCTGGAAGTTTTCTGTAGATTACATTTCACAGAAAATCTGCTTTTGTGAAAATAATAAAATAAAACATTAAGTTGACAGGAGATATGTGATTCATAATCTTTGTGCATTTATACTTTTAATTTTCCAATTTTTGGCCAAAACTTCCAAGTTCACCTCATACATCAATCTAAGACCAAATCTGTATTTCTTTGCATGTGAGAGAAAAAGGGAAATTGAAACAGAGATGGCCTTGAACTTTGCCATTCCTTTGATGGTTTCTGCCACAAGTTAGGCAAGTTCTTCCCATGTTGATCCCCAGTGTACCACTGAAACACATTTCTCTTAAAGGAAAGTGCATCTTGAGAAGAGTTGTGGGCATAAATAGTAGAATGAGTGTGAGGTGAAAGAAAAGTGATGTTTGTTGGTATGTGGAAGGGGTATGATAGTTTTAACTTCTGTCCAAGTCCTATTCATGATCAGTTTTAAAAAATGCATCCACAACATTGTTTACATTCTTATATATCTTTTATTATCCTATAATTATATGTCACGGACTCTATTCTTCATACCCAGGTAGGTCAGCATTTATTTTCTCAGAGTACACTTCCTGACACTTTGAAATACCTAGTTTCCTAGACTTAAGGATAATACTAGATCTTCCACAAACAAGACAGTATATCCTAGTTTTAAATATTCAAGATTTTACATCTTTCTAAAAATTGTTCCTAAGTATTTGTCTTTGATATTATTGTTACTAGAGTTGTTTTCTTTTTTATCTTTATTTTATTTTTATGTGGTGCTCATGATCGAACCCAGGGCCTCACACATGCTAGGCAAGTGCTCTACCACTTAGCCACAACCTCAGTTCCTAGAATTGTTTTAATTTCACATTTCAATGTTAATGTTCTTATGCACATAAACAACTGATTTATCTTTTATCCTCTTTTTTGAGTTTACTTGTAGCTTATGATAGTTTTCAGTAAATTGCTATCTTGAAAATATAAACTTTGAAAATACTTCTAACCCATACCTCCTTTGAAAAAAAGCAAAACTGAGATAGTAAGAGACACAAGAAAGTTACAAATCCTTTAATTTGACAAAGTCAAAAGTATTGGTGAGAATCCAATTCCTATAAGCCATAAATCTGGAGAATAAAATCCTAGGCTGCCACAAGCATGTTACCAGACACAAGAGATTAAAGAAACACTTGCCAGCAAACTCTCCCTTTCTACATCTAGTTAAAGATAGAATTAGAAAAGGAATTCACTAATCTCCTAAATAAAAAAAAACAAATGTTATCAGAAAATTCATGTCAGAATCACACCTTCACTTATGTAGATCATTGCATATAAAAAAGTCACACTTATGAGACATAATCTAATCCAAAGAGAAAAATGTTCCTCAGGGAAAAACACATAAATAATATTCTAAAGAGGCTGCAATTAGAGAAAGAAACAAAGCATATTAATTCTTCATATTAAAGAAGTTACCTGACCAAGGTGTTGCTGTTTTTGACAATAAGATAGTAATCTTCAATCATATTTTGCTAAAGATTTGCACAGCTTTGAAAAATATTACTTAGCTTCAACATTTATCACATTAGTCTTTGATCAAATGATTAATTTAAAAGGCAGAAAGAAAAATTTCCTATTGCAGCTGAAAGAAATTATAAAAAATATAATTGCTTAAAAATAGAAATTTATTATTTTATTGTTCCAAATGTGTTAGATATCTTGACAATGGGCTAATATCACAGTGTCAGCCACTGTGTTACAGAGACTGTAGAAAAACATTTTTCTAGCTTCTAGTGACTGCTGGCATTGCTCAGTAATAAAAGCTTCTCCTTACTTTGTTTTGATGTAGCCCTCAAATGTAAGATAAACAAATTCACCTTGCCTAGAACATGATGGTAGAACAACAGCTGCCCTCAGACCTCACACAGTCTAGCCCTATAGCACATGAGATAGAAGATTTCCCATAAGATTATGCTTGCAAAAAATATTTGACAGGATTTCAGAGAGTGCAGTTCCAAGCACAGAAAAGAAGAAAAACAGGGAACCCTAGGTCTGCAAACTGAAGCAGGACAGGAAAAAGATCCACAAAATATTGTGAGATGGGGAGAGATCTGCATAGGAAACTGCCTCTAAAATACTTAACAGAAAATTTAGAGATCCTTAAATCCAAAAAAGCTCATGGAACACAGTCAAACCCAGAAATAGAGCTGAGGACACAAACCCTGTTTAAATACCATGTATGACCCATGTGGAAATTACCCAGTTACATATAGCCTTGAAGCACCCCAATTACTATTGTCTTCACCTTTTGTGCATATTCCTGGTCATCAACCATAGTACAAGTGGGCCCTGGTATTTACCTAAAAAGTTACCTGATTGTATTACTTCCTCCCTTCCAAGATTTCACCCTGTAGATTACTAGGATTTTACCTCTGTGAGCTCTACTTTTGTCAATTTAAGTCAACATATTTCCAATGTTCAAAGGTAAGATCTAAAGTGGAAGATGTTTTTAGTGAGCATTTCCAGTAAAGTGCTTATAGTGCAAAATATATACATTATAGATTTCTTTGGGGGAAAATACATCTCAACTGAATAATGCACAGATGAGAAATTTAAAAGATTTCATAAAGGAGTAAGCATTTAAATAACAAATAAACATATGATTATGAGTACAAAGTGATGCTTTTTAAGGAAGTTAAAATTCAAGCCAACATGGGCTGGTGCTGTTGCTCAATAGTAAGTGCTTGCCGAGCACATTTAAGGCACTGGGTTCCATCCTCAGCACCACATAAAAATAAATAAATAAAATAAAGTTATTATGTCCATCTACAACTAAAAACACCTTTTAAAAATTCAAGCAAACAGAGAATATTTTATACTGACCAGGAAGGAAAAAACAATCACACACATGCAAAAAAGTCTAGTGGTCCCAGAGATTTTAAGTGATTAGAATTGTTGAGCCTGCTGGTAAGACATGAAGCCATTTTGGAAAAAGGTGTGGTGCCATTTACTCCGATATAAAATATGGAACAATAATTCTACCATAGACAGAACAGAAGTGGAAAAAAAATTCTATGAGAATGCTCTAACTGGTCCCCACCACTGCTGCCTTTACTATTGGGAAAAGTTCCTCCAGTTATCATCACACTGTGGAGTCCAGGACTCTTCAATCTGGACACGGTGACACAGTTTTCACACAGTCTAAACATGGTCCATCTCGGAGAAAAACATGGGGCAGTAGTCTATCTATTTAATGCCAAAGATCTCCAGAATAATAGGAAGAAAATGAAGGATAAGGAAAGCTGGAAAGAGCAAAAAAAAAGGAAGTGGTAGAAGAGGATGAGAAGAGGACTGAGGAGGAAAAAGAAGCTGCTGAGGATGGAGACGGGAATAAGTAGCAGGAAGAAGAGGAGAAAAAATATAAAGTGAATTCCAATGGGTAGAAATCAGAAATTGGTGTGACAGAAGAAAAACACTTCCAATGGGTTTGGATTGGGATGTCTCTTCAGAAGTGAGAGTGTGAAAAAACCAATGTGTGAACATTTTACCTGCTTGTAGCTTGAAGAACTGCACCAAAGATGCCATTCTTTTTTCACTCCAGCCTTCTTATTTCTACCTGTCTAGATGCTTACACTCCCTGATCATTCTACCATTGTTATACCTTCTGGCCTGCTCCATTTGAGCTTCCCACTGGTCCCCAATTGCCCTTCTCCCCTTCCTTGTTCTTTTTCTCACTCCTACCACTTATACTCTGGTAGCCTCTCTTAGTAGCCCCCAGTCTCACATTCTGCCCCAGCCCTCTCCTTCTTCATCTCTAGATTTACCTCACATCCTCTACAACCAGAAAGCAGCAGACAGGCTGAGGAGATAGCTCAGCTGGTAGAGTGCTTGCTGTGCAAGCACAAGGCCCTGAGTTCATCTCCAGTACCACAAAAAGAAAAAAGAAAAATAGCAGGCTGTGTAGGGTCAGGGTTAGAAGCAAGCCCACAGCTTCTTCTCCTCCCTCTTCTCCTCCTCTTTTTGTATCAATCAGTTAAGAGGGAGAAACACTTCTGTTTTATTGTTTGCTCTTTTTTTTTTTTTAAAGAATAAATAGTATTAGGGGGGTGGGAGCAGTTAGTGTTAGGGTTAGGGTTAGGGTTAGGGAGGGGGACAAGAATGGAGGAAGGAAGGACTGTATAGAGGGAAAAGAGGGGTGGGAGGGGTTGGGGAGAAGGGAAAAAAATAACAGAATAAATCAAACAACATTACCCTATGTAAATTTATGATTACACAAATGGTATGCCTTGATTCCATGAACAAACAGAGAAACAACATGTATCCCATTTGTTTACAATAAAAAAAGAAAAAAAAAGAATAAATAGTACTATATAGAAAATCAAAAGAGCACTCACCATTGGGATTATGGAGAGGATTATGGAGAGGATTATGGATTATTAAAAGGAAAAGAGCATAAGGCGATTGTCAGGGCATCATTTAATGTTCTATTTCTTAATGTATGCAGTAGTACATTTTCTTTGTGGTAATTCAAGGATCTCTATAATTTTGATATTTGCCTGTTCTTGCTGTGTTCAATAAGATCAAATTTATTATATAAAAGGTTGTGAGGGAAATCAAAGGGAGAATTTAAAAGAAAACTAGGGAAAACACTGTAGTAATGACTATAAAAAATTTATTGATTGTGGTGATGGTTTCATGGGTATGTACAAATGCCAGAAAACAAATCTATATACCTAAGATATATACAGGTTGTTAGTGCTAATTAAGCCTCCAAAAAGGCTGTAAAAAAGTGAAATGCATCTAAAACTGAGGTTAAAAAGGAAACATAAAGTCATAAATTAGTAAGCCACAAAATGACTAAGAATTTATTAGCACATCATCCATCTCAATAGTTTGGAAAAGTAAATTTTATAAAGATAAGAGTAGAGGAAAGAAAATCCTAAGCAAAAGAGCAAAATTAGAAGATACTGAAATTGAACATACTAAAAAGAGAATCACCAATATCAGTATTGGTACTTTGAAAAAGCAAATGAGCCAGGTGAAGTGCACACCTGTAATCCAGTGACTCAGGAGGCTGAGTCAGGAGGATCTCAGGTTTGTATTGAGCTTCAGTACATTAGCAAGTCACTTAGAAACTCAGTGTAACCCTGACTCTAAATTAAATATAAAAAAAATGTCTAGGGATGTGGTTCAGGTGTTAAGTACCCCTAGGTATAATGCACAGTACCAAATAAATATTGAAAAGCAAATAAAATTGAAAAGCTCTGGTAAATTCAACAGGTAAAACTTATATCAATTATATGTTATGTAATTGCACAGATATGTATATATATAATGATGTCTCACTTGATGGTAATACATAATGGAAAATTCATTCAAAGATGATTCTGCCATTTTCCAAATATCTGAGTGTAATGACAAGAATCTAGGTTTTTTTTGTAAACAAATGGGATACATGTTGTTTCTCTGTTTGTACATAGCGTAAAGGCATACCATTTGTGTAATCATAAATTTACATAGGGTAATGTTGTTTGATTCATTCTGTTATTTTTCCCTTCCCTCCCACCCCTCCCACCCCTTTTCCCTCTATACAGTCCTTCCTTCCTCCATTCTTGCCCCCCTCCCTAACCCTAACCCTAACCCTAACACTAACCCCTCCCACCCCCATTATGTGTCATCATCCACTTATCACCGATATCATTCTCCCTTTGGTTTTTTGAGATTGGCTTATCTAACTTAGCATGATAATCTCCAATTTCACCCATTTGCCTGCAAATGCCATAATTTATCATTCTTTATGGCTGAGTAATATTCCATTGTATATATATACCACAGTTTCTTTATCCATTCATCAATTGAAGGACATCTAAGTTGGTTCCACAATCTGGCTATTGTGAACTGAGCAGCTATGATCATTGATGTGGCTGTATCTCTGTACTATGCTGATTTTAAGTCCTTTGGTATAGGCCAAGGAGTGGGATAGCTGGGTCAAATGGTGGTTCCATTCCAAGTTTTCTAAGGAGTCTCCACACTGCTTTCCAGAGTGACTGCACTAGTTTGCAGCCCCACCAGCAATGTATGAGTGTACCTTTCTCCCCACATCCTCGCCAACACCTGTTGTTGCTTGTATTCTTGATAATCGCCAATCTAATCGGGGTGAGATGGAATCTTAGGGTGGTTTTGATTTGCATTTCTCTTATTACTAGAGATGTTGAACATTTTTCCATATGTTTGTTGATTGCTTGTACATCTTCTTCTGTGAAATGTCTATTCATTTCCTTAGCCCATTTGTCGATTGGATTATTTGCCTTCTTGGTGTAGAGTTTTTTGAGTTCTTTATAGATTCTGGAGATTAGCGCTCTACCTGAAGTATGATTGGCAAAGATTTTCTCCCACTCTGTAGGCTCTTTCTTTGCATTGCTGATAGTTTCCTAAGAATCTAGATGGTACAAACTACATGGCTAAGCTATTTGCTAACAAGAAGTCTACCACTGACAAAAACACATGATGCTACACATGATTGATGTTATGAAGTTATAGTAGTCAGTGACCACATGAAATGAATAAATGGTGGAATACAAGACAAAAATCTTAAGATTTTTTTCCTTGCCATTGAGACAGTAAAAAATCATAGAGATTGCAGTACCAGGAAAAATAAAAATGGAATTCTTTCCAAAAAAGTAGCTAGTATGTTGGGACATCTGTGTGATAATAGAAATGCTATTATCCCCCTTCACTCATGCCACATAAGAAATCATTATCACATGCCAAATACTAAATATAAGAATTATGAATAAATAATATTGAAATATAAATAAAATATAAAGTATTAAAAAGTTGACTGAAGAGTGAGATAGGATGCATGTGGTGGTGCACATCTGAAATATTCAGTACTCTGTAGACTAAGGCAGGAGGATCACAATTTTAAGGTCAACCCAAGCAACCAAGCAAAACCCTGTCTGAAAATAAAATTTAAAAAAGAGCTAAGAATATAGCTCAGTAATTGGACTTCCTGGTTTCAATCCCCAATCTTTCAAAAAGGAAAAAGAACAACAAATATCAGTTATTTCCTTACAAAGTTACACAAAATAATATTTTAAATTTATAAATTTTATAATACTAGAATAAAAATTCTATTCATCAAATGATTCCATTAAATGGTACAAGAACTGACAGTGAAAGAAACTATTTGCCTCACATGTGAAACAGACTGCAAAAGCAAGCAAGAGATGAGAACAGCCACTTTAAGTAGAAGATATCTAAGTCTTCAATAATCATAAAAACTCAACATCTTTAGAAATATGGTAATGTAAAATAAAATCACATCATTTACACAAAATTTTATGGTATTGATGAACATGTGAATAAATGCATTCTCATAAAGGGAGATGGAGATTATGCTATTTTTATCCATTTATAGAAACTATTTTCTATTGAACATACATGTTACAGCCCCACCAGACAGACAGTAAAATTAGAGCACATATGAGGATATAGCCATAATCCTCCAGAGTTGAAACCCAGGGGCATGATTAAAGAGGATTTACAATTAGGAAGAAATAAACTATAAACTATAGGAAATAATGTTTTCTAGAAGACAGACACATTTTTTGCTATATTACTTCATTTGACAAATACTATAAAACACCATGTATGTTTTATATAGATGCCACATGAATGTTGCATTTCACATATAAACATATTTAAAAAGGAAATGTGCAGAATTTGAGAAAATAAAAATACAGAGAAGCACATAAACAAATCAATTATACATCCTATGGATAGATGATAAAATACAACATTATAAAGGTGACAATTTTCCCAAAGTAAAACTATAAAAATACTTTGACAAAATTTTACCATGCTCTACTTTTGAACTTTATTTTTTCTTGAGACAGGATCTCTATGAATTGCTTAGTACCTCACTTTTGCTGAGGTTGCTTTGAACTCACATTCCTCCTGCCTCAGTCTCCCAAGTCACTTGTATTACAGGCATGCACCACAGCACCCAGCCATGCTTTAATTTTAATTAATAAAGAAACCAAAGCAAAAACTTCTAAAATTCTCCTGGAAGGCTAAATATACTTGAAATTAGCCAAGAACTCTCCAAAATATGAGATCAAAAGCACCAACTGGGGCTGGGGATATAGCTCAGTTGGTAGAGTGCTTGCCTCGAAAGCACAAGGCCCCTGGGTTCAATCCCCAGCACCGTGGAAAAAAAAAAAGTACCAGCTATCATTACCTGAAACTAATATATCTTGTAAAATTATAGCATTTATTGCAGTATTTTAAAAACCAAGAAACCATAATACAGAAAATTCCCTAGGTAAATCCATATGTATGTACATATCATTATTTATTGTTAAGTGTAATAAAAGTGCCTAAATAAATCCAACCATATCAAGAAAAGTATTTAAGGTGAATAAATGATACAACTCAACCAAAAGGTAGATGTTATAACTAGAGTCACAGATCACTGGTAGGGTTTGTGTGCAGAATGTATGACACTGGATTTATGCCAAAGCACCCCCAAAAAGCAGATATTTAGAGGGGTGATTTTAAAAGTATACCAGAATATGAGCCTCCTGACTCCCTCCATTCATGGATACACCAAATTAATATTATGAGTCCCTATTAAGGTTATAAATGAATTAGAGGAATAGATATTGGACAACAACAACAAAAAAATCTACCATCAGATAAGTTGAAAAAATTAGCTTTAACCTTCCTTGAGGAATATACCATATAACTGGGACAGAATACCCAAATCCAGTGTTTCCTTGAGTAGGGAAAGACTGGGGTCATAAATATAGCATATTAACTTTAAATTGCCTGTCGTTAAAATTTTAATTATCTTATGCACATAGAAGAAAAGACTAGATATACATGAGTATCAAGACCAGAGAAAAAGGGTGGTTTGTCTATGGCCATGCCAAATCCATGAAGAAGAGGAGTTAAGTTGTAAGGTTCCAGTTTATCCCTAAAAGGATTTGCCAACATACTCTGCAAACTGCTGTTGCTAACAGTTGAGCTTCTAACTAGCCAGCATCAAAGAGTTAACAGGGGAAACAGAGTCCATAACTGGCAGACCAAGTGGTAGTTCAGCACTTTCCTCTCCCACAGCTCACCTCACTAATAACTCCAGGCCAAATTCTTTCTGTAAGGAATTTGTTCCAACCTCAACTTTTTCCATTCAATGGACTACATCCTAAACCTCCAAGCTTTGGGAGTAATGGCAACTGACATATGCATATCTCCCTAAATTACAAAGGAGCAGCTTCACATTGGTTTGCAAACCTACCAGGAATGAAGAAAAATACTTCAAAGCACAGATTCCTGTTTATTTCTAAAATAGTTTTACATCACCTTCTTCCACTGAGTATAAGGCAGCCTGGATTCTAACAAACTTTCATCAGGAATTTTGTGTGACACTGAAATATAAGACCTGCAGTCTGAGCACAACTGTTGGAGAATAACTAATATCCATTTATAAGGATATGGAAGAAACACTTTCACACTGTGCTAGAATATAAATTTAGTAGTCATTTTTTTAAAGCATTGGAAGTTTAAAAATCTTTAAAAACTAACATGATAATAATTTCTCAGTGCATTTCCAAAGTAGTTGAAATCAGTATGTTAAATACATGGTTGTATTCTCATCTTCATTGTAGTAGTATTCACAGTAACCCAGATAAGGAAACAACTGAAGTGCCTTTTGGTACACAAGGAGGTTTCTCCCAGCTTTAGTGCACACAGCTACTTCCCTGAGAAACTATACCCCCTAAATTTAGACTGCTCTGTAACAGGATAAGACCCAAATACTGATAATCACTAGACTCTCAAGAGAAAGTTGATGTGCCAGTTGTGGGATCCTCCTATCAGACTGTTCTGAAACACAGTGCCAGAAAACTATCAGAGAAGGGAATGAGAGCCCTCTGACAAATTCTCAAGGGGTACTCTCAGCAGAAAGTTTTCTGGCCTTGGAGAGACAAAGGGAGAATAAAAACACATATTTTTTCAAAGGTCAAGTGATTCTTCTCTCCTTTTCTACATGTGTAATGCTCATAAACAAAGAACATTTGGTTTTGATTTTTTTCTATGGTACTGGGGATTTTACACAAGGGCATGTTTAATAACTGAAATACTTGAAATGAAGGAAACAATAAACCAAGTTAAAACTCCACAGAAAGCATAACCAATGGGATAGAACACCTGGAAGACAGAAGCTCAGATATTGAAGACAAAATATTTAACCTTGAAACAAAGTTGACCAAACAGAGAAGATGGTAAGAAATCATGAACAGAATCTACAGGAATTATGGGTTATCATGAAATGACCAAATTTAAGAATTATTGGGATTGAGGAAGGCTTAGAGAAACAAACCAAATGAAAGAACAATCTATTCAATGAGATAATATCAGAAAATTTCCCAAATCTGAAGAATGAAATGGAAAATCAAGTACAAGAGGCTTATATAACTCCAAATATACAAAATTACAACAGATCCAAACCAAGGCACATTATTACAAAAATACCTAACATACAAAATAAAGAAGAATTTTAAAGGCCGTGAGAGAAAAGAATCAAATCACATTCAGAGGGAAACCAATAACAATATCAGCAGATTTTTCAATCAAGACCCTAAAAGCTATAAGGGCCTGGAACAACATTTACCAAGCCCTAAAAGAAAATGGATGCCAACCAAGAATCTTATACCCAGCAAAACTTACCTTCAAATTTGATGATGAAATAAGATCCTTCCATGATAAACAAAAGCTAAAGGAATTTACAAAAAGAAAGCCAGCATTACAGAACATTCTCAGCAAAATATTCCATGAGGAAGAAATGAAAAACAATGATGCAAATCAGCAACAAGAGGCACTAGCCTAAAGGAATAGCCAAATAAAGGAGAAACCAAATCATGTCAAAAAACAATTATGAGTCAAATGCCTGGGAATACAAATCATATCACAATAATAACCCTGAGTGTTAATGGCCTGAACTCATCAATCAAAAGACATAGACTGGCAGATTGGATTAAAAAGAAAAATCCAACAATATGCTGCCTGCAAGAGACTCATCTCATAGAAAGAGATACCCATAGACTAAAGGTGAAAGGATGGGGAAAAGCATACCATGCACACGGACACAGCAAAAAAAAACAGGAGTATCCATCCTCATTTCAGATAATGTGAACTTCAAGCCAAAACTAGTCAGAAGGGATAAAGAAGGACATTACATGCTGCTTAAGGGAAGCATAAATCAGCAAGACATTCAATCATAAATATCTATGCCCCAAACATTGGCTCATCCACGTACATCAAACAAATCCTTCTCAATTCCAGAAATCAAATAGACCACAACACAATAATACTGGCCGATTTTAACACACCTCTCTCACCACTGGATAGATCGTCCAAACAAAAATTGAATAAAGAAACCATAGATCTCAATAACACAATCAACAATTTTAACTTAACGGACATATATAGAATATACCATACAACAAAGAATGAATACACTTTCTTCTCAGCAGCACATGGATCCTTCTCTAAAATAGAACATATTTTATGCCACAAAGCTACTATTAGCAAATAGAAGAAGATAGAGATACTACCTTGTACTCTATCAGATCATAATGGATTGAAATTAGAAATAAATGACAGAATAAAAAACAGAAACTTCTCCAATACCTGGAGATTAAATATTAAAATATTATATGATGAATTGGTAAGAGAAGACATCCAGAGAAAAATAAAAAAATTCTTAGAAGTAAACGAGAACAAAGAAACATCATATCAAAATCTCTGGGACACTATGAAAGCAGTACTTAGAGGAAGATTTATTTCATGGGGGGCATTCAAAAAAAGAAGTAGAAATCAACAAATAAATGACTTAACACGACAGCTTAAAGCCCTAGAAAAAGAAGAGCAGAGCAATACCAAAAGTAGTAGAAGACAGGAAATAGTTAAAATCAGAGCCGAAATCAACAATAGTTGTTGGCGAGGATGTGGTGAAAAAGGAAATTAGTGCAGCCACTCTGGAAAGCAGTATGGATATTCCTCAGAAAGCTTGGAAGGGAAACACCATTTGACCCAGCTATCCCACTCCTTGGGCTATACCCAAAGGACTTAAAATCAGCATACTACAGAGATACAGCCACATCAATGTTCATTGCTGCTCAGTTCACCATAGCCAGATTGTGGAACCAACCTAGATGCCCTTCAGTTGATGAATGGATAAAGAAACTGTGGCATATATATACATTGGAATATTACTCCGCAATGAAGAATGATAAAATTATGGCATTTGCAGGCAAATGGATGAAATTGGAGAATATTATGCTAAGTGAGATAAACCAATCTCAAAAAACTAAAGGACGAATGATCTCACTGATAAGCGGATGAGGACATATAATGGGGGTTGGGAGGGGTTAGCATTAGGTTTAGGGTTAGTTTTAGGGTTAGGGATAAGGTGTGTGGTAAGAATGAAGGAAAGAAGGACTGTATAGAGGGAAAAGTGGGGTGGGAGGGTTGGTGGGGAAGGGAAAAATAATGAATCAAACATCATTGCCCTATGTAAACGTATGATTACACAAATGGCATGCCTTGACTTCATGTACAAATAGAGAAAGAGCATGTATCCCATTTGTATACAATAATAAAAAAAACTAAATACAAATAACTCCACTATACCACATAACTTGTACAACTTTTCTTGTTAATTTAATACTTGGTTAGTCACACTTTTTCAAAAAAGAAGAATTGTGTATGTGTGTGTGTACATACTAATACATACATATATATACATATGTATATATATATATTTTACTTGCTGTCTGCGATCTGGAATGGAGTGGACCATGACCAGCATGACCAGCATTTGGTGGGAAAAAGTCTACTTCTGGAAACTTTCTTGTTAAAACTCCCTGCTTTCAGGGCAGTATCTCTCCTGTTTTTTGAACCTGAAAAGAAAAGAAATATTGGTAAGGTATTGTATTCCTCACCTAAAAGAAATGCAGGCAGATTTGTCTGCACCTATGTCCATGTATATGTGTGTGTGTATATTATATATATATATAATATGCATATTTCATATACTAGATTGGTTATGGGACTCCCTCTCCAGGACCTGGGAAAGTCCTGGTTCAGTTTTTAACAAGGAAAGATAGCAGCCAGAAGTAATCTGAACCCTTCTTTACCAATTAGCAAATAATACAGGTTTCTAAATCATTTTCTAAACATAGCTGAACATGGGCAATAGAGGCATGGAACAGAGAACACTTTTACTGGGGACACAGAGTAAAAAAAAAAAAAGACAAGGAGAAACAAAATTAGTTGCACCACCTTGAACCTCCAGAGAATTGGAACCTGGAATTCAGACGAGGAACATTCAACCTTTTATATTCGGGAATGTGGATGACATGGGTGCCTATAAACATGTATTAGTAGCATTATCCATCTGTGTCCTCTAAAATTATTCTCATTGTAGAGATGAGCAATTCAGGTTTCTGGACATTAAATGACAACTTGGAAGCACCCCAAAACTACCCAGAGACAGAACTGTATGAAATCCCTTCAAAGTTCCTCAAAGACTGGTTTGCTCCTGACATAGGGGTTGTCAATCTGGAGAAATATTATTTTTTCTCCATTTTGAAGAGAGTGCCTAGAGAATACATTCCAGGGGTAACACAAATATTTTTCCTTGTCTCATATGAAGAAATTCTTCAGAAACAGCTATCAACCCAGATTCTTTATGAGGGTAAATGCTTGAAGGTTACAAGGTGCAAAAAAGCACAACACAGGCCCAGAGTCTGAGTATGACTCAAGAAAGAAATAAATATATAAGGTTTAAAATAAATTCAAAAGATAAATTATGTAACTATTTCTAAAAAAATAAATGCCCTTTTGTTGCTATTGTAACAACATATCATTCAGTAAACAATTATTTATGAATATTTCTAGGATTTGCCAGTTCTTATCCCATATGATTTTGTATTAAACTCCAAAATTCAGGTAATAGAATGCATGAATCACTGTCAAAAATATTAAAAAAAAATTCAAGGAAGAAGAGTGGATATTTTACTGAATGTACCATCCAACAATTTACTTACAAATGATTTTGAGAAAATATATTCATTTTCCTATGGCCATAAGGAAGACATATTTTCCTTATTTATTTTTCCTGTTAGAATTTCCAAAGATAGACACTAGAATTCAATATGAAATAACCTCCAATATAAAGCAGAAAAGAAACCTACATTACTTACTCAGGGGAAGAAAAAAGGCAATGTTGGGAACATGAGGTGGAAAGAGGTTTACGTTGCCTATGTGAGAGGTTCTCAGGCCCTGAACCTGGATACTGTGGTTAGAACACTAACCGCACTTAGCCCTATCACTTGTAACCTAGCCCCCTTTCATCCTCAGCCACATTTCATTCCTCTGGCTTTTTCTGTCAGTGACCTTTTAACCCATTGGTTAAAATCCCTACACATGTTGTAAACCCACTGGGTCCAACAACACTCAGTGATATTCTGCCAGGATACTGCTTGATGATATAAGCCTACCATGTTACAAAAAAGTAGATCAAGTTCTCTGAAACTGATCTCCAGAAGTCTTTCTTCAACTCCATTGCCACACCCACCTCAGCTGTTTGGTGGACCAAGAGACCCCACAAGGCAAATAATTTTTTATTACTTCATATCCTTTTTTTCTTGAAATCAAATTCTATCTGCCATTTTGGATTCATTTTCTTATCTTTGAAGCCAGAAACTACAAAGAAATGCAAACAAGAGTCTTGAGTTGCCAATTCATACAGGGAATATCTAAATGTTCAATAATCATAAAATGTTCAACATCTTTAGAAATTAGAGAAATATAAAATAAAATTTTGTCATAAACAAAATCAAATAGTATTGATGAGGATAATAAAACAAAAGAATGCTCATAAATTTGAGAAGAGTTTAAGTTATCTAATTGTGGAAACTCTTTTACTATTGAAGATATATGATACTCCCCATCACAGAGACATACTGAAATGACAGCATATGTGACTATGATGACATGTAAAACACAATAGTATTCATCCAAACACTTTTAACCCAGTGGGAAGGTACATCTTGGAAGAGATAAATAATAACCTGAGGGAACACTGGTCACTAAGGACCAGTCACATTTTGGTCATTGTATATCCACTTTTTAAAATAGTATAGAACACCATGTTTAATTTTATGTAGGTGTAATATGCACTGATATTTCACATGTATACATGTTCAGAAAGAATGTACACAGATTTGGGCTTGGGATATAGCTCAGTTGGTAGAGTGCTTGCCTTGCAAGCACAGGGCCCTGGGTTCAAATCCCCAGCACTACAAAAAAAAAAAAAAGAATGTACATAGATTTAATAAGAAAATAAAAATCATCAGATGCTCACAAAAGACTCAATTGCACATCCCATGTGTACATGATAAAACTAATCATCACAAAAGTGAAAATTTTCCCCCAAATCAAAATACAATATATTCCCACCAAATTTGCTATATACATAAATGAATATATCACAGTGAATCCTACCTTTATGTGTATTTATAAAGCCATAATTTAAAAAAACTATAAATAAATGGAAGAGAGGAGAAGGTAGGAGAAGGAAAGGAAAACTACTGGGTACTGAAGTGGAGCAAATTATATTCTGCACTTGTATGATTATGTCAAAATGAACCCAAATATTACATAAAACTATAATGCAATAATGCCTTAAGTTCTAAAATTCATCCACAAAGTTATACATAAAGTTTATCAAGAAATTTTTCAATTGTAAGAGCAAAAGAAATACTTATCATACCTGACATTCATGTATATTATGAAACTATACTATTACAATAAGGAATCACAATATAAAGAAAATCCATATATAAATTCATACATATGTAAAAATTATATACTTCTTTGCAATATAAAAGTCTAGATAAATCAAACCATAACAAGGCCAATCTCAGCAACTTAGCTAGATTCTTTATCAAAACAAAAATAAAAAGTATCAAGGATATAGCTCAGTGTTAAAGTATCTCTCCATCCAACTTCCAGTAACAAAAAAAAGAAAAAGGAAGTGAAGAAAAAGAAAGTAAAAATGAACAATAAGTTAGCTCAGGAGGAAGTAAGTTTCCTATAGACCACAGTTCCTCTCCTGCAGGGAAATGATATGGGGATTTGATTATGATAATCGTCCCACAAGTCAATCACCAGCATCTGGGAAGACCCGCCCCGAGTCCTTGTCTGCTAGCTCCTGTTCCCGCTACAGCCAGTCCCGTGGTTCCAACAGTCTCCCTCCGCCAGTCTCCCTCCCCAGGTTCCTGATACCACTGCCCACTTACCATTTCCTGGTGCCTAGGACCCAGATCTGTCCCTAGGGATCTTCAGAACCCGCACAGTAGAGCAAAAATTGACTCCAAAGGATGAGAGTGAGGGCTGGAGCCGAATAGCAAAAATGACGGACTCAGAAGTAAAAGACACCTGGCCAGATTGTGGAATCCTGCCCCTTCTCCCTGGTTGCACACAGGGTTGGATAGTTGGATAGTTCTAAGTGCTCCTGATTGGACAGGGCTTCAGATCCTAACCCCTGAGTCTGAGATCAGTGAGTCTTTTTTTTTTTTTTTTTTTGAGTGACAGGGAGTATTATCCAATCCTGGCATTAATAAAGCCAGAATGACAGGTTTGTTGGTTGCAGCTTTTTTCTTTTTTTCTTTTGAGATCAGGGAATCACACCTCAGAGCCTCAGGCTGCTTCTGTTTAAAGGCAAGGTTTTCTTTCCAAAGTGAGATCTAGTCCAACCAGCAGAACATTTGCTTTTAACCTTGCAAATAAGATCATTTCAGTTTATGGGTTATATCCTATTTATCATTCGTGAATGAAAACAATAAAATAAAAATTACTATAAAATTCCATTTAACTTTTCTGCCTCCTGTTCTTGTTTAGGAGAAAGACTGATCTTTGAACTGGGAAGTAACCCCCTAAAACAACAAGGTCCAAAGGAAACAACAGGGAAGGCACAAGGATAATTAAAATATTTCTAGTATTCACATTAATAACATGAAAAGAAACAGTTGAAATTAATATAAATAACATAACCTAGCATATCCATAATATTATCTCTGACTAATAAAATACTACTAATGAAGTATAAGTGTTTTGAGAACTACACCCTGAAGTTTGACTCTATCATAACCCAGTTAACAGTAGCAAAAACCAGATTTGAGAGCTATGAGTCCCATGACATCAGGGACTTAAAGGGCCTAGTCTATCTCTTTATATGCTAGAGTTGATGGATAGAGTTTTCTACTAATATTTCTCCTCAGACTCCATAAGTAGGAGAAACAATGTCCTGAGTGGGAGCAGGAACCTGCAACCAGGAAGTGTCCAAAAGTAGATCATTCTTTCCCACTTCATTCTGGTCATAGGTTCTTTCCCATTGCAGATATCAGACAGCATAAAAAAGAAGATGGGGGAGCCCAGGAGGTTAGTCACATAGCCTGCAATCTTCCACAGTCTTGACTCTATGGTTTAAATACATTAAATGCAAACTTATTTGGCTATTTGCACTTAAACCTGATGACCAGACTGTAACATCTGTTTCCTCTGGTAGACAAATTTTCACAACTAATAAGCAAGTGGGCTGGGACTCATGATGAACTGTGTCTGACTCCAAAGCCAAAATACCTCCACCATATCAGAAGGCTTTTGCAATTTCTTATTCTCATCAAAAAAGCAGGATTTGTGATATACATATATAAAATTCAGTCCTATATATTATATAACTCAGCAGAACATTCTCATATATCTGTGTCATCTTGGAGTTTCCATCCCAGGATGCAGGGAATCTTGCTTCAGTTTGTATCTAGGGCAAACACCAGTTAGAATTTAACTCAATACTCCTTTACATATCAAAATATAGGTTGATATTATTAATCAGGGTTTATTAATTATAGAACAGGTTGCTCTAGAGGAATGTAAAGGATTACGAAGCCCTATGATTTCAAAACAAAGAGGGACAAGGGCTATAGAGGCATGCAGCAGAATTTTTTTTTTTTTATTGAGAGTATACATCAAAAGGGAGACCAAGACTGGAGAGATATATAATTATTAGCAGTACCATAAAACATTAGAGAATTGGAATCTGGATTTCAGGCCAGGAGGAGTTGACATTGTATTTGGGCTTGGGATGACATGAGTGCCCATGATGAAATTTTAAGATTTAAGTTTCTGAAAGAAAATTAATAAGGTGACAGATAATTCTTAAGCAGTATCTACTCAGTAACTTCAAAGTGTTTTGTCAGCTGTGGAAACACAGTGCCTACTTAAATCAAAAGCCCCCATGAAGACATTATCCAACTGAATCCTCTGAAAACAAACAATATTAGAAATGAGAAAACACAGGATTTTAGGTATGAAATTGCTTCTCAGCAGCATGTGTCTTTACTGAGAACTGCACAGGGCAGAACTGTATCAAATTCATTCTAAGCATCTCAAAGTCTGGTTTACTCCTGATATAGAGGATTTTCATCTACAGAAATATTATTTTTCTCCATTTTAAAGAGAGAACCTAGAGAAGACATCCCAGGAAGTCCCTTTGTCTTGAGAGACTAATGTTTATCCTATTTTCACTTTAAGGGAACTCTTTAGAATCAGAGCTATGTCAACCCAGGTTCCTCATTGGGGCCAATGCTTGGAGACTACAGGGAGCAAGAAAGTGAAACACAGGGCCCAAAATGTGAGTTTGACTTAGGGAAGAAAAACATCTAAATGGCTGATAAATCAACTGAAAGGCAACTCAAGCTTTTCAGTTGGGAAACTGCAAAAAAAAAAAAAAAAAAAAAAGAACAGAGATTTTGTTTGCCACATGGACAAGAGATTAACCAAGAAAAGTAATTTTTAAATGCCAACACGCAGATATTCCTGGATGCAGAGAAGTAGCTACAACCAGACATTCTGTGGCAATGTAACTTCAGCAACCCTTCTGTGATGTAATCTGACTGTAGCTATAAAAATGTTACATGTGCTTATCCCTTCACTCAGTATTCCCTTTCCCAGGAGTCTGTCTTCACCAGAAGAGTAGTTTGTTATTAGCTGAATTGTGCCTCTCCCCAAATCTCATATATTAATGTTCTAAATACCTAGTGCCTCAGACTGTGATTCTACTTAAATATATGTTTCCTAAAGACATGATTAATTTAATCCAGTTAACTGGTGTAAGGTATGATCCAATTCACTTTATCTCCTTTAAAAGCAATAAAGACACAAATAGCATAGACAAATGTCATGCAAATAGAGACAAAATTGGCAATACAATGTTTATTTCCTTAATATCTAAACTCTATGTGACCTAAGACTATTCTTATTATTCTCACGGTTAAAGCAATAGACAAGTAATCTCATGTGACCATCTCTACTAGTTCCATCTGTTTAATATCTAAATTGCTGAGTTAAGGGTTACAGGAGGGCAGCGGTCCCAATGGTTATTGTGTGCCAACATTTATTATAGGGGTGGCATACTCTTTGTAGGAAGGAAGGAATGTTGTGAAACCTTATTTTTTTACCTTACTACCACACATAAACAAAACCATCGTTAAAATTTAACCAGCCTGTTGGAGACAAAGGCAGATCTATAACTATTTTCTCCAGAGGCTTTCAGGGACTCATTGCATGGTTGTAAAATTATTTTTAATTTTGTTAGTGGTAAAGATCCATTGTTTTTCAGACTGTAGGTAATATTTTCTGGAATATTTGTTGTATTCCCCTCATCCCCTTAAGCAATCCATTCAGACTGAAATGAGTAATATATTATCAGAAAAACACAGCAGAGAAAACACCATGCTTTGGAGCAAAACATTCGGCAATTCCTTTTAGGATGAGCCTTTTTTTTTTTTTAACTGTTTCTCAGTGAAATTTATTTAAATGAATACACAAAACTTTTTCCTTTTCTGGAATTCAATTTCCAGGTATAATATAAAAGGCTCAATGACTAAGTGACTGATGGATGACTGCATTTTATTTCCCCACCCCATCTGTAAAATTGCATAAAAGTGAGGCTTGCTTGCTAAAGCAAAGCATTGTTAAAACTCCTCAATTATGTGTTCTCTTTTCAGAAACATTTGTTTCTAGTATGATCAACCAAATACGGTATTTGTCTTTACTTTTCCCCTTTGTAATTTAATTTGTGTATACTATTAAATAAACACTTTAAGTTTTTCTGAAATCATTCTATGGTGCTTCTTAAAATTCTTTAATTTTCAAAGGGCTATGAGACTCCCCTGTCAATTCAAATATTTTAAGATCTTTATTACAAAGAATGTAAAGTTATGGTTTAATATCAAGCTTTGAAATCAGATGAAACAGTGAGATTTTCCTCCAAAGTGGCATATCTTATTTTCTAAATAGCTTCTTTCTTTATATTGATATAATTATATAAGAGCCTCTTTGTGGTGCCTCATAATATGCTGATTTTTTTCTGATGGTCTTCGAAATCCTTTCTTGCATCATTCACACCTGTGTGGATAATCTTTTGTATGAATTGAGATCACATGTCGTTTAAAGCCAGATGCATCTGTAGGATGAGTCTTTGCAATCATCCTCCAGAGGATCTTTGTCAAGCACTGGATGGAATTCCAGATGCTCCCACACTTTAGCCTGTATTATGACTGGAGGTAGAAAACCATGATCATTACAGAAGGGGCCTGTCAAGAGAGCTCAGAACAGTGTAAACCAAGCTTTGTGCCTGGACTTGCTAAATTTGCTGTTGAGAAATATCTGCAGTGGTCACATAATGGCAGCCTTGCACAAACCAAGGTCAACCTGGGTGCTTTCCCTGGTTCCAGCCCAGTCACTGGATCCCAGGCAGTGGGCATGCACCTGCCTTCCTGCAAAACTGTGAAAGGCCCTGCCCAGGTGTGTATCCTTAATTGCAGCAAAACACTCTGTTCTTCTCAAGGGGAAAACGACAGCATCACAAACTGCTCACCCCAGTCTACTTGCCTTCATGCAGAACTGATGTGTTTCAAAAGGAAGCTATGTGTGCTATCTTGCTCCCCAAGTTTCAATTAAGTCACATAAAACAAAGACTTATTGTTAATAGGGTCTCAAGTGTCTCTAATAAAAAATTTTACTTTCATTGTGAGTCCAGGATAGCTGATTGCAAATTTTCCTAATTTTGTAAATAAATGGATAGACATGCCAATGAATAAATAAATAAAAACTCTACCTAATCCACTAAAATGTGTTCTGCTTCTCTTTGCCCTAGAAAAATGTGGGAAGCCTTGAGATTCCCTGCTCCCTGAGATCCCTCCCTTTGATGAATGGAGATGGGAATGAAGTTCTCTCTGTTCCTCTGTTTAACACCCTGAATATCTATCTACCTTCCTCTCAGTCCCTGACACCTTTGGCAGCCTCTATTGCAGTAGAGATTCAGTTATATCATCATGTACCTAAACACATTTCATCATCAGGCTGATTATAGCAATTTGGTTCTATGTTTCTTTTCAGTAATTATGAGTTTTTCTTGTCAATAACAGCATCCAAGGTATTTTGGTGAAAATTTTCTCCATTTACAAAATGGGAAAATTATTTCTCTTGAAGGATTGACTGAGAAACTTCAGACACATTCCCAGGATTCCATGGATGCCAAGTAACTGTTGTTTAAAATGGATGTGGAATGAGAAGGGAGAAGGTAGTCAGGGGCAGGAGAGAAAATGCAATATAATGGGATTGGGAGCCCTACCTTCCCCCATGAAGTGTAGCCTAATATGATCCAGGTCTGGTCCTTGCGTTTTGGTGAGGGGGATAGGCCATTTCCCTAGCTAAGGCCAATTCCCTAAAGGCAATTTCCCTAGTGAAGTCAAACTTAGACTGGTAACAAATATGCCCAAGATCCTCACAGCCATGGCATACCACATGTGTCTGGTAATCACAACTTGAGGTCAGTACACACTTGTCTTATGCATTCATCCCTTTCAGACACATTGGGCCAGGTGCTGTGCTGAAGACTTGCACAGACTCTTAGCCAAGGAAGACATGGCCCAATCTCTCCTAGGATTTTCTGGTGAGTGCAAGTAGAAGCACCAACAAGAAGCAATGAAAGTAAGGAGACCAGGGCTCTAATTTTATCCTAGTGTTAACAAACAGTACATCAATATGTGGCCTTAAACAGTACTTAGGAAGGGACTCTCTGGTTGGGTCCTGCTGAGGCAGACTGGGCAGGCAACAAGGAGAGAGACAGAGAAAGAGACATAGGGAACTATAGCAGTGGCTGGCAGCATGGTCTGGTGACCTTGAGTTCCATTACAATGCTAGTGGAGCAAGAAGCAAAGGGTTCACTTGTGAATATTCATCCTGGATTGTAAACTTGAAGAGGTCAGGGCCAGGGCTCAATGCCCAAGCAGCACTGAAACATTCAGTTCCATTTGAATGATGATTTCAAGTCTAAATATTTGGGGAAAAAAACCCTCACAATGACTTGAATTCTGCAAAATTCAGTGCCATTCTTCTTGCATGGCACCTCTCATGAGTCTCTGAGTGGGGATGGGGAATATAATTGGATCATATCATTCTATACTTCTACACACAGTCCCACAAGTTCACTAGTACCACCACAATTGTATATGCTTCAGACATTTTTCTCAAGAAATACAGTATCAGATAGCACAATAGTAATCTCATCATACATGCAGTTACTGTTTTACATTTGAACATTACCTGAGTCACTTAAACCATTCATATTTTTAGGCCATTATTCACAAGTCTGCTTGAAAGCTTGTAGAACAGCCATACACAGCCATATTGTTCTTTTTCAATGTTTGGGTTTCTTCTAGTTTTAGCTATAATAAAAATAAACTGTAAAATATAAAGACTTTAGTCAAAAGAGTAAAACCAAAGAGTGATGGTAGAGGAAGTATTTTTCATCGTGGAAGAATTTCTGTTCTCTCTCATTGTTATCCCAGAAGACCAGCCTTCCTTGGAATCCTGTTTCCTTAGCACAAGCTCTGCCCTTGAATTGTTTGGACCTCTTTCTCCTTATCCTCCTTGTGTCGCTCATGCCTACTCAGTTCTCCTCATGGTGTAGTTGTGCTGAATCTGGGCAGTTGAGAAGCAGCAGACCCCCATCATCCCCCACTAGCACTTGAAGAGGTACCTGAGGTGGCCAGACTGAAGCTCAGTTGAGGAACAGGACCGAGCAGCAGACAGCAGAGCAGCCACCTGTGAGAGAAAAGGGCTCAGGCCACTGCCCTGCCTCCTCTAAGACACAGTGACTCCATATTGCTTTCTGAAAATGATAAAATTTAATCCATCTGTAGCATCTGGTTTGAGGTTCCCAATCAACAGGATGGGATGTCTCAAAGTCTTCAGGATGAGAGCTGGGTGGGGTACAGCTGTTTAGATGATTTCTATTTCTATAGAATCATTAGTCTATCAGGTCATGTGTTTTATCTCCCAGGTAAGGGAATGTCATTGTGACTACATGGATATATGATAGAAACTAGATTATTCTAGATGAGAAGTCTGTCCTTGGAACTATGAACTTAATGTAATTTGGGTTGGAAACTTGTGCCAGGAGTCAGGGGACATTAATCCAGAAGTTGTGCAAGATAAGGAGTCGAGGGCCTTCAGAACTGACTTCCTCCTCTGTATAGTGAGCAGCTTCTCCCTCATGCTCTCAAAGGCCCTCTTTCCTTTTGGAGTTGGTGGCTCCTCTGTCTTCCCATGGAGGTTGGTCTCTGGCAGACATTTTAGCAGCAACTGGACAGAAGGATAGGGGGCCAAGATGTGACTGTGCTCAGTCTAGAACTGCCTGGCTTCCTGGGGACATGGTGAAAACCTGGTTTCTTCTTCAGAGAACACTTAAATAGTAATGATCACAGAAGCAGTAAATTAGGAGTTATGATATGACTGAATTGTTAGGCAAAAAGGTGCTAGAAGGCACCACAGCCTCTGAATATCATATGTCTGCAAGGGTTTGTGGTCAGAAACTAAGGTTGCAGTTGTGAGAACAAGGAGCCTGGCAATGAGGCCACTTAGGGGTAGAAAATACTGGCCACCTCATTGTGAGGAACTGTGACTTACCTCACCATGCTCTTAGAGTGCAAGAGACACTGCATGCATGCCTGGAAAGTTATTTGTGGCAGAAGAGCACAGAGGTCATATTTTTTCTGGTGTGACCTGCTAGATGTAATTCTCCAAACTAAGCCTGAAGATCCTTCCTCAGATATGGGGTGATTTTAAATGGTGAACAGAGGGTGAGTATTTTCTTCAGTATTTCTATGGGATTTTGAAATTAATTTTTATTTGAGGCAAGTAGTACTCATTTTGATTGACAATTGCCATTGACAGTTGTGATTTTAAATATATTTTTGTAAGTATAACAGGTAAGGTGAATTAAGAAAAATAAATAAGCAAAAATAATATAAGTTCAAATTTGCAAAGCTGACATGGAAATAAATATGTATGGAAGCCTCTAGAAGACATGAGTAGGCAGGAATCTTTCCAAACTCAGCAACAAACTGACTGGTGCAGGGTCTTTGTGAGGTGCTGTCAGGGACTCTTCATCCTTCCTGCTTCCCCTCTTCCTTCTCTAGATCTGCAATAATCTTCTTGTACCTGAGGGAGACTAGCAATGATCTTGGAGGCCAAGATTGATTCAAAACATATTTTGGAGACTGGATTTGGCTTCATATTCTGGCTCTACCACTTTCAAGGCCAGAGGCCTTGGAAAGAAAGATTTACTCCCTCTGAGCCCTGGTCTCCTCATCAATGAAGTGGGGGTGTCCTGGTCTCTGAGTTCTTGAACAGTTGCATGCATGAACTGAAAAAGAGAGACTTCCCAGCTTTATGGAGTAGACAGTGGTTCCTCTGCAAAT
Source organism: Sciurus carolinensis (assembly GCF_902686445.1). Classification (NCBI taxonomy): domain Eukaryota; kingdom Metazoa; phylum Chordata; class Mammalia; order Rodentia; family Sciuridae; genus Sciurus; species Sciurus carolinensis. Next base: position 249,605 of record NW_025920224.1, on the reverse strand, counting down.
CAGAGGGCAGTCTGTCGGGGTACCCGGGACTCCCAGCCTTGGGCACGGTCAAGATGGCGCCTGGCGCTGAGCCAAAAGCGGTTGGCTATACAGTATTAGCTAGTTAACAATGTGATTAGTGCATGCCTCTCTCGTGTGCCTATTCTATACCTACAGCTGTTCGCCGTTTACCTCGTGTACTCTCCCTTGATTGGTTGAAGTGTATATAAGCTTGGTAACTTCCTGGGAGGGGGGGTAGAAGCGAGGAAGAAGAGTGCGAAGCAGGCGTGAGCCGAGCAGGAGAAGCGGAGCGGCCGAAGCAGGCGTGAGCCGAGCGGGAGAAGCGGAGCGACCGGAGCAGGCGAGAGTTAAGCAGAGGGAAAGAGAGTGAGAGAAAGAAAAGAGAGAAAGGGATAGAAAAGAGGGAAAGAAAGGAAGACTGTGCACAATAAACTTCCAAAGCTTCAGACGTTTGTCGTGTCTCTCTCTGCGGGCAGAGGGAACGCGATAACTGGTGCCGAAACCCGGGAAGATGAAAATTTTATAAAGAAAACAAGGTAAGATATCTAAAAAAAATTTTTTAATAAGTTAAACCGGTTATAAAAAGGTCAAAAGTAAACAGGTAAAGGAGAGGCAGCCTCGACGTTCGCGGTATAGCGACTATCGGGACACGCGGAATGCGGTCCAGTTAAAGGAAAATAAGGACACGCGGAAGGTGGTCCAGGGACACGCGGAATGCGGTCCAATTAAGGTAAAAGTAGGGACACGTGGAATGCGGTCCAATTAAGGTACAGCTAGCACGTGAAAAGCGGCTACAAATTCTAATACATATTTGACAGATAGTTTTCCTTTTAGTAATCTCGTTGCTCCTGGCAGCTTGGCCACTATTTGTTATCATAACTGCCATAACTGAAGCTATTCAAATTAGTAACAATGGGGTCTGAAACGTCTAAATTCAGGATGCAACAGCCCCTCAGGGAGCTATTAAAAAACCATGGGACACCGTTAAAGGTAAAAACAGCTAGAGCATTTCTTGATACTGTAGAAAAGGTTTCCCTTTGGTTTTTGGATGAGGGCCTTTTAAACACCCTACAGTGGGAACAGCTGGGGGAGGACCTTCATGTAGCGGATAGGCAAAGCCCTTTACCAGTAGGCACTATGGCTATTTGGTCTCTCATTAAATCCTGTCTACGAGGCAAAAACAAAAAACCTTCACTCGCCGAGCCTCTAGCTGAAGGAAGACAGGTTTTGGAAGAAATAAAAGAGGAACGCTCATATCGTTCTCAAAATTCAGAAAGAGGAACTAACTCAGATGAGGAATTATCAGAAGAGGAACTATCAGGAGAAGAATTAGAAAAAAGAGTACAAAAATTAAGACTAGATAAAGAGCCCCCTCTAGTGCCTGTGTTGCCTAGTGCACCTCCCCTAAATAGGGAACCTCTTCTCATGAAGCGTCCGGTTTCGGATCACGCTTAGAATGGAGTCATCTTGGATCTGTAGCATATCCTGTTTTTGAGGATGCTCAAAATCAAAGATTCCACCAACCCTTAGACTTTAAAATAGTAAAACAATTAAAAGAAGCAGTTAGTACATATGGTCCTCAATCAGCCTTTACTATAACCTTAGTAGACACCTTGACGTCATTAAACTTAGTGCCCCAGGACTGGACTAATCTTGCTAGAGCCGCTCTGTCTGGGGGACAATACCTTATGTGGAAGACATCATGGCAAGAAATTTCTGCGGATACCGCCCGCCGAAATGCGGCAGCGGGAAATCCCCAAGTTGATAGGGACATGCTTATGGGTGTGGGACCTTATGAGACTCTTCAAGCGCAGCTTAATTATCATCCAGCAGTCTATGCACAAATTGCTGTAGCTGCAACCAAGTCCTGGAAAACATTACAAGGAGCAGGAGACTTACAAGGCCAGTTGTCAAAAGTAACTCAAGGGAGTAGTGAGCCCTATGCAGATTTTGTGGACAGGCTGATTCAAACAGCATCACGCATCTTCGGAGATGCGGATCAAGCCATGCCCTTAGTAAAACAATTGGCTTACGAACAAGCTAACAAATGGTGTAAGGAGGCTATAAGACCATGGAAAAATAAAGATTTATCCACCTATTTAAAAGTGTGTAGAGATGTAAATGATACTTCAGCACAAAGCAGTGCCTTTGTAGCAGCCATAGATAGACAAACCACCTTGTTGTCTGCCGCACTTGCACAAGCCCAGGGGAGATCCCCTCAAAGAACTAATAAAGAGTCTCTAGGATCATGTTTTGTGTGTGGACAGATGGGACATCTAAAAGCCACTTGTCCAAACAAAAGGCTATTCCTTGCCCAAGGTAGGAACATCTATACAGGGAATAGTTTGGGAACCGGACCTGGGCTATGTCCAAGATGCAAAAAGGGAAATCATTGGAGCAGTGCCTGTCAGTCTATTAGAGATAGGGAGGGTAATTTTCTAGGTCTAAATCCTAAACTCCAAAAAAATGGGAGACAGGGCCCTCCCCGGGGCCCACAACAAATATACAGGGCAATTCAACAAGTTCCCCGACAGTGGTATCCTCCCACAGAGAAGGGGAGCGTAGAGCCACCTCAGGGAGTGCAGGATTGGACATCTGTGCCACCTCCAGATTCATATTAACCCCAGATATGGGGGTACAGATGATTGATACTGACTGGCATGAAAAAATCCCACAAAACAGTGTAGGACTATTGTTAGGCAGAAGTTCTTCAACATTAAAAGGACTTATAGTACACTCAGGAGTTATTGATCCTGATTTTACTGGACAAATAAAAGCTTTAGTCTCTTCACCAAAAGGAATTACGGTCATCTCTCCAGGGGATCGTATTGCACAAATGCTTGTGCTACCCAGTCAACATTCTTTATGGCCCAGTAAAAATATAAATAGAGGACAAGGAGGTTTTGGATCAACAGGAACTACTTTAATAAATCTTACTATGGATATGGGACAGAGGCCCCTCCTAAAATTAAAAGTGGGAAATATGGAATTTACAGGTCTATTAGATACAGGAGCAGACAAAAGTATTATTAGTGCAGTGGTCTGGCCAAAACACTGGCCATTGATCACAGCAGCTCAGAGCTTGAGGGGCTTAGGAGTAGCGGAAAGCCCCAATCAAAGTGCTTCCTCACTATCATGGAAGGATACAGAGGGACATACAGGAATATTCCAGCCATATGTCTGTAATGTTCCTATTAGTTTATGGGGACGAGATGTCCTGCAGCAAATGGACATGAAACTCACCACTGATCAGATCTACCAAGGGACTCCTGTAAAAAATATGCTACAAAACATGAACTATAATGGTAAAAAAGGATTAGGAGGACATAGTCAAGGATTTACCCAATCACTGCCCTTACTCCCACCAAAGAACGATTCTCATGGGCTGGGTTTTTCCTAGGGGCCACTGATAAACCATCAATCCCTATAGTATGGAAAGATGATAAGCCTCGCTGGATTCTGCAGTGACCCCTAACAAAAGAGAAACTAGAGGCAGCTCATAAGTTGGTACAAGAGCAGGTACAAGCAGGTCATTTACAACATTCTACTTCTCCGTGGAATACTCCAATATTCTTAATAAAGAAAAAATCAGGAAAATGGAGGTTATTACATGATTTAAGAGCCATAAATGAACAAATGTACCCTATGGGACCTATCCAATGTGGACTCCCTCTTGTCACTGCGCTACCAAAAAGTTGGCCTACTATTATTTTGGATTTAAAAGATTGTTTTTTCTCTCTACCCCTATACAAAGATGATTGTTGGAGATTTGCCTTTACTTTGCCCTCTCTTAATCACACTCAACCTGATCAGAGATTTGAATGGACCGTGTTGCCTCAAGGTATGGCCAACAGTCCTACTATATGTCAAATATACGTAGATAAAGCGTTAACAACTACTAGACAAAAGTTTAAGAGATTATTGATTTATCATTATATGGATGACATACTTATTTGCCATCCAGAAAAAGAAGTATTATTAGAAGCATTACAATTTATAACTCAAGCATTAGAAAAAAGAGGATTAGTGATAGCCCCTGAAAAATTACAATTGGAAGAGATCCAAGAATATCTGGGCACAGAACTCACTGCTACTACAGTCAGACCATTAAGGTTGACCATTAGGACAGATCAATTGAATACCTTGAATGATTTTCAGAAACTCTTAGGTGATATTAACTGGATCAGATCCTATTTAAAATTATCCACGGGGGAATTAAAACCTTTATTCGATATATTAAAAGTGATCCTGACTTGAATTCTTCTAGGAAACTTACTCCCGAAGCACGGATATCCTTACAGCTAGTAGAGAATAGACTTCAGCAGTGTTACGTTGATCGTTGTGATCCTACTCAACCATTAAATTTAATCATAATCTCAGAGAAACATGCCCCTTTTGGCATAGTTTGGCAAGGAGGACCTCTACAAAGTATAAATCTTCCTAGCTCTCCAGCTAAAACATTACAATCATATCCCCAAGCTATTGCTCAGGTAATATTCAAGGGAATAGAATCTTGCATTACTGTTTTTGGAATCCATCCGTCTATTATTATAACTCCTTATTCCACTCAGCAAATTAAATGGCTAATTAATAATGATGATGATTGGTCAGTATTATATTGTTCCACCTCAGCTCAGTTCGATAACCATTATCCCCAACATCCCTGGATTCAATTCTGTAAAAATACTCCCATAATTTTCCCAAAAGTAACTAGTGCCCAGCCTCTTAAAAACTGTGTAACCATTTTTACTGATGGCTCCAAAAATGGAGTGGGTACAGTACTTATCAGTAAACAACTTCACACCATAATAGTTCCACCCAACTCCGCACAAGTTACTGAACTTGCAGCTGTAATATTAGCCTTTAAATTAGCAGATAATCAGCTATTCAACCTCCTATCTGATAGCTTATATGTTGTCAACGCTTCACATGTTCTTGAAACAGTACCCCTTATTTCTTCCACGTCCACTGTAGCCTTTTATTTTATCACGTTACAAAACCTTATTCTACAGCGTAAACATCCATTCTATGTAGGACATATTAGAGCTCATTCTAATTTACCAGGACCTTTGGCCAATGCTAATGACTTGGTAGATATGGCCACCAAATCAATTTTTGTTTTTTATATAGAGGAACAAGCAAAACTCTTTCATGAAAAATTCCATGTAAATTCCACTACCTTGAGGAGAAAATTTCCTATCTCTAAATGTATGGCTCGACAAATAGTAAAAAATTGTCAACATTGTGCTCCTTTAATCCCAGTACAATCCTTTGGAGTTAACCCCAGGGAACTGCTACCTAATCATATTTGGCAAATGGATGTAACCCATATTCCTGAATTTGGTACTGTCAAGTATGTACATGTGTCAGTAGACACTGCTTCAGGGGTCATTATGGCTTCCGCTCATTCCAGAGAAAAGGTAAAAGATGTCATTCAACACTGCCTACTAGCATTTGCTGGCTGGGGCATACCTAAAGTTATTAAAACAGATAATGGCCCTGCTTATACTTCCAAAAGCTTTTGGTTGTTTCTACAAACATTTAACATCCAATCAGTCACTGGCATCCCCTATAATCCTCAGGGACAAGGCATTGTAGAAAGAACACATCTTACCTTAAAAAATTGTTTAAATAAACAAAAAGGGGGAATAGGAGCCTCCTACAAGTCTCCTAAAGATAAACTTAATTTAGTTCTCTTTATTCTAAATTTTTTAACCTTGGATAGGGACGGCCACTCTGCAGCTGATCGGCATTATAATCCCCATGATACTCCTCAAGTATGGGTAAAATGGAAAGACATCCTGACAGGTTGTTGGAAAGGACCGGACCCAGTCCTTCGTTGGGTCCGAGGGTCTGTTTGTATCTTCCCACAGGATCAACAGACTCCAGTCTGGATCCCAGAAAGGCTGATCAGCGTTGTACAACATGCAAGTGATGCTGCTCCTCCTTGCAGTGATGAGCCTGAGCCTTCCCTCAATAACAAAAACTCAGACGGAAAGGCAAACCGGGACCTATGGGCTATTGTTAGAGCCTGGCCATATCTTTTACTTCTAACTAACATATTTTTTTCCTTTCCCCCCCCCATTTCCCACCATTTCTTCTACAGGTCTGTTAACTCTACCGATAATTTCTCAAATCATACTGTTCTTGATCGCCCAACTCCTGAAAAACCCTTTCGATAACTGGCTATTTTTCATTTCTAGACAAAGATATACCGATCTACAGCCTTTCTTTGCCTTAACAGGAGGAACCTTTGCACTTTGCCGATGGAATTATGCTGCAGATCAGATCCAGAGTAGGACAACTCGTTCTGCTGACCTTAACTGTACCAGAAATATTGCCTTTCCTCCCATGTCAGCTTGTGTATTTTCTCCTTTTATGTTTCTGCTAACTGGTACTTCTAATAACACAACTTTTAACTGCTCACTAACCGTGTGCTATTTCTCACAATGCTGGAATGGTTCTTTTGCCACCTGTGCAATTCTGATGTGCATTCCTACCTTTCTACCAGTCCCAGTTTCTGTTACAGATACAGAATTGCCAGTGCTATTATCAAGAAACAGAAGAGACTTTGGCATCACAGTAGCTGTGATCATTGCCATTGCAGCTTCTGCAGCAGCAGCATTGACACAACCACATAGTAACAACAATTACCTGGCCGAAAATACAGCTGCAGCCTTACAGACTATAGAGACCCTAAACCAGCATTTAACAACAGGCTTACCTCTTGTAAATCAAAGAATGGACTTACTACGAGAACCAGTGGATATCTTGCAAGAACTTTTAGGATTGGGATGCGTTTATTCCTTAAGAACTGTTTGTGTTACCCCTATTGTATATGATAATTCCAGCACCGTGGCTGGGTTATCTAGAAAATTGTCAGCCTATTTTAACAATTTGATGGTATTATTTCAAAACCGAGAGCTGAAATTGTCAAAGCTAATTCTACTAGGGTGCATATTGTTTCTGTATCTAATATGGTTAAATAGTTTTTTCTATTTGTGGCTTTTTCAAACAATGGGCAGGCTTAAGAGCTATGATAGTGCTCCTCTGCCTTGGCTCCCTTCTCTTCATTTGTTTTGGCATGCACCTACAAGACAGCCAACAGAGAGATCGGATTATCTTTCATCAGGCCATGACCGCCCTAAAGGCCGGCAGCTCCCCACAAGTATGGCTCTCGATGCTGGACCGGTAGTCAGAGATGGGTAATGAAGGAGGTGGCTATGTACCAACCTAAGACAGGAGCTGCAGCATGCTCTGCAGACTCTGATGACGGGTAAGGACATATGCTGACCACTCAACCTAAGACAGACACGGTCCCGAGCCTTAAATTTATAATAAAGAAGGGGGAACTGTCGGGGTACCCGGGACTCCCAGCCTTGGGCACGGTCAAGATGGCGCCTGGCGCTGAGCCAAAAGCGGTTGGCTATACAGTATTAGCTAGTTAACAATGTGATTAGTGCATGCCTCTCTCGTGTGCCTATTCTATACCTACAGCTGTTCGCCGTTTACCTCATGTACTCTCCCTTGATTGGTTGAAGTGTATATAAGCTTGGTAACTTCCTGGGAGGGGGGGTAGAAGCGAGGAAGAAGAGTGCGAAGCAGGCGTGAGCCGAGCAGGAGAAGCGGAGCGGCCGAAGCAGGCGTGAGCCGAGCGGGAGAAGCGGAGCGACCGGAGCAGGCGAGAGTTAAGCAGAGGGAAAGAGAGCGAGAGAAAGAAAAGAGAGAAAGGGATAGAAAAGAGGGAAAGAAAGGAAGACTGTGCACAATAAACTTCCAAAGCTTCAGACGTTTGTCGTGTCTCTCTCTGCGGGCAGAGGGAACGCGATAGCAGTCTGCCCAGAGGATGCTACCTCTCTATAGTGTTTGTTTTCTCTTCTTCCAGAAGTAGCTCCTGATTTTATCTGGTATCTCCCCCTGAATTTCACCCCATGTTGGGTGCGTGGGGCAGGTGACAAGGCCTAAGAAGTCACAGCATGGGAGCTCCCTAAACAAGGAGGCACTTATTCTCCCAAATTGGCTTGAGTTGGCCCAGACAGATTAAGAGGCCCACAAATGACTGGTAGAAAGTAAGCATGGAAAGCTTATTGTCATCTTTTGTCTACAGGGGAGACCATAAAATGGAATGGGAACTGAGAGAGAAAAAGACATTGGATCACTGACACCTGCTGTGCCTGCATTCAGAACTACCCACAGGGTTTTTACTTGTAAAAGAACAACCCCCACACACACACAATACCTTTGCCTATGTTAGAGTTGGTTTTCTGTCACTTGAAACCAAGAGTATCAGCAGGGAACAACAGAAGATTAAATCTCTAAAACAATCAAATAACCGAAATAATAAATGTGCAAATAAACTAAACAGATGCTTCTCAAAAGAAGAAATACATATGACCAAGAAATATATAAAAATTGTTCAACATCTTTACCAATTAGAGAAAGGAAAATCAAAACTATATTGAGATTTTACCTCACACAAGTCAGAATGGCAGTCATCAAAAATAAAAACAATAAATGTTGCAGAGAATGTGAAGAAAAAGAAAAACTTTCATACAGTTGGCAGGAATGTAAGTTAGTGCAACCACTATGGAAATGAATATGGGTGCTCCTCAAAAGACTGGATGTGAAACCACCATATGACCCAGCTGTACCGCTCTTCACTATTTATCCTGAAGAACTGAGGCCATGATGCTACAGTGGAACAAACATACATATCCATGTTTATAGCAACACATTTCACAATAGCCAAAATATAAAACCAGTCTGTGTCCATCAATAGATGAATGGATACAGAAAATGTGGTATATGTATACAATGTAGTTTTGCACATCCATAAAGAAAACTGAACATATGTCTTTGCAGGAAAATAGATGAAACTAGAGAACATCATGTTAAGGTAAATAAGTCAAACCCAGAAGGTTAAGGGTTATATGTTATATATGAAAGATAGAGAGAGAAAAGAAAACAAAGCAGGGGGTAGATCTTCTAAAAATCAAAGAAAGATCAGTAGTGAAAAGGGACCAAGGTGTGGGATGTAGGGAGGGAGGAGGAAAGTGCTGGGGATTGATATTAGCCAAATTATATTGTTATATTGAATGCATGTATTAATATGTCACAACAAATTCTAGCATTATGTACAACTGACACCAGTCTTCAAAATCAGGATTGGGTCCTTGTTCCTCCTCTGTTGAAAATTAAACCCCCAAGAAATGCCAAGGCAAGAAAAGTTTTATTTAAAGAATAGAAGAGAGAGAGAGAGAGAGAGAGAGAGAGAGAGAGAGAGAGAGAGAGAGAGAGAGAGAGAGCACACTCTGGAAAAGAGTTCAGTGCTGATGCTCAAGGGAGTGGGGATGAATTTTCTCTTTTTAAATTTTACGTTTTATTTTTTCTCATATCCTCTTCATCCTCTTCACCTCTTATCTTGCCTCTGTGACCAAAGATGATCAAAAGGGCAGGAAGATAGTCAACCAGGTGATGATTGCCTGTATTGGAGGATGTGATCCTTCCTCTCACCCAGGGGTTGTTAGCAATTAGTTGATGGTTAGTGATATCTACCCATCTCCCTTTCTTTGGTAATCAACTATTTGTTCTTTGCCCTGGTCTCACAACTATAATGCACCAATGAAAAATGTGATGAAAAAAGTTTGTTTATACAAGCTTTGAGAATGACCTAATACTGCTCACATGTTGGAGCATGACTTTAGACAGTCCCAGAGAGTGTGTCTGCCTTCATGGACCCCTCCCTATTCAAAGAAAGTTAAAAGTTTATATTTTGCTACTGAGCTGGTATGTAGATGAATATAATCCAGGACAGAATGTATTTATTTATTTTTCTTAGGACTTCAAAATAAAACATTTCCATGCAATGTAGGCACTCTGCCTACTGTGTCCAATGGATAAGTCAACTCTGAAAGTGCTTGCTTTTTTCTGTATTACATATAACATTTTTGTCAGTGAGCATACATTTGAAACCAAAACTTTCTATTTTCAGGAAATCATTTTTCACTAGATCTACAGTGCATATTAAGAACCACCTCAACTGAGGCATAATTCTTGAGTGAATAGAACAGGAATAGCTCTGTGGATTTCTGTTGGTGGGGTTTCAGAGCAACAATAACTTCTGACAGATGCAAATGTAGTTGCAGTTTGATTGTGCCAAACAGGATGGAAGGGAGTAGCTCAGAGCACTGCTCACCTTTGATTGGCTAAATCCAGTTTTCTTATTGGACCCAGCATTGACCAGAACCCATGTGTTGGAGACTGCAGGCAGGAAATGATCATCATATGAAATCATGCTGGTTGCACAGCACAGAGGCTTCCCCTTTGTACTGGTAAACCTCTAGCATGAAAGGCATCACATGTAAATCTTTGCAAAAAAGTAATAAAAAATTATGTCTATCTTATAAAGTCACCTAAAACCTGACCTCAGGAAATATAAATGATGAGAATCCTGGCATCATTGATCATTTGCAAGTTCAAGTGGGAAACAAGGGCACTTGATGCTCAGAAATGGGTCCAAATTTATCTCCTGGTAAACCTATTTGCTAAAGTGTGATAAGGGCAAAGACACTCCTAGTGTTTACCCCTATTCTTACATTTTCTACCTTTGACTCTTCCTGAAAGAGCTGTAGACTGAGGCCCCTGAAATCTTGACAGTGTATCTGGAGCAAGATCAATGCAGATCATGAGAATCTTCAAATGTTTAATGTTACTGAACTGGTGACTTCTGGGAAATTGAGACAGTGCAAAGGCTCCCCTTCTAACCCCAATTCTTGTGATCAGGTCAGAAAGACTTCAGAAATATCACTCAGAGTAATAGGCATGAGTTTATTGAATGGATAGGACAAGGGAAAAGGACACTCTCAAGGAAGAGAGTGAGTCCTCTCAGAAATGAGAGAGACTGTGTGCCTCTTCTGCACTCTAGTTTCATTAGAAGTTCCTAGAGAAATTTCCAGAGAGTCCCAACAATGTCCACATCATGATTTTTGACTGATAGCTTAATGATTTCAGACTGTCAAGTCCCCACTGCCACAACTCTAGGTGACTTTCACCTATGCTTATGGGTTCTTATTTAATTCTTAACCAAAAATTCTTACAGATTATATGATTAGAAGGAATTGTCTTTATCATCATGAGTTTTGGCATCTGGCCTGTGGAAAGGGTCACTAAAATCTTACTTCCTTATGAACATTATTTCAGGACTGTATTTTTCCTGCAGAAAACAGGTAGTTTCCTGAAGAATATGACATATCCTGTCCACCTAGGCCTGGTAGGGTTGCAGGTAAATTGCTTCTTGTCCACCTAGGCCTGGTAGGGTTGCAGGTAAATTGCTTCTTGAAAAAGAAAGCAAGTGGGGATCAGCACAGTGGGCCCACTTTATAAAATTATTTTCTTAACTTCATATTCTCACATCTGTCTGTCCCCTATCATTTAAGAAGAAACCATTCTAAGTTATGCTATGGTTGAATGGGCTTTTAAGAGTGGGTCCCAGACCAACTGAGTTTCACCAGAGAACTTGATAGCAATGCAGATTCTCAAGCTACACCCCAGACCTGCAGTATCAGATGCAGGGATCCTAATTTTCATGATCCTTCCAGGTACACACTTGCAGCTGACCACCTGTTTTTGTCTTTCCTCCAAGAACACAATCTTTTTCACCACTTTGAAAAAACACTTTTTATGATGACCTCACTGACTGTCACTCCAGGCAGACAGAATTCCAGGGTTAGTCAGTTCCAGCCTAGGAACTATGAGATATAAGAGGCTGCACAAGCTGTTTCCTAGCACCCAGGAGTCCAGAGAATCCTTTTGCAGTGTCCCCTTTAGGATCCCAAACCACACCCAAGCTTAACAGTCAAAACCCTGTAAATGTTTTGACTTTTACTTCTCTTCCAGAGGTGGAAGCATTAGCTAATCTATTGCTTAAGAAGCTCTGAAAGCCCTGTCATTGCACTGTGATGATGATGGGGAGGACTACAATTGAGAGGACCACATTTTTCTTATATGGAAGTTCCTGGGTCATGGTGTGCAGAACCCTGCAGTTTCCCCTGGAGACCACTAAATGATGAGAGTGCACTTTTCTGCAAAAACTGAAGGGCACTCTGCAGTCGGCCTTCTGACTTCTCTGAGCCCCATCAGAGTCCCTTAAGTGTCAGTAGGCTGAGGACGGTTTTACTGTGGTGTCCAGGAAGTGATATGTAGCCAGGGGCATTGATTGGAGGGAGCAATGACCTTGGTACTGCAGCAGGAAAATCCTTTAGAATTTTACAGGTCCTAGCCTGCATGCACATTAAGCTGACCATCTTCCCATAGTTCTTAGTCCTGGGAATGGCAGAGCTCTGGTCACAGGCTCTGATAATACCAATCAGTAGAAGGAGATGTCATAAAATCACAACAGGCCATTTTATTCTCATGGGAAGTCTAATCTGATTGTAAGAACACCCAAGAAAGAAAATTATCTGACTTTTATGATGCTTTAAAGTGTTCATTGGAAAGGAAATGGAAAGAAAACTAGTCCAAGTCTAGTTCTACTCCACATTATTGTGGGCCTTTGCTCCTGTTCCTCTTCTGTGACCCAAGTTTGCAGCCACCACCAAAGAAATTATGTGCATTAGAAATAGTGCTTGCACAATTTCCACTTTCCAGGTACAGTGACCTTCCTCCCCTCCCGTCTCTTGCAGTCCTTCCTATTCCTCAGCACAAAGGATGGGGAAAGCCTACCAGAATGCAGAGAACTGGGTGGGCTCCCAGGACCCAGACCCAGGGACTCAGCTATGAATGCAATTGTCCTGACTCTTTTGAGAAGCTTTGCAAGTTTGGGGTTCTTGGAATGGTACCTTTCATTTTTTTTTTAAATCTGGTATGTTAAGACTCACCAAAACAGATTTGACTCTCCAAGACTTCTACAGTTTCCATAAACAGTTGCACCAGGCCATATGGGAAGTAGCAGTGTTGGTCAGGAGGCAGAGAGTGTGGAAGTTGAGAGAGAACTTGGGAAAAAGACTTCTTTTATTTCTTCAGGAAGAAAAGAGGAGGCAGCATAAGCATGTTTAGGATTAGTATGTTTCAATAATTTCAGTGGACTCTAATAGAAAAGGCCATCCCTTGTTCTCTGGGACCTGGACTTGGTATGAATAAGGCAATCAAATAGTGTCACAAGAGTTTGGAAGACCAATAGGGAGGGAATTGGTGGTGTGGGACCTGGATTGTTTTGTGTAAGGTGAATATGCTGGAGAGATGGCTGACTCTCTATGAATTAGCTATCTCCAGGAAGGCATGTCCTGGGTTCAGTGCCATATGTCTGTAATTCAAGTGACTCAAGTAACTGAGGCAGGAGGTCAGTCTGAGCCATTTTGTAAGACTCTACCTTAAAATAAAATTTAAAAAAGGGGCTGGGGATTTAGTTCAGTTGTAGGTGAATTGTAGAATGCTCCTGGGTTCAATCTGAATAACCATCCCCAATGCACGCACACATCTGCACACACACACTCACTCACACACAAAATAGCATAGGAGAGCAAGACCTTCAGGGTCATAAAAGTCCCAGTGTCAAAGAGAAAGTGTACCAACAATAAATGGCATGGTTAATGGAAGTAGTTTCCATTCCCAGAAAGAAAGTGTAACTCTGCAGGTGCTTCTAGTTCCATATGGACTGGTGCCTCCAGTCCAGGATCTATGTTTACGGTCTTTCAGATCACATGCTTCATATACCAGACTCCTGAGTGATCGCAGAGCACCAGGAGTCTTTCATTTTAATGGAGAACCTTCCAGTTTAAAATAAAGTTTAGCCAGCAGAGCAGAGAATGCAGATGCTTTACAACAAACTGTCTTTTTATCCTCAATCTGGAGCAAGCACAGGATGCTTGGGACAAGGACAGACTCCTCAGAGAGAAGAGGGCGGTGGGCAGGATTTGCAAAATATTATTTCTCACTGGAGTTTATATTTTCTCTAATAACAACTTGAAAGAGGAAGTGAAGCACCTTGCAGATCACTCTGAATGTATGGGATCAGAAGTCCATGGGTTTTCTTTGGAGTTGGCATGAGACCTGCTCAGGTCACCAGCTCCAGTATGGGGCAGTGGACTCCAGTGGCCCTGCATGTCAATTTGTGTGTGTGTGTTTGTGTGTGTGTGTGTGTGTGTGTGTGTGTGTGTGTGTGTGAGTGTGCATGCAGGTGAAGCGCTTGATGACTCATTGTGCATGCTTGGAATAGAAGAGGAAAGACTACTTTCTCAATAGAGGGTTACTACTTACAAGGAATCTTGCCTGATATTCAAGGAGGGGTTTCTGGCTTCACATCAACAACTGGACTTGGACTGGGAAACTTTTGTTAGAATGACCAAACTCATTGACACAGAGACTGTAGCACAAGAAGCAGGCCCAAATTATTAATTCCCTTGCCCCCAGGTTTTAAGATGTCATGTGTCTTCCTCTCCCACTTCTTTTTCCTCTCTTCCTCACTTACTCTAAAATAATCACTGTTCTTGAAGCACTGGGGACAAAATAATGAGCCAGAAAAGACACAGTGCCTTCCTGATTTATGATCTATACCAGGGTTCCTGAGCTTCAGCATGATTAATATGAGAGAATAGATGCTTTTCTGTGTTGGGGGACTTTCCTATATATGATGATGTGCTTAGTAACATCCAAGGTCCCTGCCTAATAGATAACTTAGCACAGACACCTGCAATTTTTATATTTATAAATGCCCATAGAAAGGCCCAATGTCCCCTTGAAGTGACTACTTCCCTAATTGACAACTGAGGCAGACAGCTAAGTTCCCACCTGCAGCGGAGTTTGCACAGATGTCTCTGTGACTACATGAGGTCTACTCAGGTGTCTGTTAGTGTCTGGATTAGCAGGACTTGCAGTGGGCTTTAGTATATGTATTTTGTGAGACAGTTATTAACCATAGGCTACCAAATAAAACCCTGGTCAAGAGAGGATTCATCTTAATATCATGGTAGGTTATCATGGAGGCATTTCAGTGGCAGCAAAAATCAGAAGCCAGCAAAGGTATCTGAGAAAAATTTAAAGGTGAAAGTATTCTTCCCTGTTTTTCCCTTTCAGTTTTTCCTTCACCTTGACATAACTCCATGATGAGAGGATGAGCCTGTTTGATGGCAGGCCTGCATCCTAAAGTTTCTTTTCACATAAAATTACAAGTCTTCCTGTGTCTCTTTAGCCCCTTAAATAGGAGGCAAAAAGTGTAAATGGCTTTATTTGTGACTGAAGCAGGGGTGAGCCTCGGCTTTTGACAAATTTACCCAACACTTGTTAAAGGCATATCTGCTGCTTCCCATAACATCTCACAGAATGGTACCTTCTGATTCTGGAATCCAGTACAGAAGTTAATCTCAACATCCATGCTTGTTCCTCCCCCTGTTTAGCTGAGGTTCTTTCTCTGCTCCTCTGTACAGTATTGATAATTAAATTAATAAAACTGTTATGATTCAGATATGAAGTGTCTCCCAAAAGTTCATGTGGGAGACAATGCAAGAAAATTTAAAGGTAAAATTATTTGGATATGAGAACCTTACTCTAATAATCTGATTAATCCTCTTGAATAAAATAACTGGGTTTTTTCATGAACTCTTCTTTTCTATTCTCTCATAATGTAGAGAGCATTCAAATATTGGGACAAGAAGTTCTACCAGCCATCTCCCTATGCATGCATATAAACATTGCATTCTTTACTATCAGATCTAAGTTTTGTGACTCCTTTTCCTCCATGGCAATTCTCAAGGAGCTAACTGCTTCTTTGGTGTTCTCTCACTGCTCCCTGCAGGGAAGTTTTATAGCATTAATTATACTGTTCTGTAGGTGTCATTCTCAGTTTGCTTATATATTCTGCAAGGCTGCTTCCTATGGAGGAGAGAATAAGTCATTCTTCTGTATGAGTTCATTGTTGAGTGAAATAAAATGACAGAAACCGCAAAACCTGCTTTTAAGCTAGTCTACATGGAAATAACTTTGATAGTTGCCATCATATTATTTTTTTATATAAAATACTTTTATTTTAGATATGCAATAAAGCTATTTCAGGATCTGCTAATTTAAAGCAAGCAACTGTATACAGATAACAAAAGTAACAACTTGCTACAGCTCAGCATACAGCATCCAAAGCAAACAGGCATGACAAGATGTACATTTGTGCAGCATTAAAACCAGATGAACAAAATATTGCAGGGCAGGGGGAGGGATAGAGGGAAAATCTGTAAATAAAACATCAGGGATCTCCAATGCTTTAAATGTAGTTCATGACAGCAAGAATGGTAAGAATAGAAATAACAGATATATAAACCTACCTAATACAAAGTTTGCTGGTAGGTCTTTCAGTGGTAAACCTGTTGAGTATCTTCTGCAATTATTCTGTAATGACAACTTATTGAACTCAGTCTTAAACCTCTCTAGATATAAATAATGAATAATTTGGTACATTTCCTCTTATAATAAACTTTGTTGCAAGTTTTATTACAAGCATATACAGTACTGATCAATGTTAAAAATGTTTATATCCAGAAACATAAAACTATAATTAATAAAGTACTAAATGTTTAAATGAAGACAACATATTAGGAAACCTTTAATTAGGAAAATACAAATATTTAAGGGATCTCACTTTGGGATATTCTCTCTTGGGGCCTGATGGCTCCTGAACACTATATGACCCACTGGGTACATGTGGGGTGGGACAGTGCCTGGGTGACTCACTGTCCCCCAGCATAGCTGGGACAGGGATTGGGCTGTCTGCACCAGGAAGCTCTGGACCTTGGAGCATGTCTTCAACCACCCATAGGAAACAGTTATAATAGCTGAAATGCATAAATATTCAAACCCTATGAACTTCAATGTAGTTGGAGTTGATATGCTGGACAGACATATAGATCACTCTGGAAAGCTGTGCAGCCACAGACTTTTCAGCTTACCATGGGGAATTTCTTCCAACTTGAAGTCTTTCATTGATGTAACAAGAATCAAAACATCTTCAAGAACATTCTGTAGTTGATCCTGTAGAGAAATCAATGAAACTTAAAACTACTAATATTTCTTTTACAAATATTTCAGGGGATGAGAGACTTACATAAAAATCACATCCTTAAAACCCATAAAAGACTGTTCTGATTCAGGAAGCCTTAATCTCTGTGCAGGGAGATAGCTTTAGCAGTTACCTGGAAGGGTTGATGGCAAGTACGATATCTTCCAATGATGGTAAAGCCTGAGAAGCAATGGAATGGATAATATATAAACTAAATGCTGAGATCAAAGAGTTGACAGCTTTGGCAAGAAGAAGCATAAGAATACTGATGGTGGTGGCAGCATTTGAAGAGAAATAAAAGTCAGGATATATCAGGTCCCCAGGTCTCTCCAAGCAGACAATGTATTTGTTTGTCATTTAAAAACTACAACTGGAGGTTTCAAGATGGCAAACTAGAGGGCGGCTGCATTTCATGTTGCTCCAGGATGCAGGATTCAAAAGAGGAAATAGTGAGAAACTTGGGACCAACTCAAAGACACCGGGTGAGTCTCTCCCATTGGGGAGGCATCCCAGATGTGGCGGTAGCCCTGAAACGCAGGGAACTTTGTGAAGTACAGTTGCCCGGTGAGACACCCCTCCCCCCACTGGAGCGGTAAACATGGACCACTGGGAACATTGTAGAGGTGGCTGCTCAGCACAGGGCTTGGACTCGGAGCAACCACTGGGGCTCTGGACGGCTGCCTGAGGAGGAGCTGCATGGTGAGCTGTCTGGACACAGAGTGATCACTTCTGAACACCGGGGGATTGCCTGGAGAAAAAGGAGAAGCGTGGTGGGTCACTTGGTCTAGGAATGACTGCATCAGAGCTACAGGTGGTTGCCAGAGGAGGAACTGTGTGGTGAGCTGTTTAGACTCAGAACGACTGCTTCTGAACACCAGAGGGCTGCCCAGAGGAAGAGGAGGAATGTGGCAGGTCACTTGGTCTAGGAGTGACTGCATCAGAGCTACAGGTGGTAGAAAGAGGAGGAGGTGAGTGGTGAGTTGTTTGGACTCAAAGCAACCACTCCTGAACACTGGTGGTCTGGCCCGAGGAGGAGCACAGTGGGTCCCTTGGTCTCGGAGCAACCGCTCCTGAACACCCAGGGGGCTAACCCAAGAAGGAGGAGGAGGAACAGGGCATATCACTTGGACTCGGAGTGACTGCCTAGGGCTACGGGTGGTTGGTGGGAGGAGGAGACACGAAGTAAGTTGCTTAGACTCCTAGTGACTGTGTCGGAACACCGGGTGGCTGTTTGGAGGAAGAGATGTGTGGCGGCTCTACAGGTCTCGGAGCTATTGTACGGGGCTCCAGGTGGTGACTCAGAGGAGGGGTCGCATGGTCAGGCGATTAGGTGCAGAGGAGGTTCCCAGGACCTAGGCGGCTTCTTGGTGAAAGAACACCACAGAGACACGCCTAGGGGCGGAGTGAAGTTTCCAGGACTGCGGCAGATTCTCTGAGGAGAGGCAGCCTAAGGAGACTCATCTGGGAATGGTGAGGTTCCCAGGCCCAGGAGGTAGGTCTGGGCCCCTGGGAACGTTGCAGAGGAAGACAGCCCAGCCCAGGTGGTAGTTGTAGAATGAAGGAACCTCTAGGAGGGGATCTGACCAGCGAGACCTCCCACTGGTTGAGTCTTCCCTGCCAGGTGAGGTTTTCCCAAAAGGACAGTAAAACCAGAGACACAGGCACAAACAGGCCTTGCCTCAACCTGCAGCCTAGTTCCCCTTTGGATGACCATTGGTCAACAAGTGGAGGCACCTCTGCCCATATCAGGGAATATACCCCACCTGAGGGTCACCACCACTAGAGAGGCAGCTTCCTTGTGGAGCACCGCAATATCAACATCCTCCAAGACTTCAGGCTACTGAAGGATAAGAGAGGATATACTAGCAATCTTCAGGGACATTATAAGTCAATAGAGGAAATCTGCAATATCATAATGACCCACTGATTCCTAAACAATATGAATAAACAAGGGAAGAAAATGCCCCCAAAAATCTAGATGTTACATCTATAAAATCCAATGACAGCATGGCAGAAGAAATGACAGAAAGGGAGTTCAGAATGTACATAATTAAAATGATCAGGGAAGCAAACGATGAGAAGAAAGAGCAAATGCAGGCATTGAATAATAACACCAATCGACAGTTAAAAGAGAAAATACAGGAAGCAAAAGTTCATTTCAATAAAGAGTTAGAGATATTGAAAAAAACAGACAGAAATCCTTGAAATGAAGGAAGCAATAAACCAAATTAAGAACTCCATAGAAAGCATAACCAATAGGATAGAACACCTAGAAGACAGAACCTCAGATATTGAAGACAAAATATTTAACCTTGAAAACAAAGCTGAACAAACAGAGAATATGGTAATAAATCATGAACAGAATCTCCAAAGGCCAAATTTGAGAATTATTGGGATTGAGGAAGGTTTAGAGAAACAAACCAAAAGGAATGAACAATCTATTCAATGAAATAATATCAGAAAATTTCCCAAATCTGAAGAATGAAATGGAAAATCAAGTTCAAGAGGCTTATAGGACTCCAAATACACAAAATTACAACAGACCCACACCAAGGCACATTAAAATGAAAATACCTAATATACAAAATAAAGTCAGAATTTTAAAGTCTGTGAGAGAAAAGAACCAAATTACATTCAGGGAGAACCAATACGGATATCAGCAGATTTTTCAATTGCGACCCTAAGAACTAGAAAGGCCTGGAACAACATTTTTCAAACTCTGAAAGAAAATGGAAGCCAACCAAGAATCTTATACCCAGCAAAACTTACCTTCAAATTTGATGATGAAATAAAATAATTCCATGATAAACAAAAGCTAAAAGAATATACAAAAAGAAAGCCAGCATTACAGAATATTCTCAGCAAAATATTCCATGAGGAAGAGATGAAAAACAAAGAAGCATATCAGCAAAGGGAGGAATTATCCTAAAGGAACTGTCAAATAAAGGAGGAACCAAGTTGTGTCAAAAAAATAAATAAATAAATAAAATTTAAAAAATGAACCAAATGACCGGGAATACAAATCATATCTCAATAGCAACCCTGAATGTTAATGGCCTGAATTCATCAATCAAAAGACACAGACTGGCAGATTGGATTAAAAAGAAAAATCCAACAATATGCTGCCTGCAACAGACTCACCTCATAGAAAGAAGTACCCTTAGACTAAAGGTGAAAGGATGGGGAAAAACATACCATGCACATGGACTCAGCAAAAATCTGGAGTATCCATCCTCATTTCAGATAATGTGAACTTCAAGCCAAAACTAGTCAGAAGGAATAAAGAAGGACATTTCCTACTGCTTAAGGGAAGCATAAATCGGCAAGATATAACAATCATAAACATCTATGCCCCAAACAGTGGCTCATCCATGTATGTCAAACAAATCCTTCTCAATTTTATAAACCAAATAGACCATAACACAATAATACTAGGTGATTTTAACATGCCTCTCTCACCACTGGACAGATCTTCCAAACAAAAATTGAACAAGGAAACCATAGATCTCAATAACACAAGCAATAATTTAGACTTAACAGATATTATAGAATATACCATCCAACCAAGAGTGAATACACTTTCTTCTCAGCAGCACATGGATCCTTCTCTAAAATAGACCATATATTAGGTCACAAAGCTACTGTTAGCAAATACAAGAAGGTAGAGACACTACCTTGTATTCTATCAGATCATAATGGATTGAAGTTAGAAATAAATGAAAGAGTAAAAAAGAGAAACTATCCAACACCTGGAGATTAAACAATATGCTATTATATGATGAATGGATAACAGAAGATATTAGGAAGGAAATTAAAAAATTCTTAGAGGTAAATGAGAACAAAGAAACATCATATCAAAATCTCTGGGACACTATAAAAGCAGTACTTAGAGGAAGATTTATTTCATGGAGCGCATTTAATAAAAAAGTAAAACTCAACAAATAAACGACCTAACACTACAGGTCAAAGCCCTAGAAAAAGAAGAACAGAACAAAACCAACAGTAGTAGAAGACAGGAAATAGTTAAACTCAGAGCTGAAATCAATGAAATTGAAACAAAAGAAACAATATAAAAAATTGACAAAAAAAATAGTTGGTTCTTCAAAAAAATAAACAAAATTGATAAACCTTTAGCCATGCTAACAAAGAGACGGTGAGAGAAAACCCTGAAATGAACAAGGAAATATCGCAACAGACACGACTAAAACACAAAACATAATTAGAAGCTATTTTGAAAATCTATACTCCAACAAAATAGAAAATTTTGAAGACATCAACAGGTTTATAGAGACATATGAATTGCCTAAACTGAACGAGGAGGACATACACAATTTAAATAGACCAATTTCAAGTAATGAAATAGAAGAAGTCATCAAAAGCCTACCAACAAAGAAAAGTCCAGGACCAGATGGTTTCTCAGCCGGGTTCTACAAAACCTTTAAAGAAGAGCGCATCCAAATACTTCTCAGAGTATTCCATAAAATAGAAGAGGAATGAACCCTCCCAAATTCATTCTATGAAGCCAATATTATCCTGATACCTAAACCAGACAGAGACACATCGAGGAAAGAAAATTTCAGACCATTATCCTTAATGAACATCATTGCAAAAATTCTAAACAAAATTTTACCAAATCGCACATAAAAACATATTAAAAGATAGTGCACCATGATCAAGTGGGCTTCATCCCAGGGATGCAAGGTTGGTTCAACATCAGGAAATCAATAAATGTCATTCACCATATCAATAGACTTAAAGTCAAGAATCACACGATTATTTCAATAGATGCAGAAAAAGTATTTGATAAAATACAGCACCCATTCATGCTAAAAGCACTAGAAAAAATAGGGATAGTGGGAACAATCCTTAACATTGTAAAGGCCATCTATGCTAAGCCCATGGCTAATATCATTCTAAATGGTGAAAAACTGAAAGCATTCCCCATAAAAACTGGAACAAGGCAGCGATGCCCTCTTTCACCACTTCTTTTCAATATCACCCTTGAAACTCTAGCCAGAGCAATTAGACAGACCAAAGAAATTAAAGGAATACGAATAGGAAAAGAACTCAAACTATCCCTATTTGCTGATGATATGATTATATACTTAGAGGAACCAGGAAATTCCACCAGAAAACTTTTAGATCTCATAAGTGAATTCCGTAAAGTAGTGGGACATAAAATCAATGCACATAACTCTAAGGCATTTTTATACATAAGCGATGAATCTTCAGAAAGAGAAATTAGGAAAACTACACCATTCACAATAGCATCGAAAAAAATAAAATACTTGGGAATCATCTCACAAAAGAGGTGAAAGAACTCTACAATGAGAACTACAGAACACTAAAGAAAGAAATTAAAGAAAACCTTAGAAGATGGAAAGACCTCTCATATTCTTGGATAAGAAGAATTAACATTGTCAAAATGGCCATACTACCAAAAGTGCTGTACAGATTCAATGCAATTCCACTTAAAATCACAATGATGTACCTTACAGAAATAGAGTAAGCAATTATGAAATTCATCTGGAAGAATAAAAAACCAGAATAGCTAAAGCAATCCTTGGCCGAAAGAGTGAAGCAGGGGGTATCGCAATACCAGATCTTCAACTCTACTACAAAGCAATAGTAACAAAAAACGGCATGGTATTGGTACCAAAATAGAAAGGTGGATCAATGGTACAAAATAGAGGACACAGACACAAACCCAAATAAATTCAATTTTCTCATACTAGACAAAGGGGCAAAAAATATGCAATGGAGAAATGATAGCCTCTTCAACAAATGGTGCTGGGAGAATTGGAAATCCATATGCAACAGAATGAAACTAAACCCATATCTCTCACAATGCACGACTAAACTCAAAATGGATGAAGGACCTCGGAATCAGACCAGAGACCTTGCATCTTATAGAAGAAAAAGTAGGTCCAGAGCTTCTACATGTCATCTTAGGATCAGACTTCCTCAACAGGACTCCCATAGCACAAGAAATAAAAGCAAGAATCAATAACTGGGATAGTTTCAAACTAAAAATCTTTCTCTCAGCAAAGGAAACTATCAGCAATGCAAAGAAAGAGCGTACAGAGTGGGAGAAAATCTTTGCCAATCATACTTCAGATAGAGCACTAATCTCCAGAATCTATAAAGAACTCAAAAAACTCTACACCAAGAATGCAAATCATCCATTCGACAAATAGACTAAGGAAATGAATAGACAGTTCACAGAAGAAGATCTACAAGCAATCAACAAACATATGGAAAAATGCTGAACATCTCTAGTAATAAGATAAATGCAAATCAAAACCACCCTAAGATTCCATCTCACCACAATTAGAATGGCGATTATCAAGATTACAAACAACAACAGGTATTGGTGAGGGTGCGAGGAGAAAGGTACACTCATACATTGCTGGTGGGGCTGCAAATTATTGCAGCCACTCTGGAAAGCAGTGTGGAGACTCCTTAGAAAACTTGGAATGGAACCACCATTTGACCCAGCTATCCCACTCCTTGTCCTATACCCAAAGGAATTAAAATCAGCATATTACAGAGATACAGCCACATCAATGTTCATAGCTGCTCAGTTCACAATAGCCAGATTGTGGAACCAATGTAGATGTCCTTCGATTAATGAATGGATAAAGAAACTGTGGTATATATATACAATGGAGTATTACTCTGCCATAAGGAATGATAAATTTATGGCATTTGGATGCAAATGGATGAATTTGGAGAATATCATGCTAAGTGAGATATTCCAATCTCAAAAAACCAAAGTACAAATTATATCTCTATTAAATGGATGATGACACATAATGGGGAGTGGGAGGGTTTAGTGTTAGGGTTAGAGTTAGGGTTAGCGAGGGGGACAAAAATGGAGAAAGGAAAAACTGTATAGAGGGAAAAGAGTGGTGGGAGAGGTGGAGGGAAGGGAAAAAATAACAGAATGATTCAAACAACATTACCCTATGTAAATTTATGATTACACAAATGGTATGACTTTACGCCATGTACAAACAGAGAAACAACATGTATCCCATTTGTTTACAATAAAAAAAAAACTACAACTATATTTTAGATAGAATTTTTAAAAATATTCTGGAGTAAGACTATATGACTTTATGTCCAAATAAAGATATAAGGCTTCTAAAATCCAAGGAATCATCTGGGGTTAGTGAATTTGAAATGACTAATTTCCAAGATACTAGTATTTATGTAAAAATTTAACAATTTTTTTAAAGAGTACTTGGGAAAATTGGAATTGACATTGCATCTCCTTAAAATATAATTATAACACTTTTCAGACTTTGGAACTGTACCTGATTGTGGACCAACCTCAGAACCAAGGAAGATCACCTAGATCTCTAGAACCAAATGCATGAAGGAACTCACTCTAAAAGGAGAAATCATATAGTTCTAAAGTACATTAAACTGTATAAAATAACCTGCTATCCTAAAAACATTGTTTTGATATGGTACTTAGTGGTAATTTTGCAATGAATATTATTACTAAGTCTAAAATATTACTCCAAAATAAATAATATGTTATTGTATTATAGAGTACTGAATTGCTTTGCCAAAGCTTTGTAATTTAGTAAAGGTACTACCTTCCTTGAATTTGATTTAGCATGCAGTACTCTGGGTTGGTTATGTTAACTAAAAAAAAAAAAAAAAAAAAAAAAGTCATTACCTGAGTTCTGCTGTACACTTAGAACACTTAAACAGAACAGCTTTTTAGCTGTTTTAACACTTCACATTTGCCTAACTTACAAACTACCATTGTCTAAATAATGGTTTTGAAATTGCTAAAGCATGATATTTCAGGTTATTTGAATATAAATTCTTATTAAGGTAATTGTGATTACAAAACAATTTTTTTTTACATGGAGAGCTGTACATCATTTAAAATTGCTCAAATGATATCTTGATGTGAACCATAAATCCCAGGTACTTCAAGTTTTAAATTTTATGGTTCAATTGTGAAGTTGTGGGAGAATTTTGGGAGAAAAAATGAATACTGGAGGGTGAGAAGTGGCTCAAATTAACCACTGAGTAAAGTTCACTGCAAGCTTTTTTTTTTTGATTCATTGTAAAAATGGGTAAAACTTATTTCTCTGGTTGTACCTGAAGTAGACTCATGCCATTTGTGTAATCATATGTGTATATAGGGTAATGATGTTTGTCTCAATCTGTCCACTGCAGGTTTTAATTATGAGATACCCTTATTATTCCAGAGTGGTTGTGATGTAAAAAACAATCCAAAAATAATTTTTTTCAAAAAATAAGGGCTGGAGATATAGTTCAGCTTGTAGAGTACTTGCCTATCAAGAACAAGGTCCTGGATTCAGTCTCCAGCACAACAACAACAACAACAACAACAAAAATATATATATATATATGTATATATACACATACATACACTCATATACATATGTGTATATGTATTCACACACACACAAACATACATACATACATATAAACATAGGTACTGAAATATTCTTAGAATTTTTGAACTATAAAATAAGATCAGTATTGATATATGGAAAGGGGTATCACTTAGCAATATATAGTGCAGAAAAGACATTTCTGACTAAGCTCTCTGATAGTTCTCAAAGATATTGATCAATATCATTATTTAGCACAAATGTGATTCAATAATTGTGGCTCTACAAAATTTCTTAACTGAATGTTTTAACATTAAATATTGTATACTGGTACAGAATAATTTTACTTTCTTATATTATGCTTTTATGTGATATATTAGAACATTCTAACTGAATCTGCAGGATAATCCCACTGTAGTTTTGCTTTTCTTTTTTTAATCCCCTTCAGCAGTTGAAGATTGAACCACATGAAATATTATGGCACTGCTTATTATAACAGAGTATTTTCAGTATTGTTTGGTAAACAATAATGAATGCTGTATTTTCTCTTATAAAATAATTATAGTTGCTTCATTAATTATAACATGTATGTGTTAAAGATGAACTATTATTCAAAACATTCATATGTCATACCCTGTCAAAAAATTTAAATCATTTGTGAAGAAATTATATCAAGATCATAAATAGAATGATATAATACAGGAAAGAGAATTTCAAAAAAGAAAAACATACAATTGTATTGATATTAGTTCTGAAATAGTCTATTATTATTTAACAAGATAGTCACCAAGCTGAGGATATTTTTTTTCATAAGTATATCAGCTCTCTGTTTTCTCTGTGAAATTCTGCATGTTTAATGAGTAGTCATTTAGTACACAAGAACATTAAAATTTTCATGCTGTGGCTCTTATAGTAGATCAGCTGGCTCAACTGCTTTAAGAACATTTTTCTTGGATGTTTCCCAAATTTTCCCTACCAAAAGAAACTCAGACAAAATAATACAGGTATTCTCAAAATGAAAGATATTAAATTCACACACACACACACTGCCAAAATTCTTGACACGTAATTACACATAACAATAGATTATTTCCAGCATTATTACTTCATTGTTCTGATTTTCAGTAGCACAGAAGAAAACAGACTAGCATATTGTTTGGAAACCACTCAAGGAAACTGAACAATTTAGGTTTCCTTGATAATTGGACTGGACAAGTTCTTATAATTTTTTTTCCAGGTTAGTAAATTTGAGGCAGAGAGAACTCTATTTGTATTGTCTGAGCACTGAACACATCACTGGCTATATTCTTGTAGATTTCTATTTACAACATAAAGACAGGCAAATTTGTGCAATTGGAGAATCTTAACTTGATAGAACAACACATCATTAACCTATATATGCCTTGTATAAGGCAACAAAAAACCTTTACTTATATCATGTTTACATTGCTAAGAAAAGCAGTTTTACCTCAGTACTACAGTTAGCTGATTATGTGAACATCTCTGCCCTGCTTATGAACTTTCCCAGGACTGGTACAGACCCTCACCTTTTTGTGCACATCACTGTCAAGTATGGCTCCAGCCACAGAAGATACCATAATTGAACTATTATTATGTGCCACATGATCAAATATAAATGGGGGACCAAAAAAAAATTAGAACCAATCAACTATAACTGAGGTACTTAGAAGATTTTAAGAAAATATTTGTACTTATGTAAATTTAAAGAGTGTTAGAAAGGGGGAAGATGGAGTGCTTCAAAGTACTTCTATGCTTTATTATCTCTTTCAGTAGAAATCTACCTACTAAAAATAGAACCAATCAACTATAACTGAGGTACTTAGAAAATTTTAAGAAAATATTTGTACTTATGTAATTTAAAGAGTGTTAGAAAGAGGGAAGATGGAGTGCTTCAAAGTACTTCTATGTTTTATTATCTCTTTCAGTAGAAATCTACCTACCTACTTGTGATTCAGATATGTCATCACAAAGTTACCTTTTCCTGGGTACAGTTATTATGTTTTTATAATTCCAAAGTAAATTTAGTTGGAGAAACCACTCAAAAGTAGGATTTAGAATGAGCTATCTCTGGTAATTAAAAAAGGGGGTAACACAAACAAAACAGAGAAAGATTTGGGGACATAGCTCAGTTGGTAGAGTGCTTGTCTTGCAAGCACAAGGCCCTGAGTTCAATCCCCAGCACCACAAATAAATAAATAAAATGAAATTAAAAATAAATAAAAAGGGGGAAGTGAGTGAGCATGATGGCACATGTCTATAATCCCAGTGACTCAAGTATCTGAGACAGGAGGACTACAAGTTTGAAGCCAGCCTCAGCATCTTAGCAAAAACATGCCTCAAAATAAAAAATAAATAGGACTGGATGCAGTTTATCAGTAAATCGATCCTGGCTTCAATTCCCAGTGCAAAAAAATAATGTGAGAATGGCAAATGCTATGTTTTTAAATCTCAGTGAAAATCAGACTAATGATCTTATTGAAGATAAGACTTAATTAATTCTCAAACCTTTATTTGAAAGGTTACATGTCATTACATCTCAATAAACTCTCCCAGATACCCAAGAACAAATTAACAAATACAACTATCCTAACTAAGAATGATGTGGGTTCTTGTTCTGAATTATATTTATTAAATTGCAGTAATTAACTGAAATACTTTTACCCTTCAAAACTGGAGCCCAGGTCATCAAAACTCTACAATTCATTGGCAATGAGATTGTCTAAATTAAATATGAGATTAGACTCAAAGATTTAAGAAATTCAACTTATAGGGTCTGAAACATTATTCAAATTTAAGTTTGAAAAGTTAGTCTTACATTCAAGCAAAACCCACATAAGTAAAAATTATTGAAAAACAGAAGCACCATTTCAAAATATTCCTACAATATATAAATTCATCAATGGAGCAAGAGCAATTGATCATAATTTTTACAAAAATGTCCATTTCTGAAAACACTTTCTGTTACTTATAGGAATAAAACAGAAATATGCAATGAGAAAATGCAATCTATTTAACTAGACTCAATCATTTGAATCACTTTTGATTTCTGTTTATTTTTGGACAAATGATATTATTAATTTAAAACACTATTCAGACCTTCTTGATCAAAATTTCTATGTAATAGCCTCAAAGATTTAGAAAAAAATTTTAAGAAGTGTGCTGCTATGAAATGTTTACAAACATAGAATTTACTTTCTAAGGTTAAGAGATGGGAGAAAAAACTCCAATTATGTGGGGAAAAAAAGGCATGGTACATCTGTACCTCTGACATATATATCTGGCTAAGCATTTTCTATGTAACTTGATTGTGTTTGAGGATTGAAGAGTAATTAAAAACTGGTACCTTCTAGATAAGATTCCTCTAGTTCAAACCCATCAGACTCCTTTAATGATACTTTACATCCTAAGTCTAAAACAGTTTTTTTTTTTTATTGGAACATATGACCCACCTGAGGAAATATCTAATTTTTTAAAAATGATGTTGGTTCTATGAGCAAAAGGCCACTCAGCTGGTATAGAGGTACATTCAATTCTTCACCAGTTTTTTATTTGTTTTTCATGTCACAGGTCCTGGGATGCAAGATAGGTCCTTTTCTACACCTGGATCCATTGCACCCCAACCCCATGGAAAATGGAGCCTGAGGAAAGTGTAAAGAAACCTCTGCTATGGTCAAGGTCTTTGACTTAAGAATTTACAAATGTTGGAAATTTCCAAGAATGTGGGGAACAAAAAACAGAACACTGTAACTGTACAACTATAGATGTAACTTAAGTCAACGTGGGTAAGTGGTAAGAACCATAATGAATGTCAAATGTGGTTAAGGTAAAAGAAGCAGCAAATAGTCATTTCTAGTTCACTTTTAAAATAAAGGTCCTACGAAATGAGAGAAAGGTGTATTTGTGAAATAGTTATGGAAATAGAATTTACATCTGTGTCTACATTTTTAGTTGCAAAACAAAAGCTTGCTCATTATTGTCAATTTTATAATTCTTTCAAAAGTTTAATAAAAGTGTAATTTTGAAAACTTTGATTAGAAAGTCAGTAAAATAGAAAGCCACCATAAGTAAGCTATATGTTTTCATAAGTGTTCTGTATTTTCTTTGATTATTTTAAAATTCATGATTAATCCCAGGGATGCCCAGTTGATTCAACATACAAAAATCAATAAATGTAATTCATCAAATAAATAGACTTAAAGAGAAGAACCACAGATTATCTCAATAAATGGGAAAAAATGCATTTTTCAAAATACAGTATCCATTCATCTTAAAAACACTAGAGGGCTGGGGATATAGATCAGTTGGTAGAGTGCCTGCCTCACATGCACAAGCCCTGGGTTCAATCCCCACCAATGCAGAAAAAAAATAAGAAAAAGAAAAACTAGGGATAGAATAAAAATACCTCAACTTTATAAAAATTATATACATCAAAACCAAGGCCAACATTCTAAATAGAGAAAAATTGAAAGCATTTCCTATAACAATTTGAACAAGACAGATATGCCCTCTTTAACCACTTCTACTCAACTTAGTCCTTGAAGTTAAGCAAAAAAAGAAATTAAAATGATATAAGTAGGCAAAGAAGATATCAAACTATATTTTCTGATGACATGACCTTATATTTAGAAGACCCAAAAACTCTGTATCCAAAGGAGTCAAGATCAGTATACTGTCCCAGCAATTTGGGAGGCAGAGGCAGGAGGATCAGGAGTTCAAAGACAGTCTAACAAGACCCTACACAATTCTGAAAGAACTTGTCTCTAAATAAAACATGAAAAAGGTAGGTGGGGATGTGACTCGGTTAAGTACCCTGGGTTCAATCCCTGGTAAGAAAAGAAAAACATCAACCTATTACAGTGATGTGGACACATCAATATATATAGCAGCTCAATTCAAAATAGCCAAGCTATGGAACCAATCGAGGAGCCCTTCAATAGATAAATAGGTCAAGAAAATGTGGTATAAATATACAATGTAATATTGCTCATATATAATGAAGAATGACTTTTTGACACTTGCTAATAAATAGGTGAATCTTAGTATGGACTATCATGCTAACTAAAATAAGCCAATCCCCAAAATACAAAGGTTGAATGCTCTCTCTGGATGCTAGAACACAAGAAAGTAGTGGGGAAGAATAGTAGCTATGTAGATTAGACAAAGGGAAAAGAAGGGAATGGGTATAGGAATGGAAAAGACAGTGGAATAAATGACAAAATTTTCCTTACATATGTAAATACAACGCAATGAATCACATCATGTACAATCACAAGACTGGGATCCCAATTAGAATTTGATGTACTCCATATTTCTTTAAATACATCACAATATCCTTATTGTTATGTATATCTAAAAGGAACAAATTTAAAAAAGACAAATATCTGCCAGAAAACTTCTAGAACTCATAAATGAATTCTGCAAAATGCTATGAATCAATTATGCTATTATACACCACCAATGAATCAATTTTAAAGAGAAATTAGGAAATCTATCGCATTCACAATAATCTCAAAAATATACCTTGTAATTAATCTAACAAAAGAGGTGAAACTTCAAAGAAGAGTACAGAACTCTATAGAAAAAAATTGAAGAACTTAGAAGATGGAAAGATCTCCCATGTACTTGGATGGGTAGAATTAATATTCACCAAATGACCACACTACCAAAAGTTGTATAAAGATTTAATGCAATTCCTATTAAAATTCCAATGATGGGTCTGGGGTTGTAACTCAGTGGTAGAGCACTTGCATAGAATGTGTGAGGTACTGGGTTTGATTCTCAGTAGCACATACAAATAAGTGAATAAAATAAAGGTCAATCAACATCTAAAAAAATCTGGTGGCATTCACCATAGTAACAGAAAAAAGTGTCATGAAATTTATTTGGGAAAATAACAAGCCCTGAAGAGTAAAAGCAATCCTTAGCAAAAAAAAGTGAAGCAAGAGCATTACAATTCCAGATGTTCAATTATACTATATAGTTATAGTAACAAAAACGCATGTTATTGGCACCAAATCAGGGAAGAAGACCAACGGAGTAGAATAGAAGGCACAGAGACAAAACCATATACATAGAATAATCTCATACTGGATAAAGTCACCAAAAATATACATTGGAGAAAAGACAATCATCTTCAAAAAATGGTGCTAGAAAATCTGGAAATCCATGTGTAGTGAAATGGAACTTAACCCTTCTCTTTCACCCTGCAAATAACTGAACTCAACATGGATGAAACACCTAGGTATTAGACCAGAGACCCTGCTCATACTAGAAGAAAATAAAGGCCTCACATGCCATCAAGTTGACTTAGTAACCAACTTCTTCAAGAAGACTCCTGAAGTGCAATAATTAAAATAAAAAAATCAATAAATGGGATGACATCAAACTAAAAAACTTCTTCACAAACAAACAAACACTCAAGAACATGGAGAGCCTACAAAATGGGAGAAAATCTTTGCCATCTGCACCTCAAATAAGGCACTAATTTCCTGAGTGTGCAAAGAACTTAAAAAGTGTAACACCAAAAAAACAAATAATCAATAAATGGGCAAAGGAACTAAACAGACACTTCTCAAAAGAAGAAATTTGAATGGTCAAGAAATATTTGAAAAATGTTCAACATCTCTTGCAATTAGAGAAATGCAAATTAAAACTGCACTGAGATTTCACTTCACTCCCATCAGAATGGCAATTATTAAGAATACAAGTAGCAATAAATGTTGGTGAGAATGTGGGGGAAAATGTACGCTCATGCTTATATTGCTGGTGGGATTGTCAACTGATGCAACCACTCTGAAAAGCAGTATGTAGATTCCTCAAAAGAACTAGGAATGGAACCAACCAATCAATTTAGTTATCCCATTCCTTGGTATATATCCAAAGGAGTTAAAAGCAGCATACTCATGACACAGCTACATTGATGTTAATAGCAGTTCAACTGACAATAGCTAAGCTGTGGAACCAACCAGGGTGTCCTTCAAAAGATGAATGAATAAAGAAAATGTGATAACACACACACACACACACACACACACACACACAGAGTGGGGTATTACTCAGCCATAAAAAATAATGGCTTTATGACATTTGCCAGTAAATTGATGGATCTGGAGACTACCATGCTAAATGAAGCAGCCAGTGTGCAAAATTCAAAGGAATAATGTTCTCTCCAATAGGTGGAAGCTAACCCACAATAAGGGGGTAAAATAGAAGCTCAGTAGAGTATACAATGAAGAATGGAGGGAAGAAAGTGTCATGAACAAAGCAAAGATGGTAGAATGAATCTGACATAATTTTCCTGTGTACATATCTGAAAACTTCACAGTGAACCCATCATGGTGTACATTCACAA
Organism: Sciurus carolinensis; assembly: GCF_902686445.1. Lineage (NCBI taxonomy): Eukaryota > Metazoa > Chordata > Mammalia > Rodentia > Sciuridae > Sciurus > Sciurus carolinensis. The sequence goes on along the minus strand of NW_025920224.1, from coordinate 216,811 downwards.
GAATGAGGTACTAATTAGAATAAGATATAGTCCTTGCTTGTATAATTAGATCAAAAGGGATTCTACTGTCATGTATAACAAAAACATCTAAATTTTAAAAATAAAATAAATGATACACTCCATGTTTGTATTAATGTCAAAACAGATTCTACTTTCATGTATAGCTAGAAAGAACAAAATAATTATTTTAAAAAAATTTAATTTGATTTTGTGCATAGGGTGGCAAAAACTGAGAGTAGTGTACATGAAAAAAATTAAAGCACATCTGACATATGATTGGTGGTGACTTTTGAAGTCCAATGTCATCTTTGTGAAATTTTACGGACACCTTCTAGCTCTATCCAGAAAGAAATATTACACATACTAAAACAAACCCTGTATCTTGCTCCATAATTACATAATGGGATATTTAAAGATGGACTTCTACCTTTAAGACAATAGTAGAATAACAGATTCACAGTTCAGGTTTACTTCAAATCCATCATTCAGTTTTTCTTTTAGTTCTCTGCAAGACCTTATGTTAGCTGACTGCCTGAAGATGTATAATCAAGAGAATAGGCATTTGCTTTCTTTGACTGTCAGAGGCCAATTTGAGAGCAGTGAGGCACCAGAGCCAGACAGCTGACTACAAGTGTTCAAGTCAATTTTAAGAAAACACTGTGGTGGTGATCAGGGACTTGGTCTGAAGATATATTGGTCAATTGATACAAAATTTCAGCTAGATGAAAAGAAGTTCAGGTGATTTCTTTTTTAACATGGTGACTATATTTAATAATAACACTATGTATTTTAAAATTACTGAGAGTAGATTTTAAGTTTTCTCTAATTTCTTGTTTTTCTATTTGTATGTCTTCTACCTTCAGTGTTGAAAAAGAAAAGATTTTGGAGACAAGCAGTCCATGAGATTTGAAAGCCAGTTATTTCATATGTAACCTTATATTCTGTGGTTACTTTTTCATTTTTAAGGTAACAATGTTGATGATAATAATAACTGCCCCTTAAATTGTTGTTAAAGATAAAATGATAAAATGACAATCATAGTGTCTGCCATATACAGAGGTACAACATAACAGAAAATACCATCCATTTATTAGAAAAATTGAAGGATACTGGATACTCATTAAATATCTCTTTAAAATTTTTTTTAGTTGCTGATGGACCTTTATTTTTATTAGTTTATTTATATGTGGTACTGAGAATTCAACTCAGTGCCTCACACATGCTTGGCAAGTTTTCTACCACTGATACACAACTCCATCCCTCAATAAATGTTCTTATCAGTGTTTTTTTATGTGTAATGTAATAAAAAATGCAAGCTCAGTGGTTTCCTTCAGGCTCATTCTTTAAAAAAAAAGAAAAATTAAACCCCACAGAATATATCTTGATGAAGAGATTGTGGAAATACATGTAAGCTAGTCTTTAAAACCTCAGAAAACACAAGATTGAGAAGTCTCTTCTGTTACAGTGACAAAGAAGACTTTAAGAACTATGTGGAGTTTGAGAAAGGATATGCGAGAGGCAATGTTGATCCCTTGCAGAGCATAGTCTAATTTATCTGAGCAGGTTTTTGCTGCTTTTCATAAAACAGATTAGATCTCTTCCTTATGTTGCAATTGCTACATAGGACTAGCTATGTAAAAATGTTGAAAACTGGATTAGGCCACAATTAAATAGTGGGGAAAAAAACAATGTGAGAAGAAGAAAGAAAAGAGAAAAAAAAAAGAGGGCAAGATAAGGAAAAAATGAGAAGGGGTATTGTTTGTATTAAGTTGTTCTCCAGAAAGAAGCAATGTTTATTACTTGATTTCTCACTCTACTACTGATAATGGAGATAGAGAACCAATTTTGTAGATTAGTTTTCCTTCCTTTACAATTTCAAAATCTCTCACATATCTTTCCAGTACACAATTTTAGAAAGTATGTTGAAGGCAGCATGGAAAGCCACAAATATGAGTGAGATTAGCCTGTTCACAGTGACTCATATGGGAAACAAGACTGATTTCCCTGAAGGGAGCAAGACTAGTGGTGGTTAAGATAAAAGCAGGTATAGGAGTAGATGAAACATCATCAGGGAGGAAGAAAGCATCAAATGCAGTCTGAAGAAAGTAAGCACATCTACTCAGTGGGAAGGAGGGAAGTGAAACCAGGGCAATGAGCATCTGGCACAGTGCTTTACACTAAAAGTGAGAAAGGGCTTATGTTGGGAAAGGTGTTATTAGCAAAATAGGCAGAGTTAAGGGAAATGAAATAGGCATTATGCTTTTACCATACCATAGTGTCAAAATGTTTAACTCCAAAATGAAAGTTTATGGATTTTTACACCATTTAAATATATAAAGAGAACACTTTAAAATTTACTTCTAAATTGGGCCACTCTTCTTCTTCCCTACCCCCTGCACAAAAGCACAGATAAAAATTAAAAACATTGGACAAAGGAACTAGTGCTTACATACTAACCAGTACAAGTATACAGGTAAGACTTCATTGTCTTCTGATACCCATCAATGGGTAACTTCCTTTAACTAATGTGAACAATTCAGGGAGCACACAGGGCAGTGTATTTGAGTACAAAGAAGCACTTTTATCTGCTTTGACTCTGATATGGGCAAGAGGTTAAAAGGAAAAGCTGAAGAAAAAAAGGGAGTGACTATATTTCTACTTACTGCTACTTATAGAGAAGTCATGCCTATTGCTTACTTATAAAACCATACACTTTCAAACCTTCAGCTTTTTCTTTAAAACACTAGAAAAATCAAAAGAAAAAGTATTTCATCAGGATGAAAATTTGGATCCTTGTCTTTGTACTAAATTTGTGCTCAGGAAGGAAATCTTGTGCCAAAGGAAGGTTCTTGTAAAGGAGGAAAAGCAAACTCACCATTTGAATCCTGAGACACAGCCAGGTGCCTGGGTTTCAGGATAAATTGGCACTGTATTCTAGGGTGAAACTCTTCCATGAGGAAGAACTGTAGGAGGTTAAGTGGTGGTGCAGTACTTTTGATCTCTGTGTCAGAGTGCAGTGTCATGAAGAGTGCACATTTTTATTACATAGGGATATTTGTCTCTTATAAAAGGGAAAAATCTACACATAAGACTGTATGGTGGCTAGTATTGTGACTAAGTTTGCTGCAAACCAAAATGTACTGTAGCTTACTACTTGGGTTTTTCTGTAAGGAATCTGTCTGTTGCCTGAATTTCCACCATATACACTCTTACAGATGGTGAAAACTACCTAATGCAACAGTCCTTCCCACATACTATTATGTGGACTAAGTATAACTGTAGAAAAAACAGTTCTTTAAAAATTACTTTGTGAAATGAGTATTCACATCAGTTTGTGAGCTGCATTAATGTTGGCTCTGTCTTCTCAGTGATGAGCATTTAAAAGTGTTCTAGCTTCTTCTTTGACAATAAGCAGATATGTAGGCTGGAGATATACATCAGTTGGTAGAGTTCTTGCCTTGCATGCACAAGGCCCTGGGTTCAATCCTCAGCACCTAATAATAATAATAATAATAATAATAATATAGTAGTAGTAGATATGTAAACCTTTACCAAATCCATGTTTTCCCATGATCTCAATTCCAAAGATTTAAAGTATTTACTAATAAGAAAAGCATTATAAGTAAATATTAGTGGCTAACATAATTTAAATGACAACAACAAAGTGCTATATAGGTGAAGCATCACTCTTATCTAGCATGTCTCTCTTGAAAGGACATTTCTTTATTTTTGTGAATATATATAGCAGTTACTCAAGAACACTGGAATTGGGGCTGTGTTTGTGATTCAGTGGTAGGGTGCTTGCCTACCATGTGTTTGATCCTCAGCACCACAATAAATAAATAAAATAAAGGTATTGTGTCCATCTATAATTAATTGTTTTAATTTTAGAAAAGAATATTCATACAGTTTGACTTGATTTCTGCCTTTCTTTCTCTGCTACAATCTGGTTTTCACAGGTAATCATCCCAAGGAAGATTACAGAGGATTCAAAACATAGAAATGAATGCAGAGTAAGATTTACAAACTAGAAATACTAAACCCTGAAATCTGAACAAAATATGATTTTTTCTCTCTGGTACTCTAATTTCCTCTAGATGTAATACACAAATACTCTCATGCTGTAGAATTTTTAGTTAGATGGCAATTTCTTTTCAATTCTTACAGCTGAATGTAACTTCATAAACTCTCACTGTTCTTTCTACATGGCATAGTATATGATATAAAGCTGTTTTCATATTTACTCTTTTTAGTAAATGTTATTTTTTAAATTTATTTTTATTATAAACAAATGGGATACATGTTGTTTCTCTGTTTGTATATGGAGTAAATGCATACCATTGGTGTAATCATACATTTACACAGGTTAATGCTGTTTGATTCATTCTGTTCTTTTCCCTTCCCCTGACCCCTCTTTTCCTTCTATACAGTAACCTCCTTCCTCCATTCTTGCCTCCTCCCCTATAGCAACTGTTATAATTTTCAGTGCTAAATGCAAAAAATTGGTTTCTATAACAACAGAAATAAAATTCATTTATTAATATTATATTCCATGAAATTTCTATAAGGTCTAGCAATAAAGTTTGTAAGCCTGGAAGTTTCTATCTAGTTTTAATTAGTCTACTAAAATAATTATTTAAGTATACCTCTGACTTTTGATGAAAACTCTCATTTTTATTAGTTTTTCCAATAAAATTGAAAAATAAGATATCTGACAGCATTTTGCCCTCAGCCTAATTTTTCGTGATTTTCTATATTCCAAATCTGAGCATGAGAATGCACAGAAATATTTTATACAGAACTCTGGTTTTAGATTACTCAGATCACTTGAAACAGTGTGAAATATGCAAAAGTAACATAATTGAAAATCGAAAGTTTATAAGAAATATTTATGATATGCATTGCACATTATCTATTTAAATTTATTTTAAAATTCTTAATAAATTATCATCATTTTTATTGTTGTCCTGATCTCAAGAGCTGTCAAATCCAGTAGTGATGGCACACGACTATAATCTCAGTACCTCGGGAGGCAGAAGCAGGACTACCAGTTTGAGATCAACCTCAGCATATTAGCAAGTCCCTAAGCAACTTATAGAGACAATGTCTCAAAATAAAATATAAAAAGGACTAGAGATGTGGCTTGATGGTTAAGCACTTCTGGGTTCAATCCCTGGTATCAGAAAAAAAAAAAAACTTCTAAAGATAGTATCCAATGTTTTAATTGCTCCATATCTGTTAATTACACTGAATTGAATTATGTATCAAGAAATTGTTAGCTAAAAAATTGAAATAACATGAGTTGCAACCTATTTATCAACTATTTCTTGAAATAAATGCTGTGAAATTGGCCACAGTGAAAAACAAAAAGAAATAGTAAAATTGGTTAGCAATGTAGTATTTGGTGAATTAGTGAAGATCTTAAGAATCACAATGGGTTCATTTTATTTTATTTATGATTCCTGAGGAAATTCTGTTCACAGGATAGTTATTCCATAATTATTGATCAACTAAGTTGTCATGATTGAATTAAAAATCATTTTCTACAGAGCCAACATAGTATTAGGTAATAAAGAGAACAGGGAATTCAATAACTGAATGTGAAAATCAAATTTATAGGTAAAATTTAATGTCAATTTTTATTTCTTTAAAAAATAGCTTGGTGAGACAGTTTAGTATCAATTGAAAAAGGAAGGAGAAAAATTTACTTTCTTCTCCCAACTATACCATTAGCTACTTAAGTGAGAATATATTATTGTTAAGCACACAGTAAAGCCTTGTAGATATTTGTTAAATTCATACTACATGAGATTTAAATTTAATATTCTCTAAGCTAAGGACCCTAGGACCAATTTTTATATTAAAAAGGTGAGCTTTACTAGCTCTGTGCTAAGCTAAATTGAACATACAAGGACAATCTGCAGCAAACTCAAAAAGAATTCTGAGGTATCTATAGAGATCACAGAATTCCCAAAGACAGTGCATACAGTGCAATGCTACCTAAAATGTATTGGCTATGCACATATGTTTTACATAAGATAACTGTCAAATAAATCAGCAATTAGGGCTCTGGACTTGACAGAGCTGACGTGACATATAAAAGCAGAATAAATGATCACAAAATGATATAAACACAAAGTATATAAAAACAAAGCAACATGAAATCCACTGATAATTTACATGTTCTTCTTTTATAATATTTTTTCCATTTAGGCCAGTTACTTGACAAAACAAATTGCCTCCAAAAGTTGTTGATTAACTGAATTTTAATTTTTATAAAAAGCATTTTAAATGCATTGATTTCTAAAGTGTTCCATGTAGGTCCAAAGATTATGCAAAAGTAACTCAGAGTCCAATCAACAGGGAGGACTTGAAGTGCCCAATCCAGAAACTGCCTTCTACTAGAGTAACAAAGCAATGTTACATACACAGCCTTAACTTAAAATATAAGTTTCATGGAAATTTGAAGAAACTCTTTCATAGAGTCTATAGTGAAGAAGAAACAAATTACCTTGTTTCTGAGATAATTTTTCTTAGCATTAGCTATATATTTTCATAGCAGTAATTACATGAAGTTTATTTTTCTCTGAAAGTCTTTCTGGGAGAGAAAAACAATTGCAATTCAGTAGGGAGAGTTCTTTGACTAGTAAACAAATAACAAGACAGACAAAAGTAGAAATATAAGTATTCTGTTTCATATTAGCAGAACTCATAAGTAGTGCACAAAAAAAGCAAAGGACAGCATGAACATATTTTCCAAGCCTGCATTCCTATTTGGGAAAATAACTCTCTGGAAACAGGGTTCCCTGAAAGAGACTGTTGCCATTAAAACTGTGTCAGAGAGCAAAATAGTGTCACTTCATTCTTGATTCATTCATGGTTTCAGTGATAAAAGCAGAGTACCCCAACCTGTTCACAGCTCTTGTCAAACTGAGAGTGGTAATTCAGGTTCCCTCACACACATATTTTCATACATAAAAAATGTGCCTAAAAAAACAAGGGATTTTTCCATGAATTCCATAACATAAACACCTGCCACAAAATCTTAATTGAGGTATGTGTGCTTTATTTCTACTGTGCTATAGGAAAACTTTTTAGTCTCACACTTTTAAAAATTGAGTATTTCCCTCAAACTATAGCATCTGGTGCTCAGAAATTGGTCAGAACTTTTGCATAACCTTTTACTTCTGTTGAAACATAACTCTTTTGCTTTACATATTTTCCACAAACAACTATTCCATGTGATTTTGAGCTGCTGTAAAGTATAACAGCTGATAGTTTTATAAAAATATTGCCATCTTTTCCTTATTGATAACATCTTTGTTCTTGTACCATAACTTCAGTCAAAACATTATACATAATAACTTGGGTTAAAGATTTAATATTTATTTAACAATATGATTGGCATAAACAATCTAATCCATTAAAATACCTCTCCCAGATCATCCACTTTTTTATCTGCAAGTATTCAATCCACAAAATCTCAAAGATTGAAGAACTTTTCAAAACTATTTTCAAGATGTGAGATGTTTGGAGACACTTGCTTTATGCTAATAGGGAACACCTTCCTGTGGATGTAACTTTAAGCCTCTCTCTTTTCTCTTGAAAAGGTCTCAGAGAAACATTCACATCAGTGATAAGAAAGACATAACTGAAAAGCAATATTTTTCCAAGCATAAATGCTAAATATTGAAATTAATACTAATTTATCTTGTTCCATTTCCTCTAGAGTTTAGTTTTCATGTACACAGAGATAAACATATACCCTGGAAAATGTTTCTCCATCATAATATCTCTCAACACTTACTTATAAAGCACATTCACTGTCTACCTTCCTGCCTGCCTGTCTCTCTTTTTAGTCATGGAGTTTTCTGCATTATGCAGGGATTTTGAATTTAATTTCCTGGCTTACAAACACCTAGACACAATTTCCAATGTCCCTGGTGAATATTTTGATGAGACTCCTCTTTGGGTAGTCTTTCTCTTTCTCCACATTGATGTATCTAATAAAATGCAATGATAACCCAAAAGAAAACAAAGTCACGTGAATTTTGCTATGGTTTACTTTAAAATAAATTTATTTTGCTAAGGTTTTCAGTATATTCATATGTGGTTTTTAAAGACATATAAATGACTCATCAAATAGATTATGTTATGGATTAAAAGAGGCTTTGTAAAATTTAGTACCTCTCAGATGTGGTAACACATGCCTTTAATCCTAGTAACTTAGGAGGCTAAGGCAGGTCCACAACTTTGAGTCCAGTCTCAATAATTAAGAACCCCAGCAAGTTAATTAGACCCTGTTTCTAAATAAACAAATAACAAATAAATAATTAAAAGTTGTAGATATAGTGCAAAGGCAAAGCACTCTGGATTGAAACTATATCCCACCTTCTTTTTTTTGGACATTAGGAGTGAGGTCTAACAATCATGGAATTGAAGATCCAGGTAATATGAGGCTTGAGAATGATAAGCTTCAGGAACATCTGCATGATGTTATAGTCTGAATGCCTCCCTGTTTTCTTGAAGGGGTATTGCATCTTGCTTATAAGTACAAGAAGACAACACATAATACTTTACTAGATCAAACAAAAGCAATGAACACCTTTCATTTAGCTTTTCATCATTATTTGGGGAGAGGAAACTGGGAAAAAAGAGTGAAGGACTCTGGGTCCAACACATGATCCTAAGTTGAGCACTTTAGTCTGTATGCTCAATGACAGGGATATAATCAATCTTTGATTTTTGAGGTACTCCACAGAAAACCTCATATTTATGGAAACTCAATAGATAGATATGTTAAAGAAACTTCAAGTGTTAAATTGGAGACAACAGAAAGAGATGGAAGGTGTTACTTAAAGCTTTTAATTTACTTACTACATGTTAAAATTTAAAAATAACTATACTAAGAAAATACCTCTGAAGGGAAGAAAACCATTTGTCCTTTTACTCTGGAGAACTGCAATCAAAGCAAGGGGAGGAGAAAAATTAAATCACATAAATGCTAACACTAACATTTTGAAAATTGCTAATCTAAATAAGATGAAAGCAAGACTGTTCTTGTGATGTAGTTTTTCACATGAGCTGTAAACCTGGAATAATTATGTTCTGGAGATCCTAACAATGCCCCCTAGGAAAAATTGCAGAGTCAATTTTAACTTATGCTAAATTCCTTTGGATGGATCCAAGGGAGATCAATTTTTATTCATTCCTCATTTGAAATTGTTTTGTTTTAATTTTAAGAATATTTATAAAACATGAAATGATAATATCTATAGAAATTTGCTTTTGAAAAGAAAATATGATATGGGAAATATAATGGAGAGAAAATATGATGGGAAAAATTATGATGGAAAAGAATAATGATACAAACACATGCTTTTTTCAACATAGCCTCTGAATCCTCTGGTAACAATTTACCTTCTGTCTGGAACTCTAAGTTCTTTTTTCAGTAATTGTGAATATTCTTTCTAAAACATTCACCAAGAAATCTGAGGATGTCTAACCTGATTCTCATTTAAGAGAATCAATGTCAAATATTGAAGTCAGTTCTCTTGTAACATCAGTCTCTAACTTTTCTGTTCATTTTCAATCACTCCTAAAGCATTATTTTTGAATGATGTTCCATTATGCAACTATCTGGAAACAATTCCCCATCAAGTGTGATATCCTGAAATATACGAAGTAAGAGCATGTTCTTATTCTTTGTCATTTAACTTTCATTAGATTGCTTTCTACTCTCAAGTTCTGAATTAGAATGGTGTTTATTTTCTAAGTACAACCAGGTTGATTCTGAATGGACTTCTCTGGACATAGGTAGGCCTTCTTCAGTACAAAGATATCTCATTTTACTACCATCTACTTTATTGTGCTTTTCAGAAATTATACCTATTTTCTATTTGGAGGTTTGTAAAACCTGCTTCAAGCATATCTATTAGCTTCATTTTTTAAAACAGCTCAGATGATTGCTACAAATTTTAGCAATAAAGAATTTTTAAATCAAGGTGCATACTTTTGTATGATAGCATCATTGCACACTTAGTACAGTAAAATATAGTATAAACATCTTTTATATGCAAAAAAAATGAAAAAATTGTGTGACTTACTTTAATGTGCTCTTCACATTATTGCACTGGACTGGAATCAAATCCACAGTATCTTTGAGGTATGCTTATACTAGGGTTCCTTGAGCTATTCCAGAACCCCTTGACACAGACAGCAATCAGAAATCAACTATACCATTTTCCACTGTCCCTACCTGAAAGATAATCTTTATGTACAATACGGGTAGTTGTACATGAAGTCATAAATTAGTTGTGCTGTATAAATGAGTATGCTAGCATGCTATATATTATCTTTAGGTTCACACAGTTCCAGGCTTAAATTCATGACCCTCCACTTAATAATCATTGAATTATTAAGTAAAATAAAAAGCCATAAAATAGCATATGATAGGTCTGTAGTGCATTACAGAACTTAGTGGCAAGCCTGATCTTTGTTAGAAGAATAACAGTTTGGGTTATTATAGTTATCTGACTTCAGGACTTTGCCCAGGCAGGTTGGTAATAATGAGAATAAAATAATAATAAAAATCCTCAAGTGCATATGATGAACAATAACTCTTTGAGTATAAAATGAACACTGGAGTTGGGGAAAACAGGTGTGCATTTGGTATGCTCACCATGAGTCAAAAGTCCTAACTAAACACATTCAGATTACAAATATGAGTATTCTGTGTTTATACATTTGCCACAATCTCAGATAGTAATATGACTTGAGAAACTAGTTTTCAACCAAAATCTAAATTTGGATTTCACTGACACATTATACAGGTACCAAACCAAAACTGGAGACACAATTCAGAAAACTGAGTATTTTGTAATATTCATTTTATTGGTGTATTAAAAACTATTTTGCTCAAAAAAACTATTTTACAAAATATACATAGTATAAACTATTCAAATATAATTATAATACTTTATAAAATTTGCCTCAATAAAGGTCTGCTATAAAAAGTTGAAAAGACTGATGAGGCCTAAAAACTCAATGTGTAAAACAAGCAACAATCCATTAGAAAAGGGTATTTAGAGAAAGCAGTTTCCTAGAGATCCTACCACTCTATTTTATACTCTTATTTCTAAGTTTCCTCTCTTCAAGTTGTTTTGGTATTTTCAACCCTTTTAAAATCACTGTCAAAACCAAAGTGACTCCAAGAGTTTCTTATATTGATACATGACTTTCATATGGACTTTAATCCAGTGGTCTATCAGAGAAACATAAGGTGCATGAGTATTTTGGTTGGATGTGTTTCAAAGGTTTTAAAAAAAATACCTCAGAAACAAATGTTTCAAACATTATAGAAACAAAATTTGAATAAAACTTTCCTCTTTTCCCAGACCTTATTTCAGCTGTGGAGTCAGGCAAATACAGGGAAAGTAGCAGTTTTTACCTTAAAGTGACCAGGTAGTTCACTTTGGGCCAGTCCAAGACAAAGGATGTTACAGAATTGATGTTGTCTTCTTCCATTTCATCCACAGCAGTCCAAATATCTGTTAGTGTTATTTTGTTTTTTTTTACTCAAGTTATTTCATCTAGAAAGATAAAAACAAAACAGAACTTGATATTTTATTTCTTAAATTTACAGAAACTTCTGTGTTTGTTATGACAAGACATTTTCTCATAATAATGGTCAGAGAATATCTCATGGTACTTATCTTCAGTGCCTAGCAGAGTAAGTGCTAATATGGTTGGATATCTAGATCCAGAAAGTCCTTCACAATATCTGGGGAACAATTTTAACCTCATACCTGTGTTTATGACAGCTTTGTTTTTTTAATTTTTTAACCTAGTTATTTTCATTTTTCTATATGCTGAGTATTTGGATCAAACACCCATTTGAAATTTACTGCAGTTATAAATATTCATAAATTATTTGCAACTTGCTTATTTTCAAAGACTTAAGTTACTGGAATTGCCATCATTTATTAAAATATTTACAAATATATCTTATGGCAGATGTTCTAAAAATATTCAAATTAAGAGAAATCTATCATACATTTCAGCTCTATGGTTACAAGATTGTAACCATTGTAACTTTAGAAGAGTAGGTTGTTTTAAATTTTACTTCTTATGATTTCATTGACCATTACCTCCTATGTTCTGGTAAAAAATCTGAAAAACTATGACCTAAAACAGTCTAAACTAAATTGGAAAAGAAAAAAGCAGAAGAATAGAGCTGACACAATCATCTTTTATCTCTGAGAAACTCAAAAGTAACCTACTTGTTAATATTATCAGTAAAACTGCTTTTTGACAATCTCTAATATGGAAATTTCCATCGCTTTGGTTTTATGGATAGTTTTAGTTCTCATGAAGGATCTGAGACTCAAAATTTAGAAGGCCCTGAGATGGACAAATACTCAGGAAAGTCTGACACTTTGTATCATTCAGAGTCATCTGAGTAAATGCTAAAAGATAAAGGGAAATCAAAGATAGCTTATGTAGATAGAACCCTAAAGCTCCTCTACTTCATTGAACACTTAATGCTAAAAATTCTAAGTGGAATTTATAAAATAAAAAAGAATTTTTGAAGAACTATAGATACAGGCTAACATAATTTCAATGTTCCATTTGTGCCTCCCATAGGGTTCACTGACTTTCAAGGTAAGATAAAAATGCTTTGTAGAATAATGGCTCTTTTTTGTTTTGTAATAGTTTTACACCATTATTGACCTGTAGATTTTTTTGTGAAAACAGACTTGATTACCAATCAAAATCTTATTTCTTAATGGAATATAGGTAACAATGAAGGAAAACTAAAATTTCTTTGTGTGGGAAGTATTTTGCTATATTTGTTTTTTATTCAGGTCTCTGAATTAGATTTCATGTGCAGACATGTATCTATTGATCTAGAAACAGTGATTCCAATAATTCTCTAGATCAAAAAGTGTCAATGTTGCCAATTTCTGATGTCAAGAAAGGTGATTTTGGCATGTGCAACAATGTTTTCTGTTCTCCTTTACTAAAAATAATAGTTGATATTTACTGAAAACTTACCAGGTGCTACTGTGTAAATGTCTACAATACTATTTACTTTAACTCTCAGATGTTTTATCCTTGAGTAAATGGGGTCCTAGAGAGATTAACTTGCCAAAAGTGAAACAGCTTTAAAAAGCAGTGGTATAATCTGAGCAGGGAAATAGTACACTTCTGAGCTTATTTATGTTCTTAACTTCTAAGAACCTGCAGAAAGACCTGGAAATTGTGATCCATATAAAGCAAATGAATGGAAGTCACTTTCCATGAAATTCCCTTTAGTTTTTCTGTCTTAGGTCTAATTTTTGCAGTTACCCTCAGATACAAGTATTCCTTATATGATTATTTTTATTACAGGTCTGGGGGAGAAAAATAGTGAACAGTTATATATATAAAGGTAGAATTCTAGCTCACAAGTATTAAAAACAAGTATTCCAATAAATCTTTGTTCTAAAATGGACACTCCTGGGGTCATAGTGTACTTCTAATGTTTACTTTCAAACTCCAATAGTATTATACTGCAGAAATTAAAGAATATAAATCTAGTGCTTACTGGCTGCAACAGTATTGCTATTATTATCTGGAATTGTACTACACCAAAAGAAATTAAATAAAATTCTAACATTTTAGGTTGTATTATTACATTATAATTTTACATAGGTCATTCTCATAGTGATATATTCCCATATGCATGTATTATAATTTACTCTAATTCATTCCCTGGTTCTTCCCCTTGTCCTCATTACCTCCTTTGCCCTGTTCCCCTTCTTCTTCTCTTCTGGTCTTTCTTTAATTTATTTACATTTTTTTTCCATTGGTGCACACATAAATGTGGGATTTACAATGCTGTATTCACAATTAATACGGTATATTTTTTCAGAACAACTTCTTGTTCTTTCTCTTTCCCTTCTTACCCAAACTCAATCGCCAAACTCTCCTCTACTGACTTGCCTATTTCCCTGAGATGCTACCTTTTCATTCTTTTTTTCTAAATTCTGTATCTAAGGGGAAACTGACTGAAATCAAAACAATAACTTCCCATAATCAATTACTTTTTTTTCTACATGTAGTTTATTGTTTCCAAATTTTTAAGATGAAAAGTATATTGGGAATTTTATTCTGGAAGAAATTCCAGTGAACTCGGAAAATGGTAGTTTTCTTCTCCTTTTCATATAGAGTTGTTATATAGTTACATTTTGGGGTAGAAATCACAATATATGCCACAGATATCCAATCAAAATTCTAGTGAAAATTACTAATCAGAAGATTGTTTAAATCTCTCTTACCTACACAGAATTCATGGCTTATCATTTGCTTATGGAAGGAAATATGAGATTAATGATGGTTTGAGTGGGTGTGAAGTGAGTAGTAATTTCTTTTCTGTTAATAGCACATGGTTTTCTTATGGTTATTAGCAGAGAAAACATTGACTTCCTTCTAAAACTTTAATATTTACAAAACAGACCCTGTTTTTTAACATTAAAAGCCCTAATATTATTTTGAAAATAACATACCTTTCTAACATATGGCCATTAAAACCCATCTGTCTTTAATCCTTTTTCCAATTTAGTATGGGAAAGATTGATAATGAACTCAAAACTATTCTCAGAAATACTGTCAATATTCAGCACTAAATGGAGCAAATTTATTATTTTACAATTAAAAAATACAATGAAAACCTCTCTATTGAACTCATGAACATTCACCTAGTTTAACCAAATAAATATGTGGAAGCTGGTCAATTATTTATCCCACTTGACTTTATTTCTGTGAGCTCATCATGACTGAAACAGTTTCTTAAGGACCCTGAAGAGGAGCTGATATGAGGAACATGTGGCTGCCACCTGCCTTTTATGATTGAAAATCAATGAACTAAGTAATGAATACTAAGTGCTGACTCAGATTATTTCAACAAATTAAATGATTCAGGACACCACCCAGTCTTTCATCCAAGTATGAAAAGGCAAAAGACACACATTTGCTATTCCAGGGGTTGCTTCTTTTTGATTTTTGTTCATTTTAGAAAAATATTATTTTCTATTAAGATGATTTATGAATATGAGTACATGTTTGCTATGAGAATGGACATGTAAACTACATTCTGAAAATTTGTGATCATAAATTTTGCAAGGTGGTAGCATTTGATAATTATTATTTCATCAGATAATTATGTACTATTTTAAGGGCCTGGGGTTTTCACAAATAACTAATAATAAATAATAGATGACTTGTATTTTAAAATATCTCTAATAAACAAAATACTTATAACTTTTTGTGAACTGATTATCTTTAAAAACATTTAAATCAATTGATATAGAGTTTGCGACTGCATAAAAGCATTCAAGTGGCCCAGAGTGTCATGTCAAAAGCAGTATGTGGAAAAACATGGTGTTACTTTATTTGAGATGTAGAGGATCAAAATAAAAATTCATCTATAGAAGTAGATTGTGAGCACATATTTTGCCTATATATTTAAAAATAGAAATTTTCCAGTGGAAAAGAGTATGCAAAAGAATCTTAGCAAAATGGATTACCGAAAAAAAAAAAAAATTTGGATACTTGCAGTATTCAGAACAATAGACAACTTTAGGTAGAAAAGAAAGATATACTATTATGAAAGATATTACTATAATTGTTAAGAAAAAATTCAAAAAGATGAAGAAAAATGCCTTCCTGCCTAACAACTGAATGTAAGTTAGGAGTAAACAGTCTTTGAGTTCCTAGAGAGTTCAGGGATTTGGATATTATATAAGTCTTGTCTTACTGGCCTCCAAGCTGAGCACAGGCTAGGCAATTGAGAAGAATGTAGTCAAGTAGAAGGAGTTAGCTGTTGGATTAAGCCCTCTGTTAAACCCCATCTTTGCCAAGTCCCTATATATGGTGAACATACTGAGACTCAATGCTCAATATGTAGAACAATTCTTGCCTTAAGGGATTGTTGGAATAATTAAAATGGACCTATCTTGTTCTCTTATTACAATACCTACTCAGGAGGCTGAGGCAGGAGGATCACAAGTTTGAGAACAGCAAAGGACACTTCATGGGACTCTCAGCAACTTAACAAGACCCTTTCTCAAAATAAAAAACAAAAGAAAAGAAAAGAAAAGCTAAACAAAATGATTGGAATGTAGCAACTGAATGCAATTCCCAGTACAAAAACAAACAAACAAAAAACAAAAAACACAAAACTTGAACTATTCAATAAACCTTGTATTCCAATTTTAACTCAGTGAGTATTTAGTAGAATTTTTTTTATCATCAACAGTAAAAATGAGCTGGTCACAGTGGTGCACACCTCTAATCCAGGAGCTTGGGAGCCTGAGGCAGAAGGATTTTGAATTAAAAGCCAACGTCAACAACTTAGCAGGTCTTAAGCAAATAGGAAGACCCTGTCTCTAAATAAAATACAAAAAAAAATGGCTGGGGGTGTGACTAAGTGGTTATGCACCCCTGGGTTCAATCCCAGATTAAAAAAAAAAAAGGAAGAAAAGAAAAAACAAAACAAAAAAGAACAAGTAAAGATGAAGTTAAAGGTTAAAAACCTACATTGTTGCAATTCATGTAATTCAGAAGAATTCAGTTATAGGGACAGCCAACTCCATATTGATTTATATAGTAAACTTTGAAATAAAATGGACCTATTTTCAAATGTGGACTCAACTAATTACTAAATTGCTAATCTAGGAGAAATCATTTAAGTTCTCTAAATATCAATTTTTACATAATGAGAAAAAAATCTCTGTAGAGTTTTATTGTTTAATGTCTCCTGACTAATGCCTAACATACCATAAGATTGCAATAAATTCTAATGTTATTTCTATTAAGACCTTTCATATTAATTATAGTGTTTTGCCAAATTTGGACTTAGCCCTGCCTGTGACTTATATATGCCATGGCTTAATTTAGGTGTGAGGGTCTTAATATTAAAATAAAGCTTTTACTCTTTCTAGTGACTAAATTCTCATTGTGCAGAATTCATTTGTTAAAATATTCTTTCCTTCTTGATGTTTGAAAAATAACAAGAAGGAGAAATAAACTTTCCCTATAACAGAAAAATCTCACAGATCAGTTAGTTATATCAAGAATTATGGAAAAAAGTTTCTATAAAACTATAGCTTTCAGTTGGTCAGAAATGTAAGACTATAATATTTTTAGTTCAACAGCATTGTGTCATTACTTGTCCCCCAGTCAATTCTACACATAGTAATTTTTAATGCTTCATCATAAACACTTTGAAATATAAAATTTGAATTAGTTTTATAATTAACTTTATGAGATATTTAGTTTTCGAACAGTTTGTTCTGAGGTAATTTGTTACAGTTCTTTCTCTCAGTATCTGATTTGTTAACTCTTTGCACCCTTGTCTACAACATTTGTCCTATGTCTTTAGTGTAAATCTAGGCATACCCCAATCTAGATTCTAAAATTACTATTTTATGATACTTGCTTGTGCATATAAATCCAAGTATCTGGTCTGTCAGGGGCGGGCTCTGAGGACCCCAGAGCCGCATCATGGCCTGATCTCTAAGATGCCGCCTGGCAGCTTGCCAGACATAGCTGTACTCATGTACAAGTTTTAGGAAGTAACTCTGGTTGACTGTTGTACATGAGGCAATCCTGGTATCTGCCTGGAGACTGTTCCTTGATAGGCTGAGTTTCCTGGTAGTCTATTCTCTGATAGGTCGATGTTCTCAATATAAGTCTGAGACTTGTGGAATAAAGCCATTTTGGTTCCTGTGATCAAGAAGAGCGTACGCATTGTGATTGTCCCCACGGGAAGTGGGCAATCATACTGGTCTTCAACTGATTCATTCATTTCATTTTTGGCATTTAACCATGAATTGCAAAAAGCATTTCATATTCCTTTAAATACTGTGGTATGTCTATCACTAACTACAGTTCAATACTTCTTTAGAATTTTTCTCTTGCTATAAATATTACACAAATAAATGCGCAAATATTCATATTTGAAGTACATATTCACCAAGGCCTAGCAGATTTATTCATCTGTGAACTCTAAACTTTGACCAAAATATACATACTTATCATCAGTCCAAAAACTTCTCTTTTGCTCCTTGTCAGTTATTATTTAAACTAGCAAGATGGGTTCCATGTGTTTGTTCTTGGATTTTGTTTTCACTACAGACAGAACTATTAGGTCAAAAGCTCATCAATGCCAAATCCAAATATATTCACATCTGATTATTTTAAAAAATAGGTCCAAGTATTCAAAATTTTAACTACTCACATCCCACCTGCTTTGGGCACCTAGCATCTGCTGTTCAAAGAAAAGAGTGTGTGGTTAAGAGATCCCCAAGGCACAGTTCCAATTTGGATCTCTCTAACCCCTGCCATTCTACTAGTTGCATCACCTGGGCAAATAATTTACAGAGACATCTTCCCTGGTTCTTTCTTCTCCATGACTTCCCTTGAACTTCTCCCCTATTGGATGATGGCTGCTTGTTATAATACTGTGAGAGATGTCCTTTCTTTACTTTCTTTCCTCTTTTTTTTTTTTTTGTACTTGGGATTGAACCCAAGGGTTTTCTTAACTACTAAGGCACATCTCCAGTCCTTCTTTCTATTTTTTATATGGAGACAAGGTCTCACTAAGTTGCTTACAGCCTCACTAAGTTCTTGAGGCAGTCTTTAAAAATGTGATACTCCTGCCTCAGAATCTGGAGCTGCTAGGATTATAGACATGCACCACCACAACCACTGGAACATACTTTCTTATGCAGCCTTGTCCCATGACTGTATCTTCATGCTTGACAAGCATTCAAATCCATCCCACTCTTTACACTGGCCAATTTTTACTCCATCACTCCAGAAGCAATCACTCTTTTGATATTTCCTCAATGATTATTTAACTGCCAGAATTTTAAACAAAACACACCAGAGTTTATATTTTTTATATAAGATATACTTTAGTTATCATGCTTTGTTGTTAATTTCTGTTTCATTTGTCAGTAATGCATTAAAGGACTTTACTAAATATTATTCAATGTATTATTCATTGTAATTTACCACTGTATATTTATTATCCTATTGGTAGATTTCAAACTATGGTTTTATTTATTGTGAATAAAATGTCACTAAATGTTATCTTTGTGACCTATATTTTCATTTCTCTTTGGTAAAATATCAGAGTGGATTTGATGAAACTCAGATTTGATATCAACATTTAATTTCACAAAGAAAAATAAAAAATTACCCTCTTGTTTTCCAAAATTTGGGTACCATTTTATATTCTTAGAAATACTACAGGGAATTTCCAGTTGCAGTTGCTCCACAATCTTGCCAACATGAGGTTGTTAGCCTTTTGTATTTTGGTCAGTTTATTAGATGTGTAACAATATGTCACTAAGATATTAATTTGAATTTCCCTGATGACTAATTTCTTTCTTATACTTACTGGTATTTTGTGTATCTTCATTTGTGAACAGTCTTCAAATCTTCCCCACTTCTAAAAAATGAGTTATATGTCTTTTTTATTACTGAGATTACAAAATTTTTTACATATTAGCAGAACTTTGTCAAATACTTGTTTTGGAAAATACTGCCTGTAGTTGAATCAAATAAATATGACTGTGGCTCTATAGCTTAAAAATTCAGTTTGAATATGACTTTTCTGGATAATTTTGTTGTTTTGCCATACAAAACCTCAGTTATTTAAAAATTTTTTTTAGTTGTAGAGGACAACATGCTTCTTTTTATTTATTTATTTTTATGCAGTGCTCAGGATTGAACCCAGTGCCTCACACATGCTAGGCAAGTGCTCTACCACTGATCTACAGCCACAGCCCTAAAATCTCACTTATTTTAGAAAAAAAAAACTAATGCAATCACATTGAAAAGCAGCTGTAGTCTTAGGTCTGCCTTAACATATCACAAGTATTTTATGCAAGCTTCTAACTCTGCTGTAAAAATCTAATCTTAACATTCACATTTTGAAGAAATCAAATTTAACATACTTCCCACTTCAAACAAAAGTAAACCCAAGCCTTAACATAAAAGCTTTAGATAGAATATATACAACAAATAGTGCTAACATGAACAAGTGCTGACTTTTAAAGAGTTAAAAAAACAAATTTTGTACTTAGTATTATATGGAAAATTATTTTCAATTTTTAATCTTTTCACCTGCTACTGTCAGCATTGGTATAAATATCTTAATAAAATGATATAAAATATATAAAAGGCATGGAATTTTAAAGGAATCTTTTGACTATAGAGTAGTAACCTCTTATACACTTCACTGTTAACAAACAAAACAAAACAGAAATCTTCTAAATTAAACAGGCACATATTAACTGCTGTTCAACTTTACTGAAAGCACTGCAATTGAACATAAATATAATAGAAGCCTAAAAGTGAAAATATAGTTCAAATATTAAGAAGTTTAGGAATTATGAAGTTTTCTTTCAGAATATAGGTGGTAAAATAGGAAGATGGAATGAGTGCTGGAAGGAAGACAAGAGTTCAGAAAGACTTCACAGAGGAGTTTGCAAAGATTTGAATCTTTCCCAGAATTATGTTTTAGACAAAAAAGAAAGTGGGCTGCATAAATATATCAAGTGATATCCAAAAAAATAACAAAATTGCTTTTTACAAAACAATCAGACCTAGAACAATGGTTCCAAAGAAGTAGTCTTTGGGTCAGGCATAAATATTTGGACAGGAGTGGAAGTTTTGGTAGTATTTTTATGTGGTTTTACTCATAGAGAATAATCTTTGCCCATTTCTTTATTTTACTGGTTGGAATTAATTACAATTTAAATATCTGCTAAAAGGGCACTGAAAGCAGAAAAATATCAATGGTTTATGTTACAAACACCTACATTGCCTGATCTTTTTCTCTTTAAACTTATAAATCAATATGAAACCATCTCTTAATAAATATCTCTATCCCTGTTATATTAGCAGTACCCAACTAATAAAATATACCATGGTTACTTGTGTCTTCATGAACTTATAGACTATGAATGTGCTGCTTGGCACTTAGTTATAAGTTTCTATTATGTTCTCTACTTATACTATGTCTGTATGCCAACTTTTGTGCCAAGATCCTAGTATGTGCCTTGATCACACTGTGCAGCATGGTGGGGTCCAAGTCTTATTTCTGATACTTTGATCCCAGAATTGTGCCTAAAAGAATATTTACAAGATGATTATGTAAGCAACAAAATTATCTACAAAGCAAGTGGAGAACTCTACTTATTTGTACCACTCACAAATCCACTTTGGACTGCAACTATAGAGTTCCTAGTATATTTTAGCTGAAGTTGGGGATGAGAAAAAAAATATTTTTCTCTTTGCTGGCTGGTGATTTCCACAATCTAAGTACCCTAGTGAAGGGTAGGGTGAATTAAGTAACAACCACTTGCTGGAAGCAGAGCCATCTGCTGACTTGCTCTTGTTTTCTTTCATTAGAATTATAGATACACCTTTATACCCACAATATACTTTTTGAATTTATTTTCTGTCAGTGCTTCTAAATAAAATAAGTGAAAAGGAAAGAATGGTAGAAAAATAAATATTTGATTTCATGCAATTTATTTCATAAGATCAAGAATTTTTTTCAAATTATCAAAATTTCTGAAAAGTGAGAAAAGATAAAAACTAGTATAAATAACCTAAGCTAGTTTTCTCTTTTGCCCAGTACAGTAGACTCTAACTCCAATTCATCCCTCTCTAATATTTGGGCTGTGTGCACATATGCAGAAATACGTGGTATGATGTCCCACATTTTCAAAACAATATTTTTTAGATGTTGATAGACCTTCATTTTATTCATTTATTTATATGTGCTACTGAGAATTGAACCCAGTGCCTCAAAAATGCTAGGCTAAGTGCTCTACCACTGAGTCACAAACCCAACTCCAAGTGTTTTTTGATTTTCAAGTCCCCACAGGAGTTCATATCTGTTACTTTTTCTTTACAAAATACAAAACCTGAAATTTGTATACTTAACAAACATTTGCTGAACTGAAATTCAAAATGAACTATAGCATATCAAAAAACACTGCAGGACTTACCCACTGAACATTAATTGCAGAAAGTAATAATATTTAAGCCATTATATTAAATGTCTTTTTATCAGTCTCAAAATTTGTCATCCTGTCTATATTATCAAGATATTAATCAACTTTCATACTTTTAATAATGAGTATCTTAATTTCTATTTTAATCAGTCTTTAGAACTGTTAGTAAAAATAGAATATTAATAATTAAATGTTCATACTTCTTACAATATGAAACATTTAAAAGCTATGGCAGCAGCTGCTGCCACTGCTGCTACCACCAGTGCCACCACCACCAGTGCCACCGTAGCCCTCTGACTGGGACCTACAGGTCTATTGTCAAGGTGCCTGCAGGTTTGGTTGTATGTGGCTGACTCCACTTTGGGACACCAGCCAGGATCTTACGATCCAAAATCAGACTGTCTTCACATTTGCCACTATCTCTGCCCTCTTAAGACAGCCACCACCATCTGGAGATACCAGTCAGGACCTGAAGGTTCATTATCAATTTGCCTACAGGTTTGGTTGCACCTGAGGACTTCCTGGTGGGTGTGATAGTAACTGTCATCTTGCTGATTCTTCACATGGTCATTCATTTGTGTGAGCACATTGCTGGTAGTTACTCTAGTTATCAACTGAAACAACATGGGGATATTGGGAGTACAGCATGGTGGAACTTGGGGATTCTGAAGCCCACATCTGTGAATTTTCAGTTGGGTCTCCAGGGGCTAGTCTAGGTCTAGCAATCCTGTGGAGGATCAGAGACTGGAAGTTCTTTTCCCTGGGGGGAGAGCAGGTAGGAGAGACTGGAGAGAGCCAGGTTCTCCCCAGCTCCATGAGTCCTGAGGTGGGCAAGGATGGATGGGGTTGGCCTCAATGAATCTGAAGATTGGTATAGAGAGTGAAGGCATCTTGCTATCAGCTTGTCCAGTCAGCTGGTTTGGCACCCCCCAGAGCAAAGCTACCATCAAATTATGGACAATCCCACCCATTAACTGAGAAAGGAAGCTGAGAAACTTTTGAATGCCAATGAAAAAAATTATCAATTTTCCATCAAGATTTTTCTCTCTCACACATCTCTACTTTTTGAAACCAAGTACTCTTCATGCATCAGTTTATTGAGGACAGGGAGGTTTGAATAGTATATTACAGTTTTGTATATTTTTATTGTTTTCTTTTACTTTTATTTTGGACATGTTTTTCCTCTCACTTATCTGTCACCCTGGATTCTTTCTCTCTGGTCTCTTGCTATTACCCAACCTCTATTAATTCCTCTTTTATTCTTTCTATAATTTCTTATTTGTCTCTTCTCTCCTACTTCTTCCTGAAGATCACATTCTACACCACTTATGTTCTCTGTTTATCCACCATTTGAAATTGTGAATCCTTGTAGCAAACATGTTCATATTGCAAACAATAATTGAACTCATTGTTTGTTTATTATAACAAAGCTGTAGAAGTGTTAATGAGAGCTGTTTGGTTTAAGGATGTATATTGTTTGAATTGAGTGCTATTAATATTGGTTTCCCCTTAAAGGCAACATACTGGAAACCTTCAGAGACACTGTAAGTCTACAAAGTAGAAATTGTGCTCCTTCAGATTCTACTGCTAGATGGGAAGACACAAAACAACATGAACAAAACAAGGGAACAAAGTGCATCAAACAAGCCAAGATGCTCCAATAATATATTTTATTGACGAAATCATAGAAAAAATGCCAGGGAAGGAATTTAGAATATACACAGTTAAACTGCTTCATAACATAAAGGATGATGGAAGAAGTGAAATCAGAAATAATTCAAGAAGGTGAAATATCACTTTGATAAAAAACTAGAGATTCTGAAAAGAAATCAATTGGAATTCCTTGAAATGAAAGAATCAACAAACCAAATTAAAAATTCAATGGAAAGTATCACCAGCACACTAGACCACTAGGAAGACAGGTTATGAAAACAAAATGTATAGACTTGACAATAAAGTGGGAAATGCAGTAAGAAACCATGAACAGAACTTCTAAGAATCATGAGATAACATGAA
Source organism: Sciurus carolinensis (assembly GCF_902686445.1). Classification (NCBI taxonomy): domain Eukaryota; kingdom Metazoa; phylum Chordata; class Mammalia; order Rodentia; family Sciuridae; genus Sciurus; species Sciurus carolinensis. The sequence goes on along the minus strand of NW_025920224.1, from coordinate 192,716 downwards.
AAGACCAAATTTAAAATTTATCAGGATAGATGAAGGCATGGAGATACAAATTAAAGGATGCACAATCTTCTCAGAAAATCCCTCAATCTTAAAGAATGAAATGAAAAATCAAATAAAGAGACTTATAGAACCCAAATGTACGAAATTACAACAAACCCACACCAAGGCACAATATCATGAGAATGTCTAACTTACAGAATAAAGATAGAATTTTAAAGTCTTTGACAGAAAATAAATCAATTATGTATAGGAGAAAACAAATTCAGATCTCAGCTGGATTTCTCAACCCAGTCCCTGAAAGTTAGTATGTCCTGGAATAATATATACCAAGCTCTGAAAGAAAATGGATGTCAACAAAGAATGTTATATCTGGCAAAATTAAACTTTGGATTTGAAAATGAAATAAAAACCTTCCTTGATAAACAAAATTCAAAACAATCAACAACTACAAAGCCTGCACTACAGAATGTTCTGAACAAAATATTCTATGAGGATAAAATTTTTAAAAAGTGAAAATCAGAAAAGGGAGGGCTACATTAAAGGATTAGTTAATCAAAGGAGAGACTAAGTCAAATTAAAAACAAGAAATAAACCAAAATGACTAGGAACACAAATCTTTTCTCAATAATAACTTTGAATATTAGTGACCTAAACTCATTAATCAAAAGACATAGAATGTCATATTGGGTTATAAAACAAGACCCAACAACATGCTATCTCCAAGAGACTCACCTCATAAGCGAAGACATCCAAAACCTGAAGGTGAAATGATGGGAAAAAACATATCACTCATATGTGTTGTATAAACAAGCATGTGTTTCAATCCTCATATCAGATAAAGTGGACTTTAAGCCAACATTAATCAGAAAGGACTAGAGATATTTCACAAAGCTTAAGAAAATTAGATATCAGCAAGTCATAACAATAATAAATATTTATGCCCCAAATAATGAAGCATCTATATACATCAAACAAACCCTTCTCAATTTCAAGAAGCAAATAGACCACAACACAATAATAATGGGTGACTTCAACATACCTGTCTCACTACTGGACAGATCTTCCAAACAAGAATTAAACAGAGAACTATAGAACTATAACTAAATGATACAATCAGTAATTTAGATTTAATGGACACATAGAATATTTCATCCATCAATGAGTAAATATACTCTCTTCTAAGAACCTCATAGATCTTTATTTAAAAAGGTCATATCTTATGCCACAAAGCAACTCTTAGCAAATACAAAAAAATAGAGAAAATGCCCTGCAATCTATCAGATCATAATGGAATAAATATAGAAATCGATTATAAAACAAGAAAAAATAAAAGTTTCTCTAACACATGGGGACTAAATAATAAGCTACTGAATAATGAATGAATAGCAGAAGAAATCAGGGATGAAAATTTTAAAAATAGAGGTAAATGAGAATATCAAACAATGTATTAAAATCTCTGGGACAGTATGAAGGCAGTGGTAAAAGGATCATTGAATTGAGCTCACTATTTAAAATAATAGATTTAACAAATAAATGACCATACATTACATCTCAAAGTTATAGAAAAAGAGGAACAAATCAACATGAAAAGCAGTAGAAGACAGGAAATAAATAAAATCAGAACTAAAAATCAAGAAAATTGAAACAATAGAAACAATTCAAAACATTGGCAAAACAAAAGGTTATTTTTTTGAAAAAGTAAATAAAATTGATAAACCCCTAGCCACACTAATGAAGAGAGTGATAAAGAAAACTCAAATTAAAATTTGTGCTAAAAATGAAAATATCAGGATGAACAAACTGAAATACAGAAGGCAATTAGAAACTATTTTAAAACTTACACTCCAATAAAATAGAAAGTCTTGAAGACATTGACATATTTCTAGAGACATATGACCTACCCAAACTGAATCAGAAGGACATATACAATTCATTTATTTATTTTAAAATTTTATTTATCCTTATTTTTACAGTCTCCATTTTGATTCATTGTACATGAATCCAGAACAACTTTTTATTTTTATGTACATGATGTAGATTCACACCATTCATGTAATCATACATGTACACATGGTAATGACATTTGTCTCATTGCACTATCTTTTCTTCCCCCACCTCCTTGCCTCACCTCACTTCTCTCTACACAAACCGAAGTTTCTCCATTTTTCTCTTAACCCCCCTGGTATGCCCCATTACGTATCATCCATTTATCAGAGAAAATATTTGGCCTTTGTTTTTTTGAAATTGGTTTATTTCATTTAGCATGCATGCATTTAAATGTGAATGCTATAATTTTATTATTCTTCATGGTTGAGTATTATTACATTGTGTATATATACCAAATTTTCTTTACCCATTTATCTATTGAAGGGCATCTAGGTTGGTTTCACAATTGAGCTATTGTGAATTGAGTGGCTATAAACATTGATGTGACTGTGTTACTGTAGTATGCTGATTTTAAACCATCAAAAATGTACCAATCAAGTAAAGTTTAGGACCACATGGATTCTCTCAGTCAAGTTCTACAAGACCTTCAAAGAACTGTTAACATCAATACTCTTCAAATTATTTCAGAAACAGAAAAAAAGGCAAACTTTCCAAACTCATTCTATGAGGCTAGTATCACTGTGATGCCAAAACCAGACAAAGATGCATCAAGGAAAGAAAATTTCAGAGCAACATCCCTGATGAACATAGGTGCATAAGTTATCTTTAAAATTATGGCGAGTTGCATACAAAAACATATTTAAAAATAGTGCACCACAATATAGTGTGGTTCAACCCAGGGATGCAAGGTTGTTATAAAATATGGAAATCAATAATCATAATTCATCACATTAATAGACTAAAAAACAAGAACCATATGATCATCTCAATGGATACAGAAAAAGCATGACAAAATACAGCATCCATTCATGTTAAAAAAAAAAAAAACAGAAAAACTGGGATAGTAGGGACATACCTCAACATTATAAAAGGTACATATGCTAAACCCAAGGCCAACATCATTCTAATTGAAGAAATATTTAAAAGCATTTCCTCTAAAACTTGGAACAAGACAAGGATGCCTCTTTCACTACTTCTGTTCAACACAATTCTTGGTATTCTAGCCAGAGCAATTAGACAGAAGAAAAAAATTAAAAGAATATGAATAGGAAAAGAAGAACTCAAACTATCACAATTGCCAATGACATGATACTTTATAAGATCCAACCCACAAGAAAACTTCTAGAACTAACAAATGTATTCAGCAAAGTAGAAGGATATAAAACCAATACCCTTAAATCAAGCAAAATCCTATACATAATTGATGATTCAATGGAAAGAGAAATTAGAAAAACTACCCCGTTCACAGTAGCCTCAAAAATATAAAACACATGGAAATCAATTTAACAAAAGAGATTAAAGATCTCTACAATAAAATCTACAGAGCACTAAAGAGAGAAATTAAAGAAAATTGCAGAAGATGGGAAGCTCTTACATGCTCCTGGATAGGCAGATTTAATATTGTCAAAATGATCATACTTCCAAAAGCATTACACAAGTTAAATGGAATTCCCATTAAAATCCCCAAGACATTCTTCATAGAAATAAAAAAGTAATAATGAAATTCATTTGGAAAAATATAAACCAGGTGCAGTGGTGCATGCTGATAATTCCAGTGGTTCGGAGTGTTCAGACAGGAGGATTGCAAGTTCATAGCCAGGTTCAGCAAAAGTGAGATGCTAATCAACACAGCCCCATCTCTAAACAACATATAAAATAGGAGTGGGGATGTGACTCAGTGGTTGAGTGTCCCTGAGTTTAATCCCCAGTAGCCCCCCAGGCCAGAAAAGAGACCCAAAATGAGCAAAACAATTTTTTTTCAAGAAAAGTGAAGCAGGCGGCATCACAGTACCAACTTAAGCTATACTACAGAGTCATAGTAAAAGAAACAGCATTGTATTGGCACCAAAACAGACAAGTAGGCTAATGGTACAGAATAGAAGACACAAAGATAAGCCCACATAAAAATAGTTATCTCATACTGGACAAAGGTGCTAAAAACATACATTGGAGAAAAGATAGTCTCTTCAGCAAATGGTGCTGGGAAAGTTGAAATCCATATGTAACAAAATAAAATTTAACCCCTATCTCTCACTCTGTACAAATTCAAAGTGGATCAAACACTTAGGCACTAGAATAGACACATGGTGCCTAATAGAAGAAAAAGTAGGACCAAATCTTCACCAGGTCAGCTTAGGAACTGACTTCCTAAACAATACTTCTAAAGTTCAAGAAGTAAAATCAAGAATCAATAAATGGAATGGATTCAAACTTAAAAGTTTCTTCTCAGTAAAGGAAAAAAATCAATAAGATGAAGAGAGAGCTTACAGAATGGGAGAAAATCCTTACCACATGTACATCTGATAGAGCATTAATCTCCAGGATATTTATAGAACTCAAAAAACTTAATGCCAAAAAAGAAAAAAATAAATAACCCAATCAAAAATTGAGCTAAGGAATTGAACAGTTTATAGAAGAAGAAATATAATCAATCCAACAAATATATTAAAAAATAGCAGCTCTAGAAATAAGAGAAATGCAAATCAAAACTATTCTAAGATTTTATATCACTCCAGTCAAAATGGCAATCATCAGGAATATGAGCAAAATGAAATGTTAGGATGTTAGTTTAGGATTTGAGGAAAAACATACACTCATACATTGCTGGTGGGACTGCAAATTGGTGCAAATGTTTATGGAAAGTGGTATGAACATTACTCAGAAAATATGGGATGGAACTACCATTTGACCCATTTATCCCACTCCTCAGTTTATACCCAAAAGGCTTAAAATCAGCATACTATGATGACACAGCCACTTCAATGTTAATAGCAGCTCAATTCACAATAGCTAAACTTTGGAATCAACCTAGATGCTCTTCAACAGATGAAGAAATAATAATATACATACAGAATAGAATAATATTCTACATTAAAGAAGAATGAAATCATGGCATTTGCTGACAAATGGATGGAACTGGAAAATATGCTAAACAAACTAAATCAATCTCAAATAACCAAAGGCCAAACATTTTCTCTGGCATGTGAAGGCTAATTCATAACAGGGTTGGAATGGGAAGAATAGAGGTACTTTGGATTAGGCAGAGGGGAGTGAATGGAGGGGAGGGGATATGGGGGTAGAAAGATTAGTAGAAGGAATCAGATATTATTGCCTTATGTGCATACATGACTACATGACTGGTGTGATTCTATATCATGTACAAGAGGAAGAGTTATTACTCCATTTATACATGATTTGTCAAATGCATTCTACTGTCATGTATAACTAATTAGAACAAATAAAAATAAAAAACTATGCAAAATAAAACTTGGCAGGGCTGGAGTTGTGACTCAGTGGTATAGTGCTTGCCTAGCATGCATGAGGCAATGAGTTCAATTCTCAGCACCACATATAAATAAATAAAAATAAAGGTCCATTGACAACTAAAAATATATTAAAAAATAAATAAAACTTGGCAGCTCAAATATAACCAAACCACATTGTAAGTCATTAATCACATAGCTAATCTGACATTATTCCCTTGACAAGGCAGAAAGTATACATTGCACTTGTGTTGCTGGAGTTGAGCAAGCACATATGGAGTGATTTACTTTCCCTGTGACAGCTTTAGTGCAGTGGTAAAAAGTGCTTTCTTTGACCTTCAAGCACAATTAATAGCTATGTTTACTATTTTATGGACCCTTCCTGGAAAGAGAGTTTAGTGGTAAAATGCTCTACTAATTCCATTATTTAAAAAAAATGATATGGTACAGAAATATCACAACTTTATCAATATTGACAATAGAATACTGAAATAGAATATTTGTGGATAATTTTTTTTTTTTTTTTTTTTTGCGGTGCTGAAGATCAAACCCAGGGCCTTATGCCTTGCAAGGCAAGCACTCTACCAACTGAGCTGTATCCCCAGCCCTGTGGATAAATCTTTTTAAGTAGGTTTATCTTATTTTGAATGGAAGTTTTATTTTCCTTTTTCCATTAAAACCTCTCCTCTGACATCAACTGTACATACAGAGAATTAATATTGTACAAAAACAGATTAACTGCATTTCAACTGCTTTGATAGACTTTATTTTCTCATCTCTTTAAATGTGGGATTTAAATACAGCTATTTTTGAAAGATAAAAAAGTACAGGAGAAGGGAAACAGGTTCTTATCTCATCTGAAACTAGAGTCTAATGTGCCCAAAACATCAGTAAGAAAAATCAGAGTCCCTGCCTTCATGGAGCTTTCAATCTAAAGAGACAAGACAAGTGTATGTGATGTTATTAGAGAATGCAAAATTTAAACAATGTGCTGTCAGCTACAAGTATATTAGGAAGTCACTGTCTTATAAACCCAAAATGAATCCTAGATTAAAATTTAGTGGAGATAATATTTAATACTAGTTTATCAATTAACTGCTAGTAATTATGTCTGGAGAGGGAGGAATAGGAGAACATGTGAATTATAGTGGGGTTGAGGTGCTTGGGATTGTAACATCAGTACAAGCTCCTAAAAACCAAGCTTTGCTCACTGCTATGTTTGTAGAATTATCTGGGCATAGAAATTAATGAATGCTTGCTAAATTGTGATGACACCTGTTCATATATATTTGGTGGTCTCAAAAACCCTCTTGTAGATAATTGTGGGCTTGTTCTGAAGGAGACAGATATCCTCAGGGTTAGTGACCATGGAAAAAAAAAATGAGGTGAGAGGTGCCTACCTCTGACATCTCACTATTTGATATTGATATTTGATATTCTATATTAGAAAAGACTTTCTTAAAATTTCTATTGTAACACTAATTCACCTCAATAGGTGAAATGGTCATTGGAATAAGCACTTAACTTGTTTTTCCACTTTGAATTTCATTAATTAAGAAATAATCCCTAAAAACATTATTTTGTGTTTTATTATTGTTAGTTCATTATAGTTAAACATATGAATGGGATTCATTTTGACATAATGATAACAGCATGGAACATAATTAACTCCAACTCAGTCACCAGTTTTCCCCTTCACTCCTCTCCTCTACTCTACTGATCTTTCTTCTATTCATTTATACTCATTTTAAAATTAGTGCATTATGGATATACAAAAAGGTTAAATTCACTGTGGTTTACACACATAAAATTTTGGTCAATATTTTATTTTAAAAATAATATTACTATGGTTAACCTTCATATCTAATACTGATTGAAATTATTACATGCACGTGCAGGCACTCCCTTGTGATAAAATAATGAGCAAATTTTGTGCATAACCAAAAATTCCCATTTCAGTATTATGATTTATAATATTTTCAATAAAGTTTGACTAAATATGGGACATTCATGTTTGTGCATTATGTGATATGAGATTCACTTGTGAATCAGTTATAAAGCAAAGGAGTACATGCAGTAGCTTTAAAAGTCCCTAGAATTCTCCTGAAATCCAGGTGTGATTAAATAATATCAGAACAGAAGTTACCTTATCTGTAATCAAAAGACAATTCCAGTCTTGATAAATAGCCCCACCCATAAAAAAGCATTGTGACCTGAAAAACTCTTTATGTAACAAAAAGTTCTAAGAACATACCAAATGGGTATGGTATTTATCTTTAAAATAACTTCAGGTGTTTACTGAAAAACTTTGCCTTTACCTGGTATTGGGCTGTTGTTGCAGAACTTTATCCAATATAAAAAAAAGGTGATTTCACTTTCTGTTGAAGAAAAAAAATACAAATAAAATTATGACCAGATGACTTGCAAGGAATCAATTCAAATATTTTGCATTATCTTTTAAGAAGTCTAAGTTTTTAGTAAGAATATAAAACTATAACATTTACAAAAGTTTACTTGACAGTCAAAAGTTGTATAGGCCATATTTGTATGGTCAGAGAATAGAGTTAAAAGTTCATTGGACTATCTGTGAAAGCACCATTTTTACCAATAATATTGCTTATCATGAGTCATGACCTATGCCAAAGGGCAAACACAGACTGTCTCAGTCACACCCCAGAAAGAAAACAGCACTACTTTCTCCATTCCATAGGCAGGAAGAAGTTCCAAACTGGGGTTCCACAGCAGAAAGGACTTGGAGAGGTGGAGTATCTCCCCACATGAAACCGCAATGCTGGAAGACTGAATTGACTTAACCAAGAAGGAGACAGTTTGTTCATTGCATCTAGATTTTTTTTTTTGGCAAGCATATTAAGCAGGTTTTATTTAAAGTTAATAATACAGACTTCTCCCATGAGGAATAAGGAGACCATGGCTGATGTTCTGAAGTTCCAAGAAGTGTGCTCACCCTACTTCTTTTATACGTTAAAGTCTCCTTTTTTCTCCAGTTCTCTCCCCCCTTATCTCTCCTTCTTGCCTACATGACTAGGCCTGGTTTTTCATTAAGTGAGAAGCCATGGGCAGGGGGAGGGCCAAGGTGATCCAGTCAGGTAAGGGGCCAGGGGGCATTAGCAGCTCCATGCTTGCAGTCCTTTTTTCCTTTTTTCTTTTTTTTGGCAGTACTGGGGATTGAACCCAGGGCCTTGTGCTTGCAAGGCAAGCACTCTACCAATTGAGCTATATCCCCAGCCCTCATCCTTGCAGCCCTTGATAAAGGCAGGTAAATTTGGTAAACAATGGACTCCAGAGATCCTTGACTTTGCATTCTTCTGGGGGCAGTCTCCAACTTCCAGAGGCAGATGACTTTTATGACCTTAGTTTCCTGGATTTGACCTGATCCCCTATTTCTACACTAACTACCTGTCCTTCATCTGGCTTCATTCGCCCCTTTTGCTTGCATGTAGATTGTTTTTTTTTTTTTTTTTTTTTTTGTGGTACTGGGGATTGAACCCAGGGCATCATGTATGCATCTAGATTTTTGACAGATTCTTTACACCTTCCAGCTTGGGCTTGATTCCAATGCCCTATCCTTTTATTCTTTGTTCAAGAATAATTTTTTTAAAATTTATAAACTAAAATATGCCTATCTTGTTAGTTTCCTGAGATTCATATCCTGTCTCCTTTGACATTGAGGGTCTGTCTAAATTTTATTATGGTGTCCACTACTGGACTTAGCAGTTTTAGCTGTGCTTCCTCTAATTAGCAGACCCAAAATCCTAAATTAGATATTTCTTAATACATGATTTCTCATTTTGACTTCTTAGTGTAATACAAAGCTCCTCCCCCACCATTCCGTTGCATCACAACATAGCTTGTCAGTCTGAAAGCTGCTCTCCCCACCCTTTCCGGTGCAGCCATAATCCCTGCCTCCCAACTACTGTCAGTCTGTGAACGTCCTAGCTAGCTATTGGTTCATCAATCAGCTTGCAAGTATCCTTCTCCATTATTGGTCCACTGTTAGCCAGGTGGAATTCTTAAAGATAGCTTCACTGCCTTCTTTTCTCTTGCTTATCTCTCCCCCTGATCTGCTTTCTTTCTCCTCCTCGCTTTCCACTCTCTCTAGTGTGTGCCCTTTCTCTTTCCCTTTCTTTTCCTCTCATTTTCTCTCTTACCCTGCAGGGAGACACTCTGTTTGCTTAATAAACTCCCTTATGTGATTTCCCATGTCCGGCGCGGTTTCCAGACAAATGCATCAAATTAAGGATTATGCTTAATATTTATTAAGAATAATAATTTGTTCTTTTTAAAATTGTGAATCTTACTTCAAAATGTTAAGATTTTTGTCAAGTTAAGATGCATAATTTAATTCACATTTTAAGTATGAATAACTGGTTTCAAGAGTCCTTTTTTCACAGACAGGCTTAAAATATAAAAGATTACTGAATTGACAATTTTAGGTGGATTTCCCACACATCATTTCCTACAACAGAATTAACTGAGGCACACTAGTCAATAGTCAAGGCAACCAAACATTACTTTCAATATGGACCTAAAAGATTATTTGGAGAACATGTCAAGCTTTACAACATCAAACAAGTACCATCATGGATATCAGGTCAGGGAGAAGAGCTCATGAAATACATTTTGGAATATTTTGTAATAAAGCAGCTAAAAATGTCCTTAAAATTTAAATAAATACTTAACATAGGACCCATATATTTCAAAACAAAATGTGTAACTATAATATAAGATCATAATTCCATGCAGACTTGTATGTGAATGTACACAGGTTGCACCAATAGCCCCCAACTGGAAATAATCCAAATTCTCACTGAAAGTTAAATGATAAACAATGCCTTACAAGATAAACATGGCAAATCTGAAAATCAAAAATGCTGGCTATCCACATTTACTTGCTCAGGTAGCTATATCAAAAACACCTGATTCTTAGGGGAATGCTCCTGCTTGCACCATGACACAGTTTTCAGCAAGAAACTCTAAAACGTGTGTCCTGTAGTTCTTCTCCCAGGTTTGATTGGCAACATCCAGTGCCTAACCCACCTTCAGGATCTGGAGTGCAGGGACAGTCTTCACTTACTCAGCCTTGATCATTCCCCTGACCCCATCCTCACTGAGTCCTTTGTAGAAGACTATACTGCTGCACCAGCAGATACAGACCACTGTATTGTGACTTCTACCTCCAGTAGAAGTTTCCTTGATTTCTGCATGGTTTTCATCACACTGCAGAGGGGAACCCTCATCTCCACCCCACACTCAAGGCTTGGGGATGTGGTTGCTGGCCCCAGGATACCAAGACCACATTCATTTGTAAGCCCCAGAACATTCCATGGACTTTTCTGGAATCCTGAAGACTAGCTATCCTGTTGCAGTTACCTTCTGCAGTCACTAGGCAGGTTTGTACCAGTAGTCTCCAGAGATCTCTGGAGGCTCCTTCCTTGACAGTCCATCATGACCTACTGGTCCCACAAACTCCCACCTTGCAGTCTCCAAGCAGACCTAAACTTTTATGTCCCTGTAGTCTGCACCTTTTGCATCCCATACCACTGTCCCCTGCAACCCTGAGCAGCACTTGCCACAACTGGAATTGGTGGGTATCATCTCCCTGGGTGAGGCAGCACACCATTAATCACAAATTGCCAGAGTGGGACACACCTCCACTAACATTGAGAGGCAGAGCCTGCTGAGCCTGCATTCTGCTACCTCTTACCTTCCTGATTGCTGGCTGTCTCCTCCATGCAGGGGCCACCAGTTCTGATGACTATGGACCTCAATCAGCCAAGGCCACCCCTGTCACCCACAGGTCTAGCACCTAGAGGGCCAAGTAAGAGTGACCCTCAAGACTGAGTGAAGTAATGGGCTGCAGATCAGAAAGAGGGTGTACAGCAGTGTGACTGAAGATAGGGTTCTGGTCAAATTAATACTTAGTAAATATGAGGAACTAGGGATTCCAGGGGTAAAATCCCTGGGAAAGGCAGTGGGGGTGCTATGTGCCTGAGGGGTAAGTGAAAGTGGGAATTTCTGGGAAGATAATGTGGAAGGAGCTCTGAATGTTAAGTCCTCCAGACATTCAGCTGCATCATTTCTTCAACTGTCACTCAGGCACGTGTATCCATGAGGGTCCTGGCAATTGCCCAGGTCACAGTGTTGCCAGCACCTCCTTGATAGACTATGCCTCTGGGTGGCTGGGAGTGAGAGTCAGTCATGCACTCAACATGCTCACTTTCTTGGTGCTGCTGCCTCCTGCTATCCCAGCCCAGACATTCCTGTCAGGGTGTAAGAGCATCCCTGTGCTTGTTCATTTACAGTCCTTTGATGTGAGGGGCATCCACTCCACAAAATGTGTCAGGACATGGTGGGACTACACTGTTTGTACACTTGGTGGGTCAGAGGGCCCAGGTTATGGTGTATACCTGGCACCAATATTGACTGATCTACTATGAATCTCTGTCCGCATGCAGCAATGGTGCCGCTAGGACTATTGTAGTGGGTGTAACTGTAGTCAGGTAGCTAGAGAAAGTAGTCACTGAGGGTATGATTTTGGGGTTCATCCCTGATACCTCAAACCCTGCTTCTCATTTGCCATGAGGTAAGCAGCATTTCTCTGCCATGTCCTTCCATTATGCTGTTTTGCCTTATCTAGGGTGAAGAGCAACAAAGTCACTGACCATGAACTGAGAGGTCAGAAACCATAAGTTCCAAAGAAACTTTTGCTCCCCTAGGCTATTCTTGTCAGGCATTTTGGTCAAGAGATGAAAAGCTGAACAATACACCATCTTCATGGACAAGGATTTTTACAAGAATTTAAATATTGCCAACTACATACTCCCCCACCTATTTAAATACCATCTCAAGTTTAAAACCTTCATCAAAATGTCAGATGGTAAAAGTTACTGCTCAAAAGACATACCAACAAGACAATGCAGCACAGAATATGATATACTAAGCAAAACAATATCTTTCACAACCAGGAACACTTTATTGCAACCCTCTGACATGTCAAAATTTTGAATGCTTAAATTGTTTTAATGTGTCATATTCAAGTTCTTAGGACTATATTATTTTATGCTGGAAATAACAAATCTATAGTTCATATGAACACTTGAATTTATGAAAGCTTCAGATCATTTCTCCCCAATTAAAATGGATAGCAGAAATTCATCTAATAAAAAAATCTGATTCCATACCAAAAAAATTTCAGTATAGTGAGGTTAAGAGTCTGGCAAATGAACATGATAATTCTCAACTATCTTTTCTGTGCTTCCTCCACTCTGGCCATTCAGAACCTAACCAGTCCATTAGCAGACACTGCAAAACTGGTGACAAAGAACTGAATGAAATTAAGGGCAAAATGACTAAGATTTATTCTACTCTCAAAGAAAGTAGAGTCAGATAAAAATTGGAGATAATAACTGGAAAAAATATAGTTTTCCCTGAACTTTTCCCCATAGCCTTGTTACTTGAGGACCAAGGTTATTCATTTCCTCTAGGAAAGAGAGATATACCTTAGAATGAGATTTCATTCCTCACTGCCAAATAGAAAACTGGATTTTTAAAAATATCTATAGTGAGACAATAATTTTGAAAGGCATGTGGTTTACATGCTAGAGCTGTGTACTTAAGTGTGGGAAACCATCCTTATCTAGTAGAATCAGACTAGGTTGAGCCTCATGATGCAGAGGCCTGATTTCTTGTAACTGGCAGACACAAAAGTCTGTCCCAGATTGTTGGGGGGGGTGGTATGTGGCACTGTGGGAGTGGTTCCCTGTCTGATAATATGATAGCTTCCCTAAGAAAATGGCTCCCATAACTCCACCGCATCCTGTTCATCACAGAAGAAGCTCCTCCCAGTCTTGGCTCCCTTTGCCTGTGTGATTATAAATAAAGGAGAGTTGGGATATTCCATGTTGTGAGAGATCAGAACTGGTATGGCCAGACCTGTCACAACCTGTCTCATTTAAAAAAGAGCCTTCACTCTTTTGTATTTATTGATTAGATAAGTTCATGGGTAATGAATTGATTTATAGCCAATGTCATCCTCCTACAGTTCACCCTATTCTCATTCACATGAGATGTGGCTGAAAGACTCCTACACTTAACAGTGAAAAAAATATTAATGCTCTCACAAAGTTTTCCTAACAGTGGCTAGGAAGCAAGAAGAATATAAGGAAAAAAGAATTTTGGAAACATGGAAGACACAAAAGTCTTTCCTAGACCAAATGAGAACTTGCAAGGGACCACAGAGACAGAATCAGCATTTAGATACCACTCTATGGGATATACTTATTTTCTCCTCTCCTAGATAGAAATGGACTGTGGAAGAGATGTTTGGGGAGTGACAGAAAAACAAAGTAAGACTGGAAAACCCCAAGCAGATTATTTGTACCCTATTTCCTGTTTGAACCTCAACACAAAGACTGTATGTCCCATTAACAATATAGTCAAGTTCTGGAGAATAGGAATGTTGCATGGTACATTTAGATAGCAAGTCTCTGGATTTCTAATTAGTAAAAGGGTAACATTCAAATTGCTAAATGGATCAGTGAACATTTTTGTATTATGCGCTATGTCACAAATTTTTGAAATGACACAGAAATTTACATTAGATATAATTTCCCTGCAACTCTACTAGGAGAAAGAAGTCTGTACTGTATTTTACACAAATACTGTATTTCAAATTGAAATAAAAAAAGGGTGAGATGCACTTCAAAGGAAAACCATTTCTTCCAAATGTGTACATGTAAATGCCCAAAGGGATATAACAAACAACCTGAAATGCATTGGACTATATAATACTTCAGCTCAAATATCAAGTTTAAAATCTCAGCCCCATAGTTAGTCCCCTTTGTTTAGTTACTGGAGTACTCATAATGATCTAAGCCTGAGGAAGATATGCAACTTTTCACTTCATCAATCACTTCCATCCTCACACTTGAATAAATATTCTTTAGGACAGTTGTAAGGATTTCCTTCATTATCAACAGTTGTCCTTTTTGATCAGAGGCACCATTTGGAATAATTAACAATGAAATATATTGCTTTCTGAATAAAGTTTATGGAATTAATGGAATCCTGTGTATGTAATATACTTGATAAAAATTTCACTTTGGAAAGTTAATGACATTTCTAAGCCACAACTATTTAAAATTACATAGCCTTAGCAACCTAGAAAGACCCTGTCTCAGAAAAATCAAAAGGGATAGGATATGGCTCAGTGATTAAGCACCCCAGTACTAAAAATAGAAATAAAACAAAGGATTCATATATCTTCTTACAATTTCTGAGATTCAAAGTCACGTTTTAACTTTCCAGTCAAACAATACTATATAAATAAGGATTAAAAACTCATTAGAAAATAATTCTACCGATACACAAGGGCTTTATAAAAAATAAAAGTTGTACACATACTACAATATTCTCAAATAAAGCCAACAGTTACTGGAAACATTCTCAAAGGCTACACAGAAAAATGAGGGAGAAAAAATATGTTCACATGTATAGAAATAAATGGTTTTAGGAATCAGGGTAATATTGGCTTCATAGAATGAGTTTGGGAGAGTTCCCTCCTCTTCTATTTTCTGGAATACTTTGAGAAGTTTTGGAATGAGCTCTTCTTTAAAAGTTTTGTAGAACTCGGCTGAGAACCCATCTGGTCCTGGACTTTTCTTTGTTGGAAGGCTTTTGATGACTTCTTCTATTTCATTACTTGAAATTGGTCTATTTAAATTGTGTATGTCCTCCTCGTTCAGTTTAGGCAATTCATATGTCTCTAGAAACCTGTTGATGTCTTCAAAATTTTCTATTTTGTTGGAGTATAGATTTTCAAAATAGCTTCTAATTATGTTTTGGATTTCAGTCGTGTCTGTTGTGATATTTCCTTGTTCATTCCGAATTTTAGTGATTTGGGTTTTCTCTCATCTTCTCTTTGTTAGTGTGGCTAAAGGTTTATCAATTTCGTTTATTTTCTCGAAGAACCAACTATTTATTTTGTCAATTTTTTGTATTGTTTCTTTCGTTTCAATTTTGTTGATTTCAGCTCTCAGTTTAACTATTTCCTGTCTTCTACTACTTTTGGTGTTGGTCTGTTCTTCTTTTTCTAGGGCTTTGAACTGTAGTGTTAGGTCATTTATTTTTTGAGTTTTACTTCTTACAGAGACACATCAAGGAAAGAAAATTTCAGACCAATATCCTTAATGAACATCGACGCAAAAATTCTCAACAAAATTTTAGCAAATCACATACAAAAACATATTAAAAAGATAGTGCACCATGATCAAGTGGGTTTCATCCCAGGGATGCAAGGTTGGTTCAACATCAGGAAATCAATAAATGTAATTCACCATATCAATAGACTTAAAGGCAAGAATCACATGAATATTTTGATAGATGCAGAAAAAGCATTTGATAAAATACAGCACCCCTTCATGCTCAAAACACTAGAAAAAATAGGGATAGTGGGAACATTCCTTAACATCGTAAAGGCCATCTATGCTAAACCCATGGCTAATATCATTCTAAATGGTGAAAAACTGAAAGCATTCCCTCTAAAAACTGGAACAAGGCAGGGATGCCCTCTTTCACCACTTCTATTCAATATCGTCCTTGAAACTCTAGCCAGAGCAATTAGACCAAAGAAATTAAAGGGATATGAATAGGAAAAGAAGAACTCAAACTATCCCTATTTGCTGATGATATGATGGTATACTTAGAGGAACCAGGAAATTCCACCAGAAAACTTTTAGATCTCATAAGTGAATTCAGTGAAGTAGCAGGATATAAGATCAATGCACATAAATCTAAGGCATTTTTATACATAAGGGATGAATCTTCAGAAAGAGAAATTAGGGAAAACTATCCCATTCATAATAGCTTCAAAAAAATAAAGTATTTGGGAATCAATCTCACAAAAGAGGTTAAAGACCTCTACAATGAGAACTACAGAACACTAAAGAAAGAAATTCAAGAAAACCTTAGAAGATGGAAAGATCTCCCATGTTCTTGGATAGGAAGAATTAATATTGTCAAAATGGCCATACTACCAAAAGTGCTATACAGATTCAATGCAATTCCAATTAAAATCCCAATGATGTACCTTACAGAAATAGAGCAAGCAATTATGAAATTCATGTGGAAGAAT
This sequence comes from Sciurus carolinensis, assembly GCF_902686445.1. Classification (NCBI taxonomy): domain Eukaryota; kingdom Metazoa; phylum Chordata; class Mammalia; order Rodentia; family Sciuridae; genus Sciurus; species Sciurus carolinensis. The sequence continues at coordinate 176,195 of NW_025920224.1, read as the reverse complement.
AAAAAACCCAGAATAGCTAAAGCAATCCTTGGCCGAAAGAGTGAAGCAGGGGGTATCGCAATACCAGATCTTCAACTCTACTACAAAGCAATAGTAACAAAAACGGCATGGTATTGGTACCAAAATAGAAAGGTGGATCAATGGTACAGAATAGAGGACACGGACACAAACCCAAATAAATACAATTTTCTCATACTAGACAAAGGGGCCAAAAATATGCAATGGAGAAAAGATAGCCTCTTCAACAAATGGTGCTGGGAGAATTGGAAATCCGTATGCAACAGAATGAAACTAAACCCATATCTCTCACCATGCATGAAACTAAACTCAAAATGGATTAAGGATCTCAGAATCAGACCAGAGACCTTGCATCTTATAGAAGAAAAAGTAGGTCCAGAGCTTCAACATGTCGGCTTAGGACCAGACTTCCTCAACAGGACTCCCATAGCACAAGAAATAAAAGCAAGAAGTAAGAACTGGGATAGATTCAAACTAAAAAGCTTTCTCTCAGCAAAGGAAACTATCAGCAATGCGAAGAAAGAGCCTACAGAGTGGGAGAAAATCTTTGCCAATCATACTTCAGATAGAGCGCTAATCTCCAGAATCTATAAAGAACTCAAAAAACTCTACACCAAGAATGCAAATAATCCAATCGACAAATGGGCTAAGGAAATGTATAGATACTTCACAGAAAAAGATCTACAAGCAATCAAAAAACATATGGAAAAATGTTCAACATCTCTAGTAATAAGAGAAATGCAAATCAAAACCACCCTAAGATTCCATCTCACCACAATTAGAATGGCGATTATGAAGAATACAAGCAACAACAGGTGTTGGCGAGGATGTGGGGAGAAAGGTACACTCCTACATTTCTGGTGGGGCTGCAAATTAGTGCAGACACTCTGGAAAGCAGTGTGGAGATTCCTTAGACAACTTTGAATGGAACCACCATTAGCCCCAGCTATCCCACTCCTTGGCCTATACCCAAAGGACTTAAAATCAGCATATTACAGAGATACAGCCACATCAATGTTCATAGCTGCTCAGTTCACAATAGCCAGATTGTGGAACCAACCTAGATACCCTTCAATTGTTGAATGGATAAAGAAATTGTGGTATATATATACAATGGAATATTACTCAGCCATAAAGAATGATAAAATTATGGCATTTTCAGGCAAATGTATGAAACTGGAGAATATCATGCTAAGTGAGATAAGCCAATCTCAAAAAACCAAAGGAAGAATGATATCGCTAATAAGTGGATGATGACACATAATGGGGGGTGGGAAGTGTTAGTGTTGGGGTTGGAGTTGGGTTTAGGGAGGGGGGCAGGAATGGAGGAAGGAAGGACTGTATAGAGGGTAAAGAGGGGTGGGAGGGGTGGGGGGAGGGGAAAAATGGCAGAATGAATCAAACAACATTACCCTATGTAAATTTATGATTACACAAATGGTATGCCTTTATGCCATGTACAGAGAAACAACATGTATCCCATTTGTTTACAATAAAAAAAAAGAAATAAATGGTTTTGTTTTTCTTCATAATCAAATGATAGTTCCACATGTTATTCTGTATTTTGCAATATTTCAGAAAACAATAAGCCATAGATACTTATCCATATTTATATAAGATAGATCAACAACATTCTTTTCAACAGCTTCATTGTCTATTACAACATAATTTAGCTATAACACTATAATGTGGCTATTTTGCTTACTGATGAGTATTTATTGTTTATAAATCTTTGCTATCCAAATATTACAGCAAACATTCTTATATGAATATTTCCCCAAACACACAAACTTTCATTCTGTCTACCCTTAGTCATACCTGAGTAATATTCTCATTCCCTTAGGAGAAAAGAATTATGATCAGTTTATTACCATTTCCACAGTTCCTCTTATACTGAGACTGAATACAATGGACTTTTTTGGCATTTGTCCAAATTTTTACTTTGGCTGAGCATGTTCGCACATGTCTGTCAGTGACTCAGGAGACTTAGGCAGGAGGATCACAGATTTGAAGCCAGTCTCAGCAACTTTAAAAGACCATGTCTCAAAATAATAAATAAATAAATAAATAAATAAATAAATAGGCTGGCAATATGGTTCCATTGTTAACCACCTTTGGGTTTAATCCCTGGATCTCTGGTACCAAGAAAAAAAAAAAAAAGAAGGAGTTTTACTTTGGTAGTTTATCTCTTAATCATAATGAAGATTAGCAGTTTTAAAGAATCTTGGAATGTTCAATGAGAATAAATTATTATTTTATAGATCTGTAAATGAGAGTCAGAAAATGGACCCCCAAAGCATCATAGCTACCAAGAGGAATACTCAAGACTATAAATCAGTTTCCTAATTCCAGTCCACTCTCAATGGAACACACTCCACCCATTTCCTGGAGGAAAACATCAATGCCAAAAGTCTTGCTAGAAAAACAACAACAGGAACTACAGGAGTTCTTACAGCAGAGCTTCCCCAAGGACTCCCTTCCTGCCATAAGGAAAACCTTAGACTGTTTTATTTATTTACTTACTCACTTACTCACTTAGTCACAAGACAGTTAGGGTGTCCAAAGATGGCTATAGAAAAGTAAATTATGTAGCTCATTCTTAAAACTCTTCAATTGAATTTGGAGCAATGAGATAGAAAATTGTACAATACCATCATTTAAATAGAAGAAAAATTATTATAGAGGCCAGGGATCTTTTGGTATCCATGCTATCCATAGACAAGTTTAACATGTTTATAAAAAAGTTAATAAATTTTTTAAACAATTTATTTTGCATCAAATCATTGGGGTCAATCAAGGAAAAAGACCAATGCAGCACTTTGGAAGTTCAAAGCAGCAAAAAATAACATCTCACTAGATGAATGAGGAAAGTCTTCATAGAGTTAAGTGGTATTATATGTGGCCTTTGAAAGATAAATAGGGTATAAGAATAGAATGTATTCCTTTGGACTGCCATAATCAGCATAATGGAAGGATGGTTAACTGACACAGGCAGTGAGGTGGATTGAAAAAATTAATTAGAATTTATAGAAATTAGAGAATCATTTTTTAGTGAAAAGAAGAGGCATGCTGGATAACCCATTCTGGTAGAAACTGAATATGACCAAAAAATGGAGCCAGAACAGTCATTTATAAGGGTAGGTGTCCCGACCTGCGGGACATCAATGCAGGACGGCAAACCTAAGAAAGAAGGAATGAAGGGACAAAAGACACAGGGGTGACAGCAAGACAGGAATTCTGATCAAGCTGCAAATTTTTATTGTTCTCACGGGTATTTATGCTGAGGGAATGAGGGGTATGATGAGACATAGGCTGGTTGGCTATGTTTTTCTTTTGGGCTCCTGATAAGGTGGAAGTTCACACCAGCGGGCCATAGGCAGAGCTATCAGCCGGGAGTGGGGAGGGGGAGCGCTCTGGGAATCCATCAGCCATCAGTTGCAGGGTGCCTGAGTCAGCTGCAGGGTGTTTGCGCAGGGGAGGCAACCGCAAAATATTCCCTGGGCTGCTGCTTATCGTAAAGGTCAGAACGTCCTCAGAATGAGAACTTCTTCTTGGTCCCTGACATTTCCCCCTTTCTTATATAAAATCATTGACCATATTCTGATAGCCATATTTCAAGGGGGTGATAGAGGCTATGTGGTGAGGTGGGGGTGTGGCCTGCCCAAACAGGTACAGAGCTGGAGTGACAATCCCTTGGGAACTGCGCCTGTCTTAGGTTGTCCGTGACAGAGCAACATCCTTACCTGACATTGGATAATAAGGCTCTAGCCCTCATTTCCTGTCTTAGGTTGGTATGAGCTCTCACGAATCTTACCCATCATTGACTGTCCAGTTCAGCTCACAGGGGTGATGGTCTTTTAAGATCACCATCGTGATCCATCATCTCCAGTCCATGGTAATGAACCTAAATAGGTGTTGCCAGTATAGCCTCAATATGAGCTCTAAGAAAAGCCATGATCTTATTGAATAGCAAAGGACCTATAGATACGAAAAGCAGCAAGCAAAGGAGGGGACCTAGGAAGGGAAGGAGATAGGGAAGGAGTTCACTGAATCCAGTCTATAGTGGATTATCAGCCAGTGCTCGTCGGCATTTTTCTAAGTCTTCCTGCAGCTGTTTTATCTTGTCCTTAACAATCCCTGACTTGTTGGCATAGAAACAGCATTTTTCCTGCAAAGCCAAACAAATGCCTCCCTGTTCAGCAGTTAGAAGGTCTAAACCTCTCCTATTTTGTAAGAACACTTCTGCTAAGGAATCCACCTGCTCTTGAAGCTCTTGTATGGTGCTTGAGAGTATCTGTACATCAGAAATCAATTGTCTGGATATGATAGAAGCTACCTGAGCAGGATAGACAGCAATAACTTTAGAGGATGTGGCAGGCAAAAGAACCCAAAGCAAGGGGCAACCTTTATTTTTAAAATGTGGATCCCACTGCCAGAATAGTCCCGAGGGTGAATGAGGGGTGTGTAATATAACCAAAACCAAAGAAAGGTTATAAGATATTTGTGTAACAATTTGTTGAGCAATGGCTTCTGTGACTTGAATTAATGCTTGCCGCGCCTCAGGAGTAAGCTCTCGAGGAAAAGAGGGGTCAGAATCTCCCCTTAAAATATCATTAAGAGGCAAAAGCACATAGGTGGGTAGTTTTAAATATGGTCTTAGTCATTGGATATCCCCTAGTAATTTTTGGAAATCATTAAGAGTGTGGAGATGGTCCACACGCAATTGTATATTAGGGATTTGAATTTGATTAGTATAAAGTTTGAGGCCCAAGTAGGTGTAGGGGTCCTGTGTCTGAATCTTATCAGGGGCTATCTGAAGTCCCAAGGCAGTGAGGGCCTTATAGAGATCCACATAACAATTGTTAAGATCATAGATATTAGGTGCAGCGATTAACAAATCATCCATATAATGTAATATATAAACTTGTGGCCACCGCTCTCTCACCGGGTCTACCGCTTGAGCAACATATTTTTGGCAAAGACTAGGGCTGTTAGCCATACCCTGGGGAAGGACCTTCCATTGAAATCTTTGCATAGGGCCCTGAAAATTGATGCAGGGGAGGCTGAAAGCAAAACAGGGTCTGTCCTCAGGATGTAAAGGAATAGTAAAAAAGCAATCTTTTAAGTCAATGACCATTTTATAATAGTCCCTAGGAATAGCTACCAGTGTAGGGATGCCTGGCGGTAGTGCCCCCATCGGGCGCATAACGTTATTGATAGCGCAAAAATCCTGTAAAAGGCGCCATTTGCCTGATTTCTTCTTAATAACAAAAATAGGAGTGTTCCAGGGTGAGATTGAGGGTTCCACATGGCCGGTTGTCAACTGTTCCTGTACTAACATGGAGTCAGCCTCTAATTTTTCTTGGGTAAGGGGCCACTGATCTACCCACACAGGAGTTTGAGTTTCCCAAATAATTTTGTCTGCATGGGGTACAGGAGGGTCAGGGACTGACACTAAAAATCCACATACCCAAGTCCAAATTTGTCTGTTTTTTGTATGGGCTGTACAGGCTCAACCTGTCCTTGTCCTAGCCTCCCAAGGCCTGTACCAGGGATAAAGCCCATACGAAGCATTTGATGTGTGACTAAAGAGTCAGGACTAACAAGAATAACTTTCATTTGGCTTAGAATGTCTCGTCCCCAAAGGTTGACAGGGAGATCAGGAACAAGGAAGGGGGTCACAGTTCCTTTATTTCTGTGTTATCTTTTGTGTCAGTCCAATTGAGTGCCCTGGAGCTAACTAAGGGGTTTTTTGATTGCCCTATTCCTTTAAGGTCAGTTAGTGATGAGGTGAGGGGACTTTCTGATGGCCAATATTTTTGAGAAATAACTGTGGTGTCCGCACCAGTATCTAGGATCCCTTGGAATTTATTTCCTTCAATAAATAAGGTAAGAGTGGGTCTTTTGTGGGAGATAGGTTGGACCCAATACACATCAGAGGAACCTAAAGAGGCCGTGTTTCGTGGTAAATTTTGGGCGGCGGGATTGTTTCCTGAATTGAGGGGAAAGAGTATTAATTGTGCAATTCTTTTTCCTGCACGGATGCCCTCTATTCCATTAATAGCTGTGGCCAGTATTTTAATTTCTCCAGTGTAATCATTATCAATGATGCCAGGGAAGACCTGAACACCTCATAAGGTGGTAGAAGCTCTCCCAAGAATAAGAGCACACATATGAGGTGGAGGGGGCCTACAACCCCAGTGGGTATTATTTGGGGCCCTTGCATAGAGTGTAATATTGTATCGGTGGAGGCACAGAAGTTCAATCCTGCACTGCCTGGGGTAGCGTGTTGGAGGAAGGTGATTGTGGAGAAGGACAGGGGGCCTGGATTGGGTTGGGAGTCTGAGAGGGAACAAATCTTATTGCCCTTGGGTTTGTTCTGGGGGCGGTCGGGGCCAGGGGCTGACCCTGAGAGGAGTTTCCCAAGAACTTAGAGGGAATAGACTGTCCAAGGGCATTGGTCTTGGATCTACACTCCTTGGCCCAGTGGCGACCTTTACCCCCTTTAGGTCAAAGGGTGAGCGAAGGTGGTTTAGCCCCTGTTTGAGGAGATATGGGTCCTTGACCCAGTCTCCCTGCTGGGCACTCTCATGCAAAATGGCCAGGCTGTTTGCAAGTAAAGAAAGTACGTGGGCCAAGGTTGTGAAGGGCCTTGGTGAAGGCGGCGCCAATAGTGAGACCCATGGCATGGGCTGTTCCTACCCTGGCACACAGCCTAATGAAGTCAGAAAGGTCCCCTTTATCTTTATGGGGCCAAAGAACATCTTGACATATTGGGTTAGCATTTTCAAAGGCAAGATATTTTACAACGGAGCTCTCACTTTCACTTGGTCCAAGTAAGCGCTCTGCAGCTAGATTAAGCCAGGTAACAAAGTCACTGTAAGGCTCGTCAGGACCCTGACGAATTTTTGCTAGGGAGGTGGTGGCCGAGCCCTTTTGAGGGAGCTGTCTCCAAACGTGCAAACCAGCAGTTTGAACCTGTGCTAGGAGCCCCGTAGGGACGTGGGGAAAAGATGTTTGGGGGGGGCAGTAGGTCCCTGAAGGGCTGGAGCACAAAAGGCAGGGGGGTATAAGAGGAAAGTGGATTTTTAAGAGGTGGCAGGTCTGGAGAATGGTATTGAGCCACTGCCTCCTCCAGGGTAGCCTCCTCCTCTGGGGTCACCTCATCATAGGGATTTAAAACCAGATAAATCTTAGGGGGATTTTTAGGGGACTCTTTTGGTAAGGTGGGGTCTGGGAGGGTCCTGGGGTCTGGGAGGGTCCTAGGGTCCTGAGAAGGCTGAGTAGGGGGCATTTGAATACTAACCAAAGGGCATGCCAAGGGGGGGGGCGAGAGGTGGATTGCATTGCCTGCTCCCCAATTTTTACAAGTTTTAAAGTACCACTGTCAAAGGGTGAACTTTTAAGAATCTCATTAATTAAATTCCAATAAGAAAAGGCAGTGGCAGGCACCTTTTGAGGACCAAAAGTCTCATAATAATCTTTGAGACAGTCTCCTACTCTGAGCCACCTTTAACCATCAATTGACCCCTCGAGGGGAAACCAAGGACACAAATCTTCTATGTATGAAAAGAATAATTTTAAGTCCTTTTTCTTAACACGCGCTCCCCGAGTCTTGAGGGCCTCCTTGAGACCAGACAGAAACAAATCATGTGACAAAACTGCCTCTCCCATGGTGTGTCACTCACCTTGCGCCGGCCTCACTGTCCTCCTGGATCTGACTCCCAGTCGCGTTTACCAAGGCGATCCCGAATCCCGCTTGGCCAAGGCTTCCCTGGAGGTCGGTGTTTGCTTCTCAGACAAAGGCTCAAGTCAACCACGTTGGGTGCCAACTGTCCTGACCCGCGGGACATCAATGCAGGACGGCAAACCTAAGAGAGAAGGAATGAAGGGACAAGAGACACAAGGAGTGACAGCAAGACAGGAATTCTGATCAAGCTGCAAATTTTTATTGTTCTCATGGGTAGAGGGAATGAGGGGTATGATGAGACACAGGCTGGTTGGCTGTGTTTTTCTTTTGGGCTCCTGATAAGGTGCAAGTTCATGCCGGTGAGCCATAGGCAGAACTATCAGCCGGGAGTGGGGAGGGAGAGTGCTCCAGGAATCCGTCAGCCATCAGCTGCAGGGTGCCTGAGTAAGCTGCAGGGTGTTTGCACAGGGGAGGCAACTGCAAAATATTCCCTGGGCTGCTGCTTATTGTAAAGGTCAGAATGTCCTCAGAATGAGAACTTCTTCTTGGTCCCTGACAGGTAGGTTATCAAAGAGATTCAGTGAAAAAACTTCTTTAGGAAAACAGGCTGAAGATGGGAAAAACAAGTTGCTTGGGGTTTAGCAGGTACATTGGTGTCTACTACCTCTTGGCAGGATGGCATTTAGAAATCAAGGTTTCTTGAACAAGTGAGTTCAATGACAAACACACAACTTCCCCTATCAAAATAAATCATCTTGCAAATTGGCTTTCCTGCGCACCCTCGAACCACAGCATTTCCAAAATAGGCATTGCACTGTCCAGGGTCTCACATAGTTCAAAGCATTGATTTACCAACCACCTTGGACATATTCCTTTTCTCTCTCCCTTATGAAGTCACTGTGTAATTATAAAGAAACATTTGCATTTGTATATATACACACATACAAAGAAGTAATATACAAATCTAAAGAGTCTTATAGATGTAGATAAAGAAATTGAGTAAGAAATACATAAATTTTTGGGCACACACACCTGTAATCCCATTGGCTCATGAGGCTGAAGCAAGAGGATCTCAAGTTTAAAGCCAGACTCAGCAATTTATCAAGGCCCTAATCTACTCAGTGAGACCCTGTGACTATATAAAATACAAAATAGGTGGGGGATGTGGCTCAGTGGATAAGTTCCCCTAGGTTCAATCCCTGGTGTCCTCCCAAAGAATACAAAAATTAAAAAGGCAAGAGCTAAAGGGATGTCCAGTCTGATTCAGAACAAGCCGATTGAAGAAGAGAAAGTTTGGATAAAGAAAAAAAATTATCACCACACATGAACTCCTTCAGCATCTGTATGATGAAAGATAAACAGGGAAGCAGAATGTAATGATCCAACTTGTACAGAGAAACTGAATGATGGACTTGACTCCTACTGCCACCAATACCTTAAGTGCTGTGGAATTTTTGAAAGTTTTATTTAAATATATGTATTTGTTAACACACAACTGGAATTTAAAAAAAAATCTCAGGTATTTAAAGCTGGTTTCAAATAAGGTTTGCTGTATGTTAGAGAGAAAAGAGTTATAGTTCTTTATATCTGCCTCTGAACAGGAAAGAGGAAAAGTCTCTGGAAAGAACTTTCACTTTGGCAATCAATATTTCCACTCATGGGGGTGTGGAGATAGCTCAGCTGGTAGAGTGCTTGCCTCACAAGCACAAGACCCTCAGTTCGATCCCCAGTACCACACACACACAAAAAAAATCCTCTCATAACTGGTCACTAACTAGACTTTAACACCATACTCCATTGTGCAGGTCAGCCATACTTATCATCATCACCTAGGTTCCTGTGCCATAAGACAGTAGGCATTTCAGCTGTGTGACAAATCTCCCTTCATCCATGCAATTTCTATCACTGGATGGGACTTCTACCTTCTCTCTGTTTTCAAAAACCACATATCCATCATTTAAACTAACTTGAATGTTCCTTTAAAGCTTTTGCAAACAAGCCAGACCTCCAAACTCATCTCTTATAATTGTCTTCCTCATTAAATGTATTCTACCTCATCTGAAATGCTGATGGAGCTTAGATTTCTTCAAAATTTAGCATCCGTGTACAATTTATTTACTCTACTCAGGTGGAGCACTTATCCTTCATTTTCTTGATTGACTAATTCCTACTTTTCCTTTGATCATTCTTCAAATTAGAAAATCATTCCAACAACATAAGTACATATATACCTGCTAATGGTTCCTTTCTTTGTGTTGTCAACAATGCCACACTGCAAGACACAACTTAAAAATAATGTGTACTACAAATATGAGGGAATTTGAGAATCTGGTACTAGAGGAACAAAATTAAAATTGTAAAATAAAACCAATGCTGAAGTGCTGGGCTGCACCCAGGGGTCAAAAGCACTGTGTCCATTATTCAGCCCAAGCACAGAATTTGTCTTTAGATACCATTTTAATGTTAAGAACTGTCAACCAGCACTACTTGTTTGTAAACCCTCATCAAAGCACATTGCCTCAGTATGAATATGTAGGCAAAAATGCAGACAGTATACCTGCAATCACTTAACTTTCATCAACCAACATGCATGCATGCTTACTAACATTTTTCCCTCCCACTTTCCAGCATGACACAGTTCATAGTAGAATAATTACTTGCTGATAATTGTTCAAGAAAACCACTGCACAATATGCACATGTTCAATAGTTTTCAAAGAAAGTGAGAGAAATATCATTAGCACAAAGAGTAATCCCCTCAATTTTAACTCTGCACATCCTGTCACCTGACTCTCTTACCACTTTACTATTCTGAAATAAACCAGTGATAACCACAGACCGTGACAAATGAACTATTTTACAAACAGTACTGATATATTTGATGTAATATAGTTAGAAACAAACTAATCTTCTGATGTAATTTAAAGATTATCACGAATAGGAAAAGAAGAACTCAAACTATCCCTATTTGCTGATGGCATGGTTTTATATTTAGAGGAACTGGGAAATTCCACCAGAAAGCTTTTAGAATTATTAAGTACATTCAGTAAAGTAGCAGGTTATAAGATCAATGCTCATAAATCTAATGCATTTTTATACATAAGTGATGAATCTTCACAAAGAGAAGTTAGGAAAACTATCCCATTCATAATAGCCTTGAAAAAAATAAAATATTTGGAAATCAATCAAACAATAGAGGTGGAAGACCTCAACAATGAGAACTACAGAACACTAAAGAAAGAAATTAAAGAAAACCTTAGAAGATGGAAAGATCTCCCATGTTCTTGGAGAGGTAGAATTAATATTGTGAAAATGGCCATACTACCAAAAGTGCTATACAGATTCAATGCAATTACAATTAAAATCCCAATGACATAAATAGAGCAGAAATAGAGCAAGCAATCATGAAATTCATCTGGAAGAATAAGAAACCCAGAATAGCTAAGACAATCCTTAGCAGGAAGAGTGAAGTAGGGGTATCACAATACCAGAACTTCAACTATACTACAAAGCAATAGTAACAAAAAAGGCACGGTATTGGTACCAAAATAGACAGGTATATCAATGGTACAGAATAGAGGACATGGACACAAACCCAAATAAATACAATTTTCTTATTTTAGACAAAGGTGCCAAAAAGATGCAGTGGAGAAAACATACCCTCTTCAACAAATTGTGCTGGGAAAACTGGAAAGCCATATGCAGCAGAATAAAACTAAATCCCTATCTCTCACCCTGCACAAAACTCAACTCAAAATGGATCAAGAACCTTGGAATAATATCAGAGATCCTTCATCTTATAGAAGAAAAAGTAGGTCCAAATCTTCAACATGTCTGCTTAGAATCAGACTTCCTTAACAGGACTCCCATAGCACAAGAAATAAAAGCAAGAATTAATAACTGGGATAGATTCAAACTAAAAAGCTTTCTCTCAGCAAATGAATGTGAAAAGAGAGCCTACAAAGTGGGAGAAAACCTTTGCCACTCATACTTCAAATAGAACACTGCTTTCAAGAATATATAAACTCAAAAAACTCTACACCAAGAATACAAATAATCCAAACAACAAATGGGCTAAGGAAATGAACACACACTTCACAGAAGATCTTTAAGCAATCAAGAAATATATGAAAAAACATTCAACATCTGTAGTAATAAGAGAAATGTAAATCAAAACTACCCTAAGATTCCATCTCACCCCAATAAGAATGGCAATTACCAAGAATAGAAGCAAAAATAGGTGTTGGAGAGGATGTGGGGGAAAAGGTACACTCATACATTGCTGATGGGGTTGCAAATTCGTGCAGCCACTCTGGAAAGAAGTGTGGAGATTCCTCAGAAAACTTGAAATGGAACCATGATTTGAACAAGCTATCCCACTCCTTGGCTTATACCCAAAGGACTTAAAATCAGCATACTACAGAGATACAGTCATATCAATGTTCATAGCTGCTCAATTCACAATTGCTAGACTGTGGACCCAACCTAGATGTCCTTCAATTGATGAATGGATAGAGAAACTGTGATATATATATATATATATATATATATATATATATATATATATATATATATAAACAATGGAATATTTACTCAGCCATCAAGAATAATAAAATTATGGCATTTGCAGGCTAATGGATGAAATTGGAGAATATCATGCTAAATGAGATAATCCAATCTTAAAAATCCAAAGGACGAGTGATCTCACTGATAAGCAGATGTTGACACATAATGGGGGAGTGGGAGAGAGGCAAGAATGGAGGAAGGAGGAACTGTATAGAGGGAAAAGAGGGGTGGGAGGGTTGGGGGAAGGAAAAAATAACAGAATGAATCAAGCACCATTACCCTATGTAAATGTATGATTACATTATGGAGTATGCATTTACTCCATGTACAGAGAAACAACATGTATCCCATTTGTTTACAATAAAATAAATTTTAAAAAAAGGAAGATTATCAACAAAAACTGGAGAGTTTCATAATTTTCCAATAAATCTTTAGTATTACATCTCATAAATTATTTTAAAAACAGAATACTATTCTAAAATATCAATTCAGAAAAATTAATACATAGAAAATATTGAAATGACAGCAATAGAAATCCTAGATATAAAAGAATAATTAGAATATCCAGTTTACATCACTTCAAAGCAACTATGAAAACTGCTTTACTCCTCTGCCACATTTCATTATAAATAAAATAATATTAACGTAATGGTTGTCATTCATGGAGAACTATGAATCAGATACACTACAATGTCTCTCAATAATCCTATAAGTCCTATAAACAGCTGCTAATCATCTTTTTCAGATGAGAAAATTAAAGCTAATCTAAAAGAGACAGAAGATATACTGCAAGTCAAAAAAGTCAAGTCAGAGATAAGATTCAAATCAGGTAGTCTGATTCTAGAATTGATGCTTTTCCCCTGGCTTCATTGATAATTTCTACATTATTTACATTTTCATTATTTCTTTTCCAAAACTTGTGCTGTAGATTGCTTTACAGAATTAAGACCTAATCCTAAAAGGTCTTTAAAACATGATATGAAACTTACAATTCCACATTTTCCCACTCATGTTCAACAACCTACTCTTAATGCTCATAAAATCTCTAGTCACTGGACTTGTACCAAATTGCCCTTTGACAGACTCCTACCTTTACTCTTCCCACTGCTCAACTTAGATTTTTTAATCTAAATTCTGATTATAGGTTTTACTATACACTTTCTCCATCCTGTGTATTTGACACTGATTTTTTAAAAGAAGCAGAAATTTAACAAATTTAAAGATGTTTTTGGCTTTTAACATAATTCATGAATCAGGTAGCATCTCTTCAAAAGAATTCAGAAAAGGTGATCCAATGAGCTAAGCACAGGATGTTAACTTTATAGGTAGAAAAGAGGCAAAGAAAGCAAAAATAAGGATCCAAAAGTGGACTGTTTTAAAGTTATGCATTTTTATCAGTGAATTAATTTCTTATTATGCCAGGTTAGGTTAACTGAGTCCCTTCTGATTGGCTTCTGGGAATCTCCTGTTTATTTTTTTAATTTTTTAATTTAAACTGGACCATTTCAAAGTCCAGTTTCATTATGTAGTACCCAAAATGAGTTTCTCCATTCTCCTCTTGTTTGTTGGGGCCCAGTGCAGAAGCTTATTTGAAAATATTGGCCTCCTATAAATTTTGTTTAACACTGCTTAGTCAAAAATTCTAAAAACTGGATAATAAAACCTAAATACAACACTCCTTTTCTGTAGTTCTATTTTTTTTTTTGTACTGGGGAAAGAACTTGGGCATACTCAACCACTGTGCCACATCCACAGCCCTATTTTGTATTTTATTTAGAGATAGGGTCTCACTGAGTTACTTAGCACCTCACTTTTGCTGAGGCTGGCTTTGAACTCTCAATCCTCCTGTCTCTGCCTCACAAGCCACAGGGATTAGAGGCATGTGTCACCATGCCTGGCTTATAGTTCTACTTTTCATCAGTGACCATCATTGAAGGAAACTACATATTACACAACAGAATCCAATATGACAATATACTCTGAAATAAAAGCTCAGAAATATAACCAAGGGGTTGGAAAACAAAAGCACAGTGGGTCAAGTGGCATGTGCCACCTGATTTTGTATATAGACTATTACAAGAACATAGTCACAGCCATTGGTTTACATAGAATCTGTGGTTTCTTTCACATAACAGCATGGGTGAATAGATGATACAGACCATATGGCTGACAAAGATAAAATATTTACTATTTGGCTATGCATATATTAAAAAAACTATGACAACCTATGATATAACCTGTAGTGCACCTCCATAAAAGTATCTCAAGTCAATAGGAGAAAAACAAAATCCATTTATGTTCCCCCCAAATCTATAGACATCAACCTAATTCCCTCTGGAAACCTGTTATTCTAAGCTATTTTCTTTCCAAAATCGATCAGTTAATGCTTACCTACACCTACTTGAGTCTATAAATATCTCCTGTATTTACTGTACTCCCATTGAACTAACCTAGACTCAGGTCTTCATACCAATCCTCTAGGTGATTGAATGAGTCTTTTTTAGTATTCACTTCCTTCTATAAGGAGGTACCCAATAATGGAGTACCAAGCTAAAACATGGGTCATATTTTGTATACTTTTAAAAAATATTCCAAAATTTGTGACAGAATGTAACTTGAAAAACTAAATTTATACATTCAATTTATACAAAATTGACAAAAGAAAATATAAATATTTAAATTTTGCAAATAAAGAACTCTTTAGTATAAACAGAGCTCTTTAGATTTATCTTCCAGTGACACTGCCCCATTTTTCTCTCCATTCCCCTGCAAGATGAAGAAAACACTCACCATTCTTTAGCTTCCAAACCCACAAATTTTCCCAAAGACCTAGCAGCACCTGAATGTTCAAACTGGTTTTCCTTTGTCTGCTTGTCACCTCACTAGTAATCTAACATGCTCATTAAGAACCAATGAGCAGCACACACAGCCCTGATGAAAATTAATCTAGCACAAAGACAACCATAATCACAAAGACAACCATAACTCCAGTCCATGGTGAGCTTACAGCCTGACAAGACAGGAAGGCAATGTAAACACTCACACAAATAAGAACTTGATTAGAATCACAAACCAGTGCTGTGAATGACAAAGGGCACTGTGGAATGGAACTGCAATTTCAATCCTGATCTGGGAAGTCACAGAAGTCACTTCAGAAAAGCAGTTATGACACTTAAGAAATGAAGTGTGTATGGGGACAGTGAGTGAATAGGTTTCCTTCAGGAAGACTTTCTGATTGCTCCAACCTAAACAAACAGGTTTTATCATGCCTAAGAGTTGGAATATAATCATTAAATGTAGTACTATAGTGTTAGTGAAGATGGACATTATAAAACAAATTTAACACCATGAAATATGTAGTATGGACTGTAGTCTGTATATGTATTGTCATAAACATTGTTAATAAAACATAAATTATGAAGGGATAAAAGAAAATATATCCAAATTCTACCATAAACTTAGTAGGGTAGTGGAGTTTAGGGGTGGTAATTTTTCATTTGCTCATTTTCTAAATTTTTGGTGACAATTATTTTAGAATGAAAAAATCATGGCAGTTTAAGTAGTTAACTCAATTTTAATTAAACACATGTCTTATAGGTATTTTATTATTAACACACACATTATACTCTATAATAGAGAGTAATTAATTACACATCTACGTTTCATGTAAAACTGCAAGCCTTTCAATCAAACTTGGAAATCCTATACTACCATTTACTATAATTTTTAAAATTAAATATCATTTGTATCTTGAGATTTCCCTACTCAATTCAATCTTATATTTGCTTCTATAAGGTCTTTGTATACTTTATTTTCTTTGTTATATACAGTCAAAACTTCATAAAAGGAAACTTATCAATAAGACCTTGATTTTTTTTGTTTTTTGTTTTGTTTGCTTTTGTGGTGCTGGGAATTGAACCCATGGCCTTGTGCTTGCAAGGCAAGCACGTTGCTGACTGAGCTGTCCTTCCCAGCCCCAACCTTGAAGTTTTTTTTAAACTAAGTTTTAAATCAACACCTATTAAAAACAATAGAAAATAACAAGTGTTGGTAAGGATGCAGAGAAATTAAAATCATTAAACATTACTGATGGGAATGTAAAATACTCAGTCATTGTAGAAAACACTTTTGGCAATGTTTCAAAAAGGAAACAAAATTATCATATGACACAATTCTACTCCTAAGTGCATACCCAAAGGAAATGAAACCAGGTACTCAAATGTATGTGAACACATGCTTTCAGAAGTAGCATACACATTAGCCAAAGAATAGAGACAGGCCAAGTATCTATGAATGCATGACTGGATAAGCAGATCACAGTATATACAAACAATGCAATTTTTTTTTGTTTGTGGTGCTGGGGATTGAACCTAGGACCTTGTGCTTAGGAAGCAAGCTCTCTATCAACTGAGGTATATTCCCAGCCCAATGTAATATTATTTGGACATTGAAAGGAACAGTCCTGACCATACTACAATATGTTCTCAAAAATATTAAAGTAAATAAAAGAAACCAGACATAAAAATACACATTTGTTTCCATTTATACAAAATATTCAGAAGAGGCAAAATCACAGAAACAAAACAGATTGGAGATTGCCAGGGGCTGGGAGTAGGTACAGTAGGGAACCACTCAGAGTATACAGGGTTTAACTTTGGACTAAGGAAAATGTTTTGTAGTTAGAGATCATGAATACACAACACGGTGAATGTACAGAATTGTTCACATTAAAATGGTTAATGTTTGATACAAATTTCACCTCAATTTTAAAAATTTAATACCCAAAGAAGGCACAACTTTCAGGAAACAAACAAGCCTCAGGAGACTGAGGCATGGGAATCACAAGTTTGATTCTAGCCTCAGCAGCTTATTGAGACCCTGTATCAAAATACAATATATAAAGGGCTGGGGATTCAGTTCAGTGGTGAAGTACCCCTAGACTATAAACCCAGAAACACATTCTCCAAGAAAAAATTCCTCCTCCTTACATAGATGCCTGCTACTAAAACAGGAAAAACAGATGAATCACTTCAGCAAGTAGGTTCCTAACCTATCCCAAACTCAATTGCCTTTATTATATTCTGAAACTTTTATCATAATTTACAAAACAGCCTATTATTCTCTCAGACCAAAAATCATCAGTGGATTATTAGTTAATTGGAATCTAGGTCATTTAAATATTTTGTCTCTCCTTCCAAAATTCCCTTTGATTTAAAATTAAAAAAGAAGAGAGACAATTTACTGGAGGAGGCTGAAATTATTACTTTTTTATTATAAAGAAAAGAAAAAAACATTCATTTAATCAACAAATATTAATTTGGTGCCACTGTGTGTGTCAAACATTCTTGATACTTGAATATATTGATAAATAAAAATCTTTTTTCTAAAACAATTTAAATTCCAAGAGGATAGAGAGAGAAAAAGACAAGCATGCATTAAGGAATGAGTAGTGAACAATATGTTACAAAGTGTTAAGTGATATGGGTGGGGAAGGAGGGGATTAGGAATTAGAACAATGGAAAAATGCATGAAACAATGTGCCAGTAGTAAATTGGAAGTCATTCAAAGGAGCCTCATCAAGAAGGCAACATCTGAGTCAAGAATTGGAGGTAAACCACTTGTGGAGCATATATTTGGAACATGAATATTACAGTTAAAAAGAAGATCAAGACAGAAGTCTATTTGGCATCATGAGGTATGTTACAGAGGCTAGGCACAGGAACTGGAGTAAAGGTGGTATGAAATAAAGTTAGAGAGCAAAGGAGAAGGAGAGAGAAAAATTTTAGCATTTTCTAGGCACTCACCTGTGTAAGAAACCCACGAGAACCATGCCAGACACAGAAATTGACATAAGAGGGTTTATTAAGCAAACAATGTCTCCCTGCAGGGTAAGAAAGAAAATGAGAGCAAAAGAGAAAGGGCTCCCACAAGAGAGAGTGTGAAAAGTGAGGAGGAGAGAGAAAGAAAATGAGTAGGGGAGAGAAAGCTGAGAAAAGATGGCAGGGAAGCTATCCTTAAGCAGTTGAATTCCACAGGGCTAACAGGGACCAATAACGGAAAAGGATACTGCAAGCTGACTGATGAACCAATAGCTAGCTAGGATGTTCACAGACTAACAAGTAGTTGGGAGGCGGGGAAATGACTGCAGCAGAAAGGGGTGGGGAGAGCAACTTTCAGACTGACAAGCTAGGTTGTGATGCAACGTAAAGGGTTGGGGAGCAGCTTTGTTTTACAACCTGAACCTTGTAAAGGGAGAAAAGATAATTAACATAGAAAGAACAGGCCAGGGCTGGATGCAAAGTAGTCTCTCCAATGCCTAACCCAATGAGGGTCATGTTGTCAAGTCAGTCACTTCCAGTGAGAATTTTCCTAGGAGATAAACAATGGGTAGGAACTGAAAGTTAAAACGATCAAGACTACATGATGAAAACAAGGTAGGATCCCTGAAAAGCATGACCTACATAGATCAATGTAACAGGTGGTGTAGAGCAAGAAAAACACAGCTTGAAATGAAAGTTGGACTTGACTGGAGATGGATACAAATGCTGGACTGAAGTCGTTCTTTTTAAGCATTTAGTATGTATGCATGCATGGAATATTATAATCATGAAACTTACAGTCCTGATACATCTGAAGATCACTTTAATTACTGTCTTTGTAATGTAAAGCTGCTCCCCTGCCCCTTGTGCTGCCTTCATTTCCCCACCTCCCAACTTCTTGTCAGTCTGTAAACATCCTAGCTAGCTATTGGTTCATCAGTCAACTTGCAAGTGTCCTTCTCCATTATCAGTCCCCTGTTAGCCCAGCGGAATTCATCTGCTTAAGGTTGCTTCCCTGACATCTTTTCTCATGCTTTCTCTCTCCTACTCACTTTCTTTCTCTCTCCTCCTTGCTTTTCACACTCTCTCTTGCATGCGCCCTTTATCTTCCTCTCTTTTTGTCTTGTACCCTGCAGGGAGACACTCTGTTTGCCTAATAAACCCTCTATGTCAATTCCCTGGGTCCAGCATGGTTTTCTGGGTTCTTACAGTCTTAAAGTGAGAAAGAATTGTAAGGAATACCACAAAAACCATGCTGGACACAGGAAATCACATAAGGGAGTTTATTAAGCAAACAGAGTGTCTCCCTGCAGGGTAAGAGAGAAAATGAGAGGAAAAGAGAAAGGAAAGAGAAAGGGTTCATGCTAGAGAGAGTGGAAAGTGAGGAGGAGAAAGAAAGCGAGTCAGGGGGAGAGAAAAGCAAGAGAGAAAAGATGGCAGGGTAGCTACCGTGAAGCAGTTGAATTCTGCCAGACTAACAGGGGACAAATAATGGAGAAGGATACTTGCAAGCTGACTGGAGAATCAATAGCTAGCTAGGATGTTCACAGATTGACAAGTGGGTTGGGAGGTGGGAAAATGGCTGCACCAGAAAAGGCAAGGAGAGCAGCTTTGTATTACAGGAATATTATAAGAATGGCAAAGAATTTGGAAATGACTTTTTTAGAAAGGTTTGAAGAAAGTAAGTAATAAATGAAACAGCTACCACAGCTTTCAAAAGTGTAAAGGTCCAAAATAAGACAAAATAGGAGATGTAACTTCTCTGCACAGGTAATCAGGACACCTGATACCAGCGTCATTTTCCTAACAACATATAATGGCCACCAGTGTACTCCCTCCAATTTACTCTCATTCCTTTCCCTTCCTCTTTTGCTCCAGTGCCCAACAGAGCAGAAGGGAAATTAACATAACTTGTAAAATCAAATAGATGTAAATTCTTGACTTTCAACTCCTTTCTAATGATGTAACTTTGAAAGCCAGATTTTTAACTTATTTGGGTCTCAACCTGTTTGCACTGAAATGGGCAAATGCATAAATGATACAATGCAAAGACTAGGCAAGTTTTTGCAGACAATAATTTCTCCTTTATCATTGAGTCAGCTCCTTTCTGTCCAATCATTTGCTTCCAACAGATGCTCTGGCCTTCTTAAAACCCTACTACAGCCAGGCAAGGTGGCACACACTTGTAATCTCAGTATCGTGGGAGACTGAGACAGGAGGATCTTTAGTTCAAAGCCAGCCTCAGCAAAAGCAAGGTGCTAAGCAACTCAGTGAGACCCTGGAGATGTGTCTCAGTGGTCAAAAAACCCACTGTTTATATATATATATATAAACAAGTTTATTTAAAATGATAATTGAGAGATTTGTAAGTGGCAGAGGATGATCAGGTCAAGTGGTTATCTGCCTTTTCTGCACCCAATTATCTCACCGAGTAAAAAAGATGTGAAAAATCATGAAAAAAAAATAATCAGTGCCTACTCAACTTAGGACAACCTGGCATATATACCATTCTCTTTCATACATACAAACATGCTTTATATATTCATAAGCCTGTATGTATGTATGCACATACATACATATACATAAACATATGGTAAATTCTATTATACAAATATTGTTTCAAGGCTGAAGTGACAACAAATTGCAGTATTAATGGTGTTGGTACTGAAAATATTAAAGTATGGAATCAAAATATGAATAATTGTTCAGTTATAAAAGTTATTTATTTATTTTCTACAGATACATTAGATTCGAGATAAATTTTTAAAACTTGGGGAAGTAAAAAAGATTATTCAGAAAAAGCAGAAATTTAAAATAGAATATTTTGTAATAGAAAGCTCTAAAGATTAATGCCCCTCATTTAAAAGCAAACACAAACCAGGAGAATTGAGAGTTCAAATGTAGCCTGAGCAAAAGTGAGGTGCTAAGCAACTCAGTGAGACCCTGTCTCTAAATAAAATACAAAATAGGGCTGGGGATGTGGCTCATGACCAATTGTCTCTGAGTTCAATTCTCAGCACAAAAAAAATTAACTATTTTATTTCTCTGTGTTGAATCTTTTGTTATAGGAGCAGAGAGCTGAACCATCCACTGTGACCAGTGAAATTATAAAAAATAATTAGTTACCTAATTGAAAAAGAAAAAATATTAAAGAAAAAAGAGGCCTGTTTAAGGAAGAATGAGCCTAAGGCAATATGATCATAGAATAGACTGGCAAATGAACAAGAGCCAACAATTAAATTAAAATAAATTGCTTATTTTGTGTGAAATGTGGTAGTATAACTGTGTGTGATTTTATACTGTGATTTTCCCTCAGTGATAACAATTTTTTTCCAATTAAAATAAACTTATATATTGTATTTTAAATTATCCATTGAGATATACAAATATAATAACATGTTTTTTAGTTGGTAATGAAATTATGTATTCTTATCCATTTGTAGACACTTATGAAGTCTCGGGTAACATTTGGATGAGGAAAAGAGTTCCCCCGTTCCCCATGTCCCCATCATAAAATAAACATTATTCAGATGAAAGTATGTTGTGAAACATTATAGGACAAGAGTAACTACATATTTTTAAATATTATTAAACTTTAAACTACTAAAATTTAGCTCATTAACAGGCAATGTAGAAACTGTTATTACCCCAAAATCAATAACATATAAAATGTTACTTTTTTTGAACTAGCACTGGTTTCTTATTCATCCTTAAAATAAAAAGTACCATGTTATAGAGATAAAAAATGGTTATAAATGCCAATGTCTCTTTACCCTAGGTTTTAAAGAGGATATTTCTAAGTTAAAAAGAAGAATGTAAAATACACAACCACAACACAGAATAATCCACCCTGCAATAAAAACAGTAGCATATATTATAAACTGGAAAATATACAGCCAACTATGATACCTGTTGCACATTAAATAAATATATGAATAAAAAGTGAGGGGACTCTTCCTAGCACTTATAAGGACATAACCCAAGGATTTTCCCTACAAATCCAGAGAAACAAATTTGATCTGACAACAAAAACAGTTAATGAGATTTAAAATTTTTCATACCTGTATACATTTAGTGAACAGAAAAAATGGTTTAAAAAGTTGAGTTACAGTGCCTCAGGACTCTAACATGGCATTTCTGCAAAAGGAATCCATGGTGAAAAGAAAATGACACAATGTTAATGAGGTGAAAATAACAGGACTAAGTACCTGTGAAGCATTGCAATTTTGTAGCATAACTTGTCTTAGCCTCTAATTCTGCTAAACACACCCTCATCCAAATTCCAGGAACTAATGAATATTTTATCTTACTTGGAAAAAGAACTTTGCAAGTAGAACTAATGTTAAGCATTCTGTGATAGGATGGGCAACCTGCATTATCCAGGTAGGTCTATTAAATCACCTGGGTACTAAAAATATGTTTCCAGAGCTAGGTCACAAGGACAAAGTTGTCATCACTGAAACTGGGTAAGGGAAACTTAATATGATTACTTTCCCCACATCACCATTACTGGCTTCTTTAATGATGGAAAATGGGGACCAGAGTTGAGGGACATGGTGCCCTCTAAAAATGGAAAAGACAAGGAAGCAAGCTCTCCCCTATATCCTCAAGACAGGAACACAACTATTCTGATGCCTTGACTGTGATCCCATGAGAACCATGTTGGACTTTAAAACTACAAGATGGGAAGATAATTTAATGGACTTTTTAAGCCTACTAAATCTATGTAGTTTGTTATAAAAACAATAGAAAACTAACACAAGACCCCTTTTGTGAGCACAATTCCCTGCTTCTCTGCCAGATACAGTATGCCAAAACTGATGGAAAACTAAGAAAATGGACAAGAAGTCAACCTACAGTCCAAATGTCAATGATATCTCAAATTAACAAACTTTGGGATCACCAACTACAAGATTTCTGGGCTTCAATGGTTCTCTGCAGGCAAATTCCTCATCAATTCACCAGAAAATGTTAACATACACATGCATAGGATGTGAAATTCCAAGGTCATCTTCTATGGAAAGATTTGGGAGCTATAAGTAATATTGAGATAAATAGATTTCAATTGAAGAGATTTGTCCTCCTTTTCAATTATTTGACAAGCCAGTAGGAAAATAGAAGTACTAACATTCATTCTCAACTACTAACTAAAGACATTTCTTGATGAGTTTCCTTTATTTGTTTAGGAAATAAATATTCAGTAGAATCATATAAAGTTTTTGATATGTCAAAAAGGATAAAATTTCAACAATTTCATAAAGTTAATCCAACTAATTTCTCTTAGCTTGCACCATACAGCTAGAAGAGGTTAAAAAAAAGCAATTTTTCCCCCAAAATTATCACTGCTCTGAAGTTTCTACTAACACTCTATGAAACAACAACAAAAAAATTAAGTCATCTTCCTGTAAACCCTGTGGAGAATTTAGCCTATAAGCTTTACTTGACACTTCTATTTGCCTATTAACTAAAGATACCCAATGCCTTAATGCATCCCAGTTTCATAATTACATTAAGCCATCCATACCATGCTCACTAATCTTTGAAACTATAAATAACTGTCATAACAATAACAAATTATTAAAAAGTACCAATAAGGTTTTATAAAGAACTTAATAAGCTTTTCAAAATCACTCTGAAGTCATTAGCTCAATGTTTTAGAATTAAATCACACCAAGAAAAGTGAAGCAAAAAATTACAGATTTAAATCTCAAAAATTACATATCCTGAAAGAAAAAACAATCATGGAATAAGAAAGGGGGTGCCTAATACATCTTTATATTTATTCATGATTTAACAAGTCTCTATCTTAAGAAACTTAATAAAGCACTCAATAATATCTAAAATTGAAAGTAACAAGATATATAGGATAATCTACTATTACCTTCTAAAGTTAATGGAATGGACTAGTGTTACATTAAGCTTCATAAGTGACTCTTTAAAAAGGTCAGTTAGCACAGTAGTTTTGTGGTTTAGAAAGCTTACATGGAAGCAGGGTTATAGCTAAGAATAAGTCATAAAAGTTTTTATGGGTTGGGGTTGTGGCTCAGTGGTACAGCACTTGCCTAGCATATGAGAAGCACTGGGTTTGATTCTCAGGACCGCATATAAAAAATAAAAATAAAAGCCCATCAACAATCAAAAAAATTTTAAAATATTGTTACACTGGGTATTGGCATAAAAAAATACAGACCCATGGAACAAAATAGAGATCCTACAAATAAACCCACGTATCCACAGCCAACTGATTTTTTTTTGCTAAGATGACAAGAAAGGTCTAGGGAAAATGACAGTTTCTTCATTAATGGCATTTAATAATTGGGTTTTCACACAGAGAAAAAAATAAATTAGGTCCCTATTACCTATCAGTTTAAAAAATCAACTTTAAATGATTAAACTCTAAAATTACTAGAATAAAACATACGGAAAACTCTTCAGGACACTGGAATAGGCAAGGTGTCTTGAAGAAGAATTCAAAAGTACAGAAAACAGAATCAAAAATAGACAAATGGGATTAAATCAAAGAAAAATATCTTCTACACAGTTAAGAAAACAATCACCAAAGTGAAGAAACAACCCAAAGTATGAGAGAAAATATGAACAAATGATATATTTGCAAAGAGGTTAATAACTAGAATATAAGAAACTTATATTCAATAGCAAAAAAGAAAAAAAAAGAAAATACCACATACTTGATTTTATACTGGGCATTAGACCTAAATAGACATTTCACCAAAAAAGACATACAAATGGCCAAAAAAAAAAAAAAAATGCTCCACGTCACTGATCATTACAAGTCAAAAGCACAATTAAGCATGTATAATTCACTTTAGTACAAATGGCTACTATCAAAAAGATAAATGCTGGCAAGAATGTGGAGAAAAGTGAACCCATGTGCAGTGTTGGTAGTAATGTAAATTGGTATGCCATTATAGAAAACAGCATGGAGGCCCTTCAAAAAATTAAAAATAAAACTGCCATGTGATTCAACATTTCCCACTGGGTAAATATTCAAAAGAAATAAAATCAGTATATGGGAGAGATATTTGCATTCCCATGTTTATTGTAGCATGATTCACAGTAACTGAGAATAGGAAACAACCTGAATATTCTTTTATTGATTCATAAGTATATAAATTGGAGCACAACTCAGGTACAGAAACAGAATATAATCCTGCCATTTGTTACAACATGGATGGCACTGCAAATTATGTTAAATGAAAGAAGTTAGGCCCAGAAAGAGAGGTAATAAATGATCTCACTCTTTAAAAAATCTTACCTAAAAGAGTTTACTTCACAGATTTTTTTTGAAGTAGAATATTTATTAGCAGAAGTTAAGGAAGAGGAGGAGGGTGAGAGGGCAGAATGGGGAGAGGTTGAACAGTGTGTACAAAGTTATAGTTAGGAGCAGTAAGTTCTCCAGCATGATAGGGTGACCATAGATAAAAATGCAGGATATATTTCAAAAACATTGAAAGAAAGGATTTTGAATGCTTTCTTTAGAAAGAAATCACAAATATTAGAACAGATAGATATTTATTGTGATTTAAGCATTATACAATGGAAACATGAAAACACACATGGTACCCTACAAATATGTACAATTTTGGTTTTTGAATCACTACAAATTTAACCTAAATTAATAAAAAAGTATCTAAATAATCAAAGTCAAGTACTGTGAAGTTAATTTTACATTGTATAAACTTCAGAGATGATAAAATATATCAAGTGAAAATAAGATCTGCATTCTCAAAACTTAATTTAACATTTCCTCAGCAATATTCACTATATAGTTCTCACAGTGACCCCATGAGATGGGTATTATGTTCCCCATTTTATAGAGGAAAAAATTGTAGTTATAAGACAGGGTTGCACACTTGCATGATGAACTCCACAGAGTCCCTCACATCTTGTGTACAGTTAACTGTACAGTGTTAGTATTTACAGTTTGAATATTTACAGAACTGAATAGAAATACCCAATGATGAAAGATAGTCTTAATAAAGAAAACTGCAAACTTTTGAAGACATTCATACAAATTGTGGGATGAGGTGAACTGCTGTGGGGCAGGAGTAAGGCAGCAGGAGATAAGAGGAAAATTATTTTAAATCAAAGAGAAGTACTTTATGTAAAACATAATGTGATTTCTTTTAATCAGAGAAGCAGTTGCCCCAGAGAAAGAACAATGACTTTTGACTCAGATTTCTATTCCATTCAGATTGACTGCTCTTTTTAACTGAACTTTACATGAACATAACTTTCTTATGCAAAATGCATCTAATGCTTGCCTTGATTCTTTCATAAAATTGTTTTGAGTAACAAAGTAATATAAATAAAATAAATTTTTCACTGCTATAATAATATACTATCAAGACTGTTCTTATATTATTGTTTAATGAGGGAGTTTCATGTTTTGTTCAGATCTGATATATACTTTCATTAACAAATGCATTACACTACACTATTAAAGCAAGATTCAAAAATAGTTGGTTGGGAGCTGGAGAGGTGACATGGGCCTGTAGTCCCAGCTCCTAGGAGATTGAGGCAAGAGAATGAGTCTAGCAGTACAAGACCAGTCTGTGCTACATAGCAAGGACTTACCAATTTAAAAAAAAAAAGAAAAGGAAAAAAAAAGGAATAGGCTAATGCTGAATTTGGCTTAAAATATTATTTTAAGGTGCATAAAATATCTCATGATAAATAATGTAT
This sequence comes from Sciurus carolinensis, assembly GCF_902686445.1. Taxonomy (NCBI): domain Eukaryota; kingdom Metazoa; phylum Chordata; class Mammalia; order Rodentia; family Sciuridae; genus Sciurus; species Sciurus carolinensis. The sequence continues at coordinate 149,397 of NW_025920224.1, read as the reverse complement.
TGGTCCCTTGAATCACCAAAAGAAAAGTCACATACATTTCAATAAGCAGCAGTGAAGCCCATACTCCTGACATTCACCTCTCTTCTCCAGGGTACAAATCAGAAAGGCTGACATAAAATTTGTAACCTTTCTTGCTGAAGACTCCATTGTCAGTCAGAGAATTAGAAACCTTTTCAAGAGAGATTTTTAAACCCATAAAATAAAATACAGAAGACTTTCACAAAAGTAAATTATATTCAAATGCAACTGTCAACAGGGTTCAGGATTCTGCACATCTGTCAATGAAGGTAAGGAGTTGTGCAGTGTCAAAGTGTTGCAACCACTTGCTCATTGCAATGGGTAGCCTGAGCCTAATCATAATAACTGTAACCAATTATGACATCATATTATGTGATAAAGAAGCACTGAAAAAAATAGAACAAAAAACCTTCAGGTATCTTATTCTTAACTTTTGTAAACCAGCAACATGGTTTACATGGATAACTTTTCAATTTTCCGAAAAGACTGAAAGACTTCAATATTGTGAAGTCATCAATGTTAATTTTGAGTTGGGAGAGGTAAGATAACCAGTTACCATTATGTCTTAGTACTAAGGGATATGCTTTTCAATGTAGTTATTGAAATGCAAATTTTTTAAAAAGGAAGAAAGAAAAGTACTAAACAATAGCTTTCAAAAGAATAATACATACATGAAGATGTGCTAATCATATCTCCTTCAGGAAAAGACTTTCTGTTCCATGGCAAGGAGTGTATTTAGTTGACAGTCTCCAAAAATCTCTGTTACCTTTAGCATTTAAGTTCAGACCAAATTCTTCCTGGACAACACCCTGCTAATGACTGGGCATGCTATAGGTAATAAAGACTGGTCATCAGATCCTGATAGCAGTCTCCTTGTGTTGGGTTGACCTAGAATTTGTCACATTTTACCATTATCTAAGGTTCTACCTGTCCAGTCTTGCTTTTTCATCTTTGACCTTTTAATTGTGATACACACTCCCTTTCCCCTTTACCAAAAAAAAAAAAAAAAAAAAAAGGGACTGGGGATGTAGCTCAGTGACTGAATTTCACAGAGATCTGAATTTTTTCCACAGAATTCAAATTAAGAACTCAAAACTAAGTTATGTCTAAGTTTGAAATAGTCATTCTTTTAAGAGTCAGAGGGGACAAAATCACCCAGCTTATTGAAACAGAGGGACATTCAATCACCTCAAAACCTAACTTACATATTTTATAAACTTGAATTATAAAATACAACTTGTTATATTATACTGAATGTTTTTTCTGTTACAAAAGTATTTGCTATACTATTTAATATCAAGTTCCTAAATGACATATAATACAGGTAGATGCCCACTGCAACTACTTGTGAGTGCCCTAGATTGCCCCACCCTCATCCCATACTCCAAGTACAAGAGCAACTTACATTGAAACTCCAGCAGGCATTAACTGTTCCAAGTCAAATAATGTGGGGAAAAAGTGAGGGGAAGGAGTACATTCAGAAGAATGAGTCACATTTTTTTCTTTCAAGTGAGTAATAATGTACACTAATTTTAAGTAGAAATCCTGAGTGATAAACCATGAGATGCAGGCAGACCAGGCAAATAACTGCCTGGCAGTCAGAAGTGTACTTCAAGCAATCACAGGCCTCAAGAGATGCCCTAGTTAAATGGGGAAGAGAAATCCTGACAAAATTTGTGCAGTAACAATGGAAAAAAAAAATTTAAAAATTTGCTCATGCTTGATAGCTACAGGCCCACCACTGAAAATTGCTATCTGAATTAAAACACCAAGGTGAATTTTTATGAAAGAGAGGAAATGTTCCCCAATCCACCTCTAGACAATTGACTCCATTCAAATCCACTACAATAATATTATTACTTGTTGCCAGGGAAGAAGGAAAAGGAGGGGAAAAAAGAGAAAAATCTGTTTATTCACACATATGTCCAAGACACACATGACCAAATCTACCCATTTGCCAGCATCTAGGCAGTGTCCAGAAAATGTATCTCTATTCATGAACTCAAAGATTATTATTAGTATACATCATAAATATGCTATACAACTAAGCATATAAATGAATTGTTTTTTGGCCTCTGGCATTTGAAAGTCTACTGGGTCTTCAGGCTAAATAAACTCACTTGTTTTAGTATCTTAGGACTCTAATTCTATGAGGATTAAATAATAATTTTTATTCCATCATCAATGCAACAAACAACACACCATACCTGCTTATCAGTGGATACTTTCTAATGGTGGAACAAGGCACTCTAAATACAACTCATAATTTATTTATGTCTTCAGTTCTTTAGTCACAGACAAGAACCAAGTGGTACATTTCTAGAGAATACTTAGTTTCCCATTTTCTTCATCTCCAATCTTTCCAAATTACTATTCCTCAAATGTTCCTCAGAAAACTTTAGGAGGGGTAAGATGCATGGCATTCACTTTGGCATTATTCCTTTATTGCCATGCATTCCCCAAATCCATATTTCTAAGTTATAAATTATACTGCTCATCTTATTTTAGTCTTGGTGAGGTGGCTTAGGACTTTTCAAATGATTGTGTGTAAAAAAGAAATAGATTGTTTTTCAAATACAAAATGACATCTTTAACACACTGGGATAAACTGGTTAGTCACTTGCTACCCCTATGCTTTGTCCATTAAACTCTGATGTCAGAAATCTAAGCTTGATTTGTTTTAAGTGCATAATCTATTAACTGTTTCCATATGCTATAACTACTCAGTTAAGAAATTATTTATAAACCACTTTATTGGCCCTGTCTGCAAATATGATTCACCTGTTATAAAATGTGATTATTCACCATACTACAGTGACAGAGACACATTAATGTCTATAATAGCTCAATTCACAATAGCTAAACTATATAACCAACCTGGATACCCTTTAACAAATGAATGGATAAAGAAAATGTGGTATATATACACAGTGGATTATTACTCAGCCACAAAGACAGAATGCAATTATGTCATTTGCTGATAAATGAATGGAAATGGAAAATATTATGCTAAGAAAAATAAGCCAATTCCAAAGAACCAAAGGCTGAATGTTTTCTCTAATATGTGGATGCTAATTCACCATGGGGGTGTGTAATGTACAAAGCTGCTCCCCCCTCAACCTTTCTGCTGCATCCATTTTCCCCGCCTCCCAACCTCTTGTCAGTCTGTGAACATCCTAGCTAGCTATTGGCTCATCAGTCGACTTGCAAGTATCCTTCTCCATTATTGGTCCCCTGTTAGCCTGGCAGAATTCAACTGCTTCACTGTAGCTACCCTGCCATCTTTTCTCATGCTTCTCTCTTTCCTACTCACTTTCTCTATCCTCCTTGCTTTTCCACTCTCTCTAGCACATGCCCTTTCTGGATCCCTTTCTTTTCCTCTCATTTTCTCTCTTACCCTACAGGAATAAAATTTGTTTGCTTAATAAACTCCCTTATGTGATTTCCCGTGTCCAGCATGGTTTCTGTGGAATTCCTTACAGGGTGTGGGACAGAAAAGAACAGAGGTAATTTGGATTAGACAAAGGGGAGGTAAGGAATGGAAGGAGATATGGAGGTAGAAATAATAGTATAATAAATCAGACATTATTACCCTATGTGCATATATGATTACACAACTAGTGTGACTGTACATCATGTACAATCAGAATGAGAAGTTATATGTCATTTATGTATGTGTCAAAATGCATTTTCAGGTATAACTAATTAAAACATTTAATTCCATATCACCAGTCAATTCACATGGTCAGAATATGGAAGAAAGGAACTCTTTTCTTGTTTTAAAAAATATCTCTTTGCTGGGTATATTGATGCACACCTGTAATCCCAGCAGCTCAGGAGGTTAAGGCAGGAGAATCACAATTTCAAAGCCAGACTCAACTTAGTGAGACCCTAAGCAATTTTCATGAGACACTGTCTCAAAATTTAAAAAGATAAAAAAGGCCGGGTATGTGGCTCAGTGTTTAAGTGCTCCTGGGTTAAATTCTTAGTAGAAAAAAATAAAAATTTTTAAAAATCTCAAAGTTTCTTTAAATCATTTGTTTTATTCCAATCTCTTTAAAAATGTAAAACCCAATTGAACAGTACAGTTTCACCACTCTGTTCTAAACTACTATCCTAGTACATCAAGAAATAATATGTGTGCAAATGAAACCTTAGAGGGTTATGCATAATTTTAAATGCACTCCCATCTTAAATATAAAGCTTTCCTTAATTCTCTCTTTCTTCAAATTTGCAAAACTGGGGAGTGATCCCAGAACCTCACACATGCCAAACAAGCACTTTCCAACTGAGCCACATACCCTACCCTAAAAATTTTAATTTTAATAGTACTTACTAATCAAGCAAAAGATACTTCTAAGAATGGAATGACATTCTGATAAAATTTAGACTTATAAAATATTTCTTAATGAAATATAATATGACCTGACAATTTTCAAAATGAACAACTATAAAGAATTTCCTACATAAAGCTTATCTTCCAAGTTTTCAAGGGTGGAGTGTTCATGCTCCTGTTTTTTTTCTTTTTTTCTTTTTTGTGGTATGGGGGATTGAACCCCAGGTTCTTGTGTACACTAGACAAGCACTCTACCAACTGAGCTATATTCACAGCCCTCATGCTGTGGATACATTTACTTAAGCCAGTCAAACCATGATAATCCATCCACAAGTGACTGAATTTTTTCCTCACTGAATTTGTATATTTTTTCTTCTAAATTCATTCACTTCAGAATACTTCAAGGCCTCAGTTCATGCAGACTATTTCCTATAAAGACTCCAATTTTTGAATTTTCCATTGGATCACAACTTCTTGTCACTAATTTGAGAATGGGAAGAAAAGGTCTTACATCACAGAGTCTTCATGTTTTATCTTCAAGCTCCTCATACACAACAGTTTTATTTACACATACAAATATATAGGAGTCAATTTTCATAAGCAGGTAAACATTGGGTAATTGTAAACTTGCTTCCATAACATCCATAATATAAGAAATAGTACCTTCCCACTATACCTCCATCTGGTTCTGTATGCAAAAGGAAATTCACAGGTATGGAACCATCAGATGCTCTGAGTCTATAGCCTAGAGCTCAAGGATATGTGCCACAGTAGGAGGCATTATGAAGCTGATGCACATTTGAGACAATGGGGCCCTGGAAATGATAGTCTCCATTTCATTGTTTTAGGAAAACAGACAGCATTACTTATTTTTTAAAAGTGAGGATTTCATGAAAGGCATTTTCAGATTAGAATATACACTGCCCAGTGTTCTGCCACTGCTGGCTCCTGCTCACAGTGCAAAGTCAGCAGCCTTCGCCACTGCGACCATCTTGTTCCCAGCTCTTCCATCTCAGTTCCTTTCAGTCAGCTACTGCCTATCCTGCACAGTGCTGTGCTCTCCAGTGGCCCAGTGCCATGGCCACTTGGTTGCACCTTCAACTATGATTCGTTCAGAACTGTTTTTCTGAATATTTACTGCCACACTCTGGGTGCAGTGGCACACGCCTGTAATCCCAGTAGTTTGGGAGGCTGAGACAGGAGGATCAAAGTCAACCTCAGCAACATTAAGGTATTAAGGTTCTAATAAACTCAGTGAGACCCCTTTTCTGAATAAAATAAGAAACAGGCTAGTGGTGTGGCTCAGTAGTTGAGTGTCTCTAATTTCAATCCCTGGTACCAAAAAAAAAAAAAAAAAAAAGACTCATCTTTTGATTCTAAACATTTTGTTTCTAAACATTTTGTTCAACTATTCTTTCAATCAAAAATATTTTTTAGTTCTTACAAAAAATCAGGAATTGTTCTTGTTGCAGAATTAGTGCATAGAAGGGTAAAAAACCTCCAAGTTTACTCTGGAGTGAGAAATAGCTAATACATATGTACACATAAAAGTACTTAAATTTAGTAGCATATCAAATGATAGCAAATACAATGAAAGAAAGCTAAAGGAAGGAGGATGAGAAAGATAAAGTTTGGAAGTAAAGAATGAAGAGTTTTAAATAACATGGTGGTTGAAAAAGTCCTACATGGAGAAAAATGTATGGGTGCATACCTGAAGGAGGTAAAGAAAACAGGGAATAAGGAGGAAGCCCCTGGGGCCCAATTTTGTGACAGTGGTTCCCCACAAAGCCTTGCAAAATTGGTCAAAATTAAATTAATGTATTGTAATTTTCTGATGCCTTTTCCTCAGACTCTTCTAGTTTGGCTTGATCTATGCAAACATCTAAATTTGCAATGACAAAAATATTTTGCAATACTACTTAAATTCATGTTAACTCTAACAGTTTAGAAAAAAATCATGGAAATCAATTAGAAATAATAATTATAAATAAATAGTAAAAATTATACAAAATATAGAAACATCACAAGGCTGGAACAAAGGCAGCTTTATAAAGACTGATACAAAAAAGGGAAAGGAAAAAAAAAAACAAACCTAAGTACAATTTTAAATTTCTATCAGGCAAGAGGAGAGAGTTGTATTATAAAACACTCAAAAGTTTCTATCATAAACCTGTAAGTATTTTGAAGGAAAAAAGAAAAAATGAGACCACCAGAGGCTAGGAAAACAGGCAGTCATAATAAAACAGTAAATTAAGGGAAAAATATTAAATGGATTTTTACAATCAAATTTAAAAATATAAAATTTTCAGTGAGAACTCATAACAATGATTAAATGGTCCATAATGTCAGGTACTGGACTTGGCATGGGGAAAACAACTCTCCTGTATAACAATCAAAGTGTAAATGAGGAACACTGCTGATTAAAAATTAGGCAATACTTGCTAAAAGTTTAATTACACACTTTCTTACATGCAGCAATTCTATTTTTAGGATATTGCATTTGGGTAAGAATACCATTTAACATACCTTTTTAATGTTAGCTGAAAGAACTGGAAATAATTTAAATGCCTATTAATTATGGACTAAGTAAGTTATGATATAGCTTTGATAGTATATTATGTAGGAGAAATGATTCAAGTGAATGTACCATGATATATGTATATGTGTGTATGTGTATTATCCTTTTTTAAATGAAACTAATACATGAACATAGTTTACTACAGAAAAACTTTTATCACAACAAAAAACAGTCAACCAAATGACTGCATCCAACTCATAACTCACTTCCTAAATGCAACCTCTTATCACTATTTCTGTATTAGATTATTCTGGTGGTTAGCTTCTCAATTGAAATAATATGTGCATGCAGTTATATCTTGACTGATCTACTTAAAACATTGTAAGTAACTTCCTATTATGAAAGATGAAGACAGTGTCTCTGACTAATGACAATATTTTATCATTCTACTTACTAAATTGACTGGATCCATGGCACTAAATATTTAAGTCTCTTAGAGATAGATAGTATCTCTCAATTACTACAATATATGAAATTAAATGCACCCTACGCTTTTGAACACCTTCTTCCCCTTTTGCTGCACTTTATCTCTTCTCTCACATACTCATATAGATACAAATCTCTCTTGTATTTAAATCTATAAATTCATTCTAAATATTTAAAATGAATAAGCAACAAATTTATTAAAAATGTATAAATATGCTTCATTTATATTTCAAGTACTGTTCAAAGATTTTTCTATTTTTATATCTTTATTCATTCATTTATTTTTATGTGGTGCTGAGGATCAAACCTACTGTCTTACATGTATGAGGCAAGCATTCTACCTCTAAGCTATAGCCCCAGACCAAAAGATTTCTATTTCTTTCTCAATACTTCAATGACAAAATTCCACAACTACTCAAGAAAAACAACACATTTCTAATGACCAGGTGAAACATATCTTTCTGTCACTATTCAAATTAATTTCCCGTTTTGGTTTGATGCACATGTAGAACATATTTCTGAATTTCTGTGACCCACTCTTACTCCTTAGGAAATGTGAAATGTTTCTCTCCACAGAAACAAGCATTTTCTTTATTTGTGTCACTAATGTTATCTAGCTCCTTACTCATTCTATACATTCCATTCTTCTTCCTGGGTGTATAAGTAAAACAAAACGTTGCACAGATATGTAGCTGAAATGGTAAATTGTATGCTAATACCCTTTACAGATCATCCTGGATATTATTCTTTGCTGTTACATCAAAATTTCACAAATGGCACTTTTTAAATAGTTAGAATATGGAGTCATATATATCAATGAACTTGCACTGTTTCTTTAAGATCATGGATCACTGTTGTACCTTTTTTTTTTTTTGTTACAGCGAACTGTGATTCCACTGAGTTCTACCACTGGTCTACCTTCTTAGCCTCTATCTACTTTTTTAATTTTTTTTTGGTACTGGGGCTTGAACCCAGGGGCACTTAACCACTGAACCATATCCCAAATCCATCCTGCCTGATATTTTTTACCTTTATTTTATTTATTTTTTAATATGATGCTGAGGATTAAACCCAGTGCCTTACATGTGTTAGGCAAATACTCTTACCACTGAGCTACAATTCCAGGCCCCACTGTTGTACTTTTAATGGATCTTTTGCCTGTGCTAAACTTGTATCATCAGATGCTGGTCATTTAGAAAAAGTGTAGTTTGTTGAGTCAAGAACATCTTCCAAATTTTGACACATATTTACACAATTATTAAAATAATCACATTGGTTAACCATCCTACTGAACTCACCAGAAAGTTTTTTCAGTACAAAAAAGTTGTCAAGGTGACAGAAATAGATATGAGTTTTTAAAATTTAAATTTTCATTTGTAAGATCAAATTTTCTCTTTGGTCACAAAATCTGTCAGTCATTTTTTCTGAAGTACAGGCTCACTCTTTCTGTTTTAAGAAAATACGTTCTAAACACTTAAGTTACAGTAACCTGTTCATATGATAGCATTCAAAACTGACTGTTTTTAGTTGACTTTGGTACACATAACTGCTTTATGTGTATAATCCATTTGTTAACATACAGTATTGAAAAAATGTACTCAAGAAGCAACATGCAATAACATTCTTAGGACTATGTGGAAATTCTCAATTAAAGATTGTCAGGTATAGTTTAGTTTGTAATTTTAGGGTTCCATCCAGGGGTGCTCTACCACTGAGCTATAGCTCTGTCCCTTCTTTATTATTATTTGGAAACAGGGTCTTGCTAAATTTTTATATCTGGCCTCAAACTTATGATCCTCCTGCATCTGCCTCTCGAGAAGCTGGGATTTCAAGTGTGCACTTTGTGTTGTTTTGTTCTATGAACAGTAAAGAATTTGCTGACTAGAGTTTAGTACCACTGCCTTAATTTATAACAGTTTTACACACCACTGCTTTCCACCATCAGTGGAAGACATCAATAGAATCAAAAAGGCAAATAATAATTAAGATCCACTGAAAGGGTCTCAAAGATCCTCTGGAGGTTCATCATGAGAACAAATGCCACAGAGCTAACCCATGTCATAAAAGACAATAAGATATTTGAATTTGGGCCTGGGGTTGTGCCTCAGTAGTAGTGCAGTCACCTAACAGGCATGAGGCCCTGGATTTGATCCTCAGCACCACATAAAAATAAAATAAAGGTATTGTGTTCATCAACAACTAAATACATATTTTTTTAAAAAAAGATATTTGAATTTAAATGGAGAAATACCTATAATTTGACTTAAATCTAAATCTAATCATTTTTATATGTAAAATCTGAATCCATTCCGTCTTTATGCAGTACAGTCTGGGATACACACTCATCAATTAATTTGAAGTACTGTTGTCTAAAACCAAGGAAAAGAGTAAATGTACACTTATAATGTTACACCAAGACAATTTTTGTTAAGTTTAAATTTAAGTTCAATAATTTATTAATATACTTTCAACAGGTGACAAATTGACATCACTTTCCATCTACTGATTTCAACAAATATTTTAAAATAATATTTTAGAAAATATACAATGCTTTAAAGATAATTTTGTATAAAAAACTTCAATGTGACACACAAAAAATAGCTACCATTCATTCTTTTTTTTCTTCTGTGTGTGTGTGTGTTGCTGATAATTAAACCCTTACATGCCTTGTGCATGCGAAGCAAACGTTCTACCAACTTAGCTATATCCCCAGCTCCCACTCATTCATCTTATTAATACAAACCAAGAAACAATATTTTCTAAAAAAGTTTAATGGGAAGTACTTAAAACCATATTGCACATTGTTTTCAGAATGTTTATGCAATCAAATTAAAAATTGATACTCTAGGAGCTGAGAATGTGGCTTAGTGGTAGAGCATTTACTCATCTGGCATGCCTGAGGCCCTTGGTTAGATCTCCAGCATCACAAACACAAATAAATAAAACTAATACTGTAAATGATATGTAATACCAAACTAGTATTTCTCATTCAAAAGAAAACAAGAGATCAGGGATTTAGCTCAGTGGCAGAGTGCTTGCCTTGCATGCGCAAGGCCTGAGTTTGGTCCTCGACCCTGAAAAATAAAAAAAAAAACTGGAAACATTTAATAGAACAACAATGTACAAAAGTTAAATTTTAACTAAAATCCCCAAACAGGATCCATGTTTTCTCTATGGTTAAAAGTAGTTCATCTACATTGTTAATAGTCTACAAACATTTCCTAAGAATCTAGTCAACAAAGCAATACACACAAAAAGAATTGTAAACAAAATCAAATTAAATGATGGAGTAGGCAGTATTGTATTAAGGTTCAGACTACATCCCCAATCACCCCTAAAAATTGTTTCTTTTCTCAAGGATTTGTATAGTGTGATTTTTTTTCTCCAAACCCTCCATCACATGTGATGGCCACTCTGGCCATGTGGGCTTACTTTCCCTATGAACTCTGACTTACAGACCTTGATCTATTTATATCACATGCAATAAGCTATCTATTATTCTGAATAAAATTTACTGTAGCTGAATATTAACAGACTAGAAATCATTAATTTTCACATGGTCAAGCATTTACAGAATGGTTCCTGGTTACAAACTAAAGTCAGTATCCCTTGTCATCAATGTTTGCCTCAATTTTTCAAATTCTTTCAAAGACATTAAATAATGTCAGGTTCTATAGTTTAGACTTCAGAGCCTCTTTTATACTTAGGTACACACATTTCACACACATTTAGCATATTTTGAAATTTTATGCAATATATTTCTTTTCTATTCAATGACATACTAATAATTTAATAAAATCTTTTGCTTTAATATTGCAAGATACTTTATTATATTTTTAAATCATAATGTCAGAAAACTTTTTCTCAAATCCACAATGCTCAGTCATGAGTTTATTAATGATGTGACTCAAATTCCACACAAAAACTTTCAATAGTCAAAAATATCGAGAATAATGTGTCTTTGAATCCCAGAAATGTACATCTACAAAATAATCTCTATGAACAATATTAGTTCAAATGAATAGCTGGAGGGGAAAATACATTATATAAATCAATATTATGGCAGAAATAAAAATTATTTTTAGCCCAAATAATATATCAAGTGAATTTTACAATTAATAGATTTTTATTGGTGAAATAACACATAAGAATAGAACATCCTCTGACCTTATAACAGTCATTTGAATCAGCAAAAGATGCTGAAGAATAGAAAAAATAATACCTATGCTCTGGTTTCCTTAACTGTGGTTCACACCACGTTGTAAACATCAGATGCTTCAGTAAGTTGATTAAGGAACATATGGACTTATTTATGCTTAACACCAAACAACTCTAATAATATAATACAGAATTTACTCTGTAAGACTTTGAGAAACAATTGTCTCTCTTACCCTAATACAGTTAATGAAGACTAAGATCAGGGGAATAACTCTGGAAATGGCAACTTGCCCTGACACTTTTTTGCTTTCCCTTTATAACCAACTCCAACCAATTTGCCTTTTCTAAGCGAAAATGTTGCTGGGGAAAAGGTAGCAGGCAGCTGGTTGTTAACACCATACTGAGTTCTAAGGGTGCCCTTACAGACAGAGCTGGTAGCAGGTATTATCTACCATGGAGAGGAACTAGTAGAGGGGACCTCAGGAAGAGTGCAGACCTGCAGATTGAACAAGGAGCCTACATGAGTATGAACCCAATATACAGGGAAGGAGCAGTCAATGGGTGGAAGTTACCAAATTCCTAGTGCTAGAAAGCAAAGCACTGGATGGGAGGGATGTGCTTCACATAAAAAAGTACAGATGGACACTATATAAAAAGCTGGTCTAACAGAATCCATTTGTTGATTGTGATATCAATTTACAAATGTGTGTATCTACAAAAATGCAAAAAACTAATAAATTGCATTTTTCTGAACAAAAAGGTTTGAGTTCACATTCTTTAAGGAGTTAAATAATTTATGGGAAGCAGGTTTTTTTAATTTAGCAGTAATTTTATGTATGCTTTGACCAGACCTCAGAAAAAAAGGATATTCAAGCTCAACTCTAATATCTTCAAGGTGATGGAAGAACTCAAACAAAATCATCTACCTTATGGTTATCAAATGCTTTAAGTTGGATATCCAGGACATCATTCTTAATATGCTTTAAATTCTAGAGATACTAAATAAAAATTATGATGAATGATTTATAGTTATGCAAAAATCAATGAATAAACCATAAATAATAAACCAACTGTTCAACACATTTAAAGCATTTAAACATGTAAAGTAATAAATAATACTCAAATCTTATCAACTAATTTCAAAAATAGATTGTTATGCTCAAATCTTTTCCCACAGATAAATTATTCTTGAGGGCCATTTATCTAAATTACTGACATTCAAGTACTCTTCTAATTTAAATATAATAAGGAGACTGCAGGGCACTTACTGACAATATTTCTTTCAATGCACAATGCATAAATTTATTTCTGATCCAAAGTCTGATGTCTGAATCATCAGGAGATTTAATAAGGGCACATATGAGCTGCATGCAAGATACCTACAACAGACATACAGTGAGAATCAGACTTGGTTTCTAACATTCGAGAAAAGCAACAAAATGGAAAGATCGTTGTTTAGTTACAGGTATGTCAAATATTTTCTCTCACAGAAGAGTCTATTGATATGATAATTTATACATAAATATTTTAGACAATTATATATATATTTAAAGAAAACAGAGGGTTGAAGCTCAGTAGTACAGCATTTGCCTACCATGTGTGAGGAACTGGGTTCAATTCTCAGCACCACATATAAATTAATTAAATAAAGGTCCACAACAAATAAAAAAAATTAAAATACAAATAGTTTCAGTAGATTTTCTCTCTCACTTATTTGAAATTGTTGAGGAAAAAGATGGAGTGATATTAATCATTGGTATACCTCCATAAAAAAATTACTAATAACAAAAAGGTAAGATTTTGCCCAACATTATTGTATATACATCCAACAGAATATGAACACATTTTAGCTGAAAACTACAAATATATTATTAGTGGATGGATAGCATCTAAACTAGAACAAAGAAAAATAATTTTCCTTTCATCAAAAGAAACACAAATTCCCAAAGACCACAAGGTCAACAGGTTACTAATTTTAGTTAACAGGATTATTATAACCAAAAACTATTAATGAGCATTACTTAATTCATTTCTCAAGATTTATCAATTAATTGTTTTTACACTTTGACAAAAACTCCAAATTACTATGTTTTATTTAACAAAAAATAAATTATACAGCTCATTAAACCCTTTAGTGTACAGCTTAAATGATAATAAAAAAATTACAAAATTTTTCAGTTTAGGTTTAACACCCAGGTTTCAACTTCTCTATTTTTTTATGAGTGGCTGAAATATCATTTATTGTCAAAAATTCATATAATAGAGGCAAGAGATTCTCTCTAGAGAAGGAACCATTTATTGTTGTTGATAATATTATTTTTCTATATCTACATTTTACTCAAAGTCTAACAAGAACTACTGGACCAATATACTACTGAATCAATATATTTAACCTCATGCTCTTCCCTAAGCTCTTTTCCTCATTATTAAGGCATGGTTTATATAAATTTAAAATGCTGTTTTTGGATTAAAGTACCAACAGACATCTCAGTTCCTGCTGTTTGAAATCTATAGTGATTGTTGTATTTGATATTCAAGCACCAAAATCTGACCAGCAGGTCTCTATGGTCAAACCTAAAGACTGTAGGTTTGGGAAATGCACAAGACACAAAAGGAAAAAGAAAACATACATTAAAAACTTAAAACTGTATACTTTCTGGTACATATTCACTCAGCAATCACCAGTTCATGTCAGTAAGTCATGTTTAAAATGTTTTCTTTCTACTCCCTTCCCAGTAATTACTCAGCATCCAAAATGTTTTTTATAAGTAAACACTGCAAAGTTTAAAGATCTCAAGTGGGGAGTGTGTGTGCGTGTGTGTGTTGTATGCATTTACAAACACATTTCTCTCCATTCAGAGAAGCAAAATCAGTCTCAGTCACCCAAGTTTTGGAAAAATGTAAATTAGGTAGCACAGAGAAAGAAGCAAAAACAAGCAACATTAAGTTTAGTAGAAAATATCACCTAAACTGAAAGAAGAAATAAGTAAAATTGAGAAGGAAAAAAAGGATAATTCAAATTATTTCCAGGGAATATTAAGAAAGATAATTTCTCAGAGACAGAAAAGTGAAAAACTAAGCTGAAATAAAATGTATTTAGATCTATAAAATGTTTTCCCAGTTCTAATGCCTACTTACCATTAACATGGTCTGCAACCATTCTTTGATTTATATCATGCAAACAAATGTTCATGAATATATACACAGATGATCCAAAACATACTGATTTTCCTTACAGACTAAAAATCTTATAATCAAGGTAAAGATAAAGGAGTTACTTCTGGATACACAGACCTGTAATCTCACATATATTCAGATATATGGACTTGAGTTATCACATGATTTCACATGAATTCAGTATAGCAGCAGATATTGATTTAGAATCTATGCCATATCAATCCCCAGAGACACCAAAAAAGTTTCAGAATCTGCAAAAGAAAGTAGGGCAAACTGTACAACTGCAGATGCACAGCAATCATGGTAAAACATACTGTGCACTACCAGAGATATGTCTGGCATACAATGGGAATCAGAGGTACTAAAGAATGAAAACTACTTTAAAAAGTACTAAATCAATGATTAATAGGATTGTGCCTGATGAAGGAATGGACAAAATATTTCAAGCAGAGGAATAAATATGTTCAAAGATGAACAATTTTGTTGAATTAAATAAAAATTATTTGAATTTCAGGAATCCTTTGAGCAGGGAGAGCTGATGAAGGAATCAAGAGAGATGAGGCTGGACAGGAAGACAGTGAAAAGATTAGACATGTCTTTTGTGTACCAAACCACAAAATTCAGATTCAAGTGGAAATAGTGAACATCACAAGGAAATTAGAAAAGGCAGAGACAACAATAGACAATAGATTCAGATTAAGAAGTTGTTATAGAAGTAACTGTTGAACAATGTGAGAAGGGCTTCAATAACATTTGAAATGAAAAAAGAAAACTTAAGGTAGAAGAACAGAGGTTACAAGAGGCCTTCTACCTTTGTTGTTCAAACACACAGAAAAGGTACCATAACAGAGATACAAAATGCAAGAAAGCCAACAGGTTTTACAGAAGAATAGGGTAAATCCTGCTTTTGAAATTGAAACTGGGGTAGGGGAGATAGTTCAGTCATTAGAGTGCTTGTCTTGCAAGAACAAGACCCTGGGTTCAATCCCCAGCACTGCAAAAAATAAATAAATAAATAAATAAATAAATACAAAATTGAAACTGAGATGTACATTAGGAATCAGTCATTCATTGAAAAAGAAGTTTGTCAACTGAGTATGTTATTAGAAATATTAATAGAAATTCAAGAAATAGTAAGGGCTGGGAATATAGTTCAGTTCACAGAGTGCTTGCCTCTCAAGCACAAGGCCCTGGTTCAGTTCCCATCACCACAAAAAAAAATGTGAATAAGTTATTCATCGTAAAGACACAATCACCATGCTTCTAGAATATGGCCTCTATTAGCTTGTACTATGCTACAGAAATAGTTTCAATGATATGACAATAGTCACCTTCTTCTGGAGTTAGATGCAGTTTACTGTCTAGTGCTTTATTCAGTACTATGACTTTTAATCTTTGGTTCCTGACCTTTACTGGACAAACAAGCTAAGATATAAAGTTCAAGGAACATAAACACATTATAAATGCTTAAACCTACCCTTAAGCCAATCCAGGTTGCTCCAAGTACACCAGATCAGATGCTTTCTACATGGTTAGGCTGAGGAATTTAAAAAATAGTCTCAAGAACAGAGAAAGCAAGTTGTCAGTGGTCGTGGTGGCACACACCTGTAATCCCAGTGGTTCAGGAGGTTGAGGCAAGAGGATATGGAATTCAAAGCCAGCCTCAGCAAAAGTGAGGCACTAAGAAACTCAGTGAGACCTTGTCTCTTAATAAAATGCAAAATAGAACTGGGGATGTGACTCAGTGGTCAAGTGCCCCTGAGTTCAATCGCCAGTACTCCACCCCCCAAAAAAGCAACTTGTCTTTAGAAAGTTTATTCTTGGCTCAACATGTTCATCCTGAATGTAGGCAGATGAATTTACAAGTTGAAAAATGGCTACTGGGCCTTGCATATTTCTGCATGTATTTCAGAAGAGGCATTGATGGGTTTTGTTCCAGTTTTATGTACAGCAATCAGCCTCAGATGATAGAGATAACATTCTCCCTCTCAGCAAAGGGCAGACAAGCTCCTGGTCCAATATAATAAAGATCGTGTCACACTTTGGCAAAGGTTCAGCATGCTTACTCCTCATTCTAAAATGTTCTGTAAGCTCAAACTTTCTCTTGTAGAGCACAACTCACCATCTCCCATGAGAAAGCGCTGACTGTTTAATCATCATTTTCTAAACTGTGCTAATGAGCATGCCATTCTCTAAACTGTACTAAGCATTGTGTCAGAATAGCAGAAGACAGTTTCCGTACCTACCATGCATAGTATTTTTCACATTTCCACATGTCTGCCACATTTCAACCCTCATAACTCTAGATCAATCATTCTAAGAAATGGGTGAGTGGCACAGGCCAAAGACCAAAATGTCTTCAGACAGACACTACAAAAAATAAAGACTAAAATCAATTATTTCCTTAACTCAGAACCATATGGATTATCAGCCAGCTCAATGGCTTTGCTGATAGCCTTGTCTCCTATAGCATTTTCACTAATGATGGTTCCAATTGAGGGATTCCAACAACTAATAAACAACATTTTCTTTCCAAGAATGCCAGGTATGCCTTCAAGAGAGAATAACTTTTATAAAAGACAGGTATTAACTTGCCTCTCTCTTCACAAACAACCATAACTGACACATTCAAATATTTTTTAAAATATATTTTTAGTTGTTTGTGGACCTTTAATTTATTTATATGTGGTGCAAAGGGTTTGGGATATGGCTCAATTTGTATAGTGCTTGCCTGTCAAGCACAAGCACCACAAAAAAAATTC
This sequence comes from Sciurus carolinensis, assembly GCF_902686445.1. Lineage (NCBI taxonomy): Eukaryota > Metazoa > Chordata > Mammalia > Rodentia > Sciuridae > Sciurus > Sciurus carolinensis. The sequence continues at coordinate 131,942 of NW_025920224.1, read as the reverse complement.
TGGGTTGTAGCTCAGTTGTAGAGCACTTGTCAAGCATGTGCAAGTCCCTGTGTCTGATCCCCAGTACCACAAACATATGTGGTGCTGAGAATTAAATCCAGTGTCTCACACATGTAAGGCAAATGTTCTACCAGTGAGCCACAACTCCAGTATGACACTTTCAAATATTTAGGGAAACAGTACCTGTATGCCATAAAGCCCTCAAACAACTTTGAAAATGATTTCAAAGTCAAGTTACCTTAGTTTACTATGAGAAAGTTTGAGAAGAGGATGCTGATCCACTTTGATCCCTCTTATGCAGTTATTGCTGCAGTGGGAGTTAGACAATTTAAAAAGTTGCTATTAAATTTGTTCTGGGATAATCAATGATACCTCATCAGCCCTAACATCACTCAGAGTAGCTTCAAGTTACTGGCCAGGATTACTATGGAGAAAAAAATTGTCCTGAACTTCCTCCTCACTTAACCAGGGAAAGACTGTGAGATCACTAACATACCAGTCTGTATATAATACACCAGCCAAATGGAAGATTGATTGAAAAATTGAATGAGAAATTCAACTGGTGGACTAAGTTTGATTCTGATGGTGTACTGGTTTATGGGATTTGTTCTGCTGATGGAATTTGATACTTGAAAAGCATGGCTGAGATCGCTACCTCAGGTTGGCCTCATTTTGCTGCTTGGAGTACTGCTCATTAGGAATTTCATTATACACTCTGCAAGGCGACCTAAACAGATGTCATCATAGCCTGCATCAGTCAGATCATAGTTAATTCCTGTCCCTGTCCCTATATCAGGATTTATCTCTTTCAACAACCTACTGCAACTGGTCTTCCTAACTTCACACTATGAAATTCAAGTTCTAGAAATGGGGGATATTGTAAAACTAATTCAATAGTATTTATTTTTGACCTAGGAGTTTATGACTACTGACAACACCCACTAAACAAGTCAGTTTAAAGTGGTGGAAAACCTGGAACCCTCCAAGTTCTTGATACTTCCAGCCACAATTCCAATTGTACTGGATCAGGTAGACACTTTAGGTGGGAGAAAAAAGACATAGCATGCTGTTACTTAAGACTTCTAAACACAAACACAAAAGAAAAACCAAATGCCCATCCAAAAAGCAAAATTCACATACTTATTCCACAATTCAATCAACTCTATGAATAAGAGCAAGAGTTTCAATAAACTCTTTGGCATCCATATAATGCTTTTGATACCCTGCCAAAGTATGACTCTCACAAGAGAAGATTCGAGGCACACATAAAAAAGAGAAGAAGGAGAAAGTAAGAAGAGAAAGTTAAAGTGTGGCAAAAACCAGAGATTGACTACTCTACACTTACTCCAACTCTCTTCTAAGTAAGACTAGATGAACAAGAGAGGACAATCACATACATGAAAACTGGACACTGTGACTGTTTTATTCTCCTAGGATGTCTGAGGAAGAAGGTATCTCTGTTCCTGAAATCTCAAGTGCTAGCCATAGTACTGTTTGGAGTCATGTTTTCATTAGAACACTGTGATGTGGTATGGCAATCTTCTTCTGTTCAGTACACTTATGATTACATATTATATGCACATGTTCCAAGCGCATTGCAAAAAGGGCACTCTATACCATTTTCTACTTAAATGACCTACAATTGTTTAGGTTGCTGGCAGTTGAAAAAAAGTTATCTTATATATTCAAGAAAATAAACTGAAGAATACTAATGCTATGTCCAATACTTCATTTATACATTCTTTTCTGAAAATAAGACTTTCAGGGGCTGGGGATATAGATCAATTATTTGAGTGCTTGCCTCCCATGCACAAAGCCCTGGGTTCAATCCGCAGCACCACCAAAAAAAAAAAAAAAAAAAAAAAAAGAAGAAGAAGAAAACAAGAAAAAAGAAGACTCTCTAAAGTCTGAGAATAACTTTCAGATATTTCAGGTATGTAATTTTTAATGTTATTACTATATCAAATACAGAAAATTATGCTCATTTCATTTTTTAAAGCAACACAAAATTTTAATCCCTAGGCATTTAACATACCATGACCTGTAATAGTTAAAAATTAAAAATAAGAACCTAATGACTTTGTAGAGGATTGAAGGTACATTGTTAAGGGAACAGAATAGTTTCTATCAAAATTATAGGCAAATTATCTTTATTATGGTCACAGTCTAACGAAAATTGAACATTTTTTCTTTAAAAAGTATCTTGGTGGAGTAGGGTTATAATACAGTGTTTGAGCATTTGCCTAGCATATGTGAGGCACCAGGTTCAATTCTAGGCACCATATATAAATAAAATATAGGTCTTTTGACAGCTAAAATATATTTTTACAAAAAGTACCTTGTGAACATATTTTTTAATAAAAAATCCTCATTGTTCTTTATTTTACTATTTCCATTTTCTTCAACTTAAAAGCAAACAACTGATTTCCATTTTATTCATTAACAAATTTTATTTTTTTGTTGATCTGCTATATGACCCAGATTAACACATTTTAATAAATGCAAACTAGGTAGATAGTAATAAAATGGGCACCTAGAACAATAGCTTTATGGCAAAATGGACAATCAGCTAGTTCTAATATATACCAAATTTGTGGAAAATTCAGAAACCAGGAAAGTATATTTGTATTAGTGAATTATTGCTTCATAATTTTAAAGGAGATAGAGCATAGTTCATAATCCACAAGAGAACCTACTTTAAGATTTTTTTTATTTGGGTGGTATAAGCTAAATTAGCTTAGTAGAGAATGATACATTTTATGCTTAAGCATACCATCTGCTAGTTTTCATACATTAGGCTTAATAATGAGAAGCATACATTAAAAGTAAAACCCTCAAAAGTGAACTGGGAAAATGAGAATTTAGAATTCTCTTCCAATTATCTACTCTTTTTCAGCAATGTGAATTGTACCCCCAAATTAAGGGGATTTTAAATCATGCCAACATGATTTATCACTTCTTGATGCAAATTAAGTTTTAAGAACTGCATCAAGAAATTTATTTTAGTATTTAAAAATATCAAAAAATATAATACTACTCAGTGTAACAGAAAATAAAATTATTTACACAACGGAGCCAAATACTTTTGTAAAAACCAATTAGTTTCAAATACAATCAGGAATGTATATCTTGGCAAAAGTTTCTCAAAAATTAAATCAAATACATGATTTTTATATCTATCAAAGGGCAGTGTTGCCAGGTGCAATAGCACATCCCTCTATTCCCAGCAGTTTGGGAAACTGAGGCAGGTTCATTGTGAGTTCCAAGTCAGTCTCAGCAATTTAACAGGGTCCTAAACAACCTAGCAAGACTCTATTTCAAAATTGAAAATTCAAACAAGAGGCTGGGGGGCTGGGGCTGTAGCTCAGTGGTACAGTACTTACCTAGCATGTGTGAGGCACTGAGTTCAATCCTTACCACTACATAATAATGAAACAAATAAAGTAAGACATGCTGGCCATCCAGAATTACAAAAATACTGACAAATAAAACACAGTGGGTATGTGGCTCAATGGTTAAGCAAAATTGGGTTCAATCCATGGTACCAAAAAAAGGGTGGAGGAGCATTTTTGCTGCTATTCCCACTCTGCCACACCACAATACAATTATCACAAAATAAAGCAAATAAGAGGTAGTTCAAAAATAAATTATTCTGACAAATGTCTTTAGCAGCATTATTAATAATAATAAAAAAAGAAATGACCTAAATGTCTCCCAATCAATAATTGATAAATTAATTAGGGTATATTCAATAATATAAAATGGAATAATAATAATAATGGAATAATATGTGGCATAATAAAATGGAATAATATGTGACAGTAAAAAATGAAGTAGTGATACATACTCCAGCAAGAATCAACATTAAAAATATGTCAAATGAAAGAAGGAAGTCATAATGAACTGTATTTATTATGTTCACTGTCACATGATCATATTTATGTTAAAAGTCTGGAATACTCATAACTATACAGACAGAAGGTATATTAGTTTGGCCAGGGCCTAGAAAGAACAAAGAAATTTTAGGGATATGGCTAAGGGGTGGAATTTCCTTTAGGGAACATTGAAGGTACTATAAAATTGAATACGGTTAAGGTTACACATCTGAATAAGCAAAATACCCTTTTTTCTGTGGAATTGAACTCAGGGCTTGCAAGGCAAGCACTCTACCGACTGAGCTATCTCCCCAGCCCACCACAAAATAAACATATTAAATGGGTAAATAATTTGACACAAGAAATTTATCTGAATAACTGTTGATTAAAAATGCACCTCAAAACTATACAAAATTTTGAAGTAAAAAAAATAAAAAAATTCCACATGTTAATGCCATAGTGTTATGGATAGTAAACCTAGGAACAGATATTGAAAAAGGAACTGTTAAAAACATCAGATGAGAAAAGATCACTACACAAGGGGAAATCACAAAGACATAAGGAAGAAAAGAGAAAGGAAAAGAAAATGAGAGAAAGGAAGGGAAAGCCAGGAGAGGAGGGAGAAAAGACAGAAGTAGAATGAGAAGGTCTATTAATAAAATGACCCCAGCACATGAAGCAACTGCAGGTGTCAGCAGTGGAGAACAAAGGTGAGTCCCCAACTCCCTGCCCTCAGACAAGTCCAGATGAGTCAAGAGGGACTTTTTTTTCAGGCGCATGGCATTTGGACACATGCAGTAGAGAGCACACAGATCTTCAGTCCTACCTACTGCAGAAAGACACAAATCACAGCAACAAGGTACCTCACCTGCCACTCACAGCACTGTCAACTGATGTGTCACAGTCAAATTATTAGCTTCACCATTTCCAACATCATCTAATTTTACTTCAAATACTATCTTTTAATTTTAATTTAATGTTTTTAAATTTTAAGATTTGTTTTTTTGGGCTGGTATGTAGCTCAGATGATAGAGTGCTTGCCTTGAATGCACAAGGCTCTGGGTTTAATCCCCAGCACCACACACACAAAAAAAAAAAGACTTGGTTTTTCTATTCCTATCACACCCAGAAAGAATAAAAGGGTCAAACTCGAGAGAACTTTTAAAAAATAATAATAAATTATAGGTAGGGCCTGGGGGCACTCTCCATGGTGACTTACTTGGAAGGCTAAAGAAGGAATATTGCAAGTTCAAAGCCAGTCTCAGCAACTTAATGAGGTCCTAAGCAACTTAGTGATACCCTGTCTCAAAATAAATAAACAAACAAACAAACAGGGCTGGGGATGTGGCTCAGTGGTTAAACAACCCTATGTTCAATGCCTGGTACCCCAAAAAAGAAAATAAAGAAAAAGAATACAATTTTAACTTTTACATATATATATATATATATATATATATTTACATATAATTTAAAACAGATGCCCTTCGTGTTAATTAGCACACTGGTTTCCAAAAGTTATTGCTCATTAGAATCACCTGAAGATTTTTCTAAAACTCCCAAAGGTCAGGTCACAAACAGTTCAAATAAATTGTAAAATCTGGGAAATGAGATTTAGACTGTTTAAATATGCTCAGGTTGGATCATAACAACAATCACACCATAAAATCCTCTTGTCTGTTTTGATTTTTTTGAAGAAAAAATTAAACAAATATTAGTGAATATAATGTAAACTTTGTGGAAGAACGTATTTTAAGAATACTTTATAACACTTAGTTTCATCTTTTTTCTTTTTCTTTTCTGTCCTGCTGGAGATCAAGCCCAGGGCTAATGTGCTCTACCACAGAGGAAACTCCCATCCCTATGACCTTGAATTTTACTATGATTAACTCTCAGTCTATCAGTCATGAAAATTAAACAATGAGAAGTCACAATTAATAACTGCTTTAAAGTCATACTAATAATTAAGTCTAGTATAATAAACAATTATAAAACTATGGTTATATGTTTTATTGAAAAAACAGCAATTTTTTCTCCCAGAAAGTAACCTAAGGAAGTAATCACAGGTGTTTGTAAAGACATCTATAAAACAAATTAGAAATAGTACAAAGTGAAATTCTAGACATTCACTAATAAAACTATAAAAACATATTAAGTAGCATATAGTTTCATAATACAGTATTTACATATAAAACAGTCACAAAATACTTTTACAAAACATGTATGATGTATCATTTAAAAATGGATTTCGTATACATGGCACGTACTTGCAGTTGAACTGAATTATGCCAAAGGTCCTCCACAATAGAAGAAAATCAGTCAATATAAAGATCATATATCTTTGATCTTCTAAAACATCTTGAAGGCTATTTGAATTCTATTAAGTTTCAAGTAACAAATAACACAAATACCACAATATAACTGATTCATCCTGCTAAAGAGTCAATATTCTGAGGCAACCAGTAACATTTTAGAAGTAGCTTATTGAGTACATACCGTGGACCAAGCACTTTTCGAACTCTGACAATACCCTAAGATGTGTATTCATCAAGTATTTATATAACACTTTCTACCTATCAGGCACTATTTGATTCACTTTATAAATATTAAATCTTTTTTATTCTTTAATTGAAACATTAAAATTGTACATATTTGTAGGGTACCATGTGATGTTTCAATACAGGTATACATTGTGGAAAGCTGAAATCAGGGTAAGCATATCACCTTCCTCAAACTTAGGTCCTTTTATTGTAAAAACAAACATTCAAAACTCTTTCTTCTAGCTCTCTTGAAATGCATAGTAGATTATCATTATGTAGAATCAGTTTTCTGTGAATTTTAGTGTACATAATAAGCATATTAAGTAGGTACTACTGTTAATCTCTATTCCAGATTAGGAAACTGAAGCAGGAAAAGGGTTAACCAACTTGTTCAATGGCTCATACCTGCTAAATAATGGACAAAGAACCTAGAACCAGACAATCTGAACAGTGAACACAAAAGGCTCTCGCCAATAAATTTCAGTGACTCTCAAGTAAATGAAGTTGTGATAGCCAAAAATATACAGTAAGGTACTATAAGTATTCAAATGTACAATATTAACTATGCAAGAACTATATTTCCTTCTCTTGTAAAGAATGTGAATCTAAACTACTACAGATACTCATTTTGTGGATGGAGGCAAGTAGTCCTAAATATTATTTGCATTATTTTAATACTCATTCTGAAATCAAAAACAATAAAAATAATATGGAAGATAAGGAACAAAGAGCTGTGGCCAGACTGAGATGGCTCAATCCCACTGACTACAGTAAAATCTCACTTTGGACTCAAAGCTATGGAGTTAGTGCTGGTATGAACCTCTGAAACCATGAGCCAAAATAATTGTTTCCTACTCTATATTGTTCTTTTCACATCCTTTGATAATGCAAACCTGCCTAAAACACATGTGGTCCTGACAATTGACTATTTATTTAATAGTAGAATAAATTTGAAATGTGTTATATAGCTTTCCATGAGAAGTAGTAAATCAGATTAATATGAACATAAATCTGATTTTAAGATAAAGACATAATAGCATACAATAGAGAAAATACTTAATACAAATTAGTGTAGGGAGAACACACTAATCAGGTCCTAAAATAACTTCCAAAGTATAAAGGAGAAAAATCATATGTAAAAATAATGGATGGTTTCTGACTTAATTTTTTAAGTGTAGAGACTTACCAAAAAGAGTTGCACCTAAGCATGATACACACTGGACTAGATTTGAGTAAAATGCAAAAGACAGAATATCTATGGTAGGAAAGATGCAAAAAATCTAGGAAGAAGAAAGTTATCAAGAGAGAACTTCAAATTCTCTCATGCTCAGAAGGTAATATCTGTGACAACAAATGTCATTCCCAGCATAATTCTTCTCTAGGTTGACACATACCCCCTCACTTCAGGGATAGGACTACTACTCACTGGTAATCTTTAAAATATTTAAATTCAATATTTGACATGACATATTTTGCTTACAAAGTACATATTTTCTTAAAAGTAACAACTTTTTACTTCAATACTGATTTTATTTTTTATTTTCTTCATATAATCTTATGATTACTAGTGTCAGTAGTCCAATATCTACAAAATGACTTTGACATTTGCACCTAATTATGTTGAATTTGTTGATCTACTGGGGAACACTCTGACTTTTACCAAAATTAAACTTTTGATCATTGAATATTAGCTGCTTTCACATTTGTTTCCATATTTTTTGCATTTGATTTTTACCTTTACTTTTTACTTTGCAGTGGACAGGTCTTAAAATTTTAGTCATTACTTTTATTTCCAATTATTTTTCCTACATTTGTGAATGGTTTTTGTCTCCATTTGACATTACTCATTGCTAGGGTAATTTATACAATTTTATGTTGACCTTGTAACCTATTCTCTTACCAAACTAGTTTTGTTAGTGTGTAAAAATTTCTTAGAAATATTATATGAAGTATACTATCATCTGCATAGGCTATTTCTCTTTTGATGTATAATATCCATGTTTAATATTCTCAGAATAATATGTAGTAGAAGTCAGAAAATCATACTATTTTTTCCAGTTACCCGAACTAAGTTGTGAAGCACTTACGTTTTCAAAACAAAATAGGATAACTGAAGATAGTTCCCATGGCCCTTTTGTGGATTGAAAAAGAATTTTCCTCTAGTTGTAATCTACTATAGGTTTTAACATACATTGGCATATGATTTGCCAAAGTTTTTCTCTGTCAAAATTATTTTTGGAACCTTTCTCTATTATGACATATAGAGAGATGTCCCTGTTGAACATGGGGTACATTCTTTCCTTTTTAGGTAGTTACTTTCAGTTTGCTATTAGTTTTGAATATCTTAGTCAATATCCAAAATGGAATATGTCTTCTAATTTTCTTCCTTGTGATGTCTTATCTGGTAAATTTGCCTTGTAGAAAGAATTAGAAGGTTTTATTCTCTTTTAAAAGTGATCATAAATTATTATTAAAAGTTTGGATGAAATCATCAGTGTCAGTGAAGGTACTTTTTTTAAATATGTGATTGTTGTTTAATTTTTGTTGTTTGGTTTGCTTTTAGATCTAGGTTCTTGCTGTGTTGCTCAGATTAACCTCAAATTCCTAGGTGTAAAATCATTCCCCTGCTTTAACCTCACCAGTATCTGAGACTGCTTGCATGCACTCCCATGAACAGTTTTTCAGGTTCTTATAAGAATACTTGTAATTAAGTTAAATTTTGTTTTGTAGGTCTTTTGTTATATTTTCTTGCATCTAGGTTGATTAGTGCATTCTATTCATTCTTTATTTGATTTTCAAAACTCATGACTATCTAGATTAAGATGGAATTATGTGGGCTGGGGAGATAGCTCAGTTGGTAAAGTGCCTGCCTTACAAGCACAGGGCCCTGGATTCTATCCCCAGCACTGCACCAAAAAAAAATATGGAATAATGTGGAGAAATGAATACTTTGCATTTTGTGAACTGACAACCGTCTCAGGATGCCCTGTGTAGAATTGAGAATATACACTATTTAGTGCTCATATTTCTGTGAGATAAATGAGACAGAGAATCTGAAGTAAATTACAAATTTGAATAACATTTTTCTGATAATGATGTTGAGTACCTTTTATATAACTTTATACATTTGTTTGATTTTTAAGCATTTTACCATACAGTATTAGTTTTATTTTCTTTTTTATTTTTTGATGAGTTGCATGATTTTCATATACTTTGTTATTAAACTTTTCTCAGATATGTGGTTATCAAATATTTTCTTCAATCCATGGTCCACTTATATTTTTTCCCCATGGCCATAAAAATGACTAAGAATTTATTATCAAATCATCAGTCTCAATATTTTGGAAAAATTAAATTTTATAAAAAGAAGAGTAGAGAAAGAAAAACCTAAGCAAAAGAGCAAAATTAGAAGATGCTAAAAATGACCATACCACAGAAAGAATCATCAATGTCACTGTTGGTTCTTTCCAAAAGCAAATGGAATTGAAAAAGCTCTGATAAATTTGACAAGAAAAATTATGTCAATTATGTACTATATAATTGCCAGCATATGCATATGTATAATGATGTCTCACTTGATGGGAGTACATTGTAGAAAGTTGTTCTAAATGATTCTGCCATTTTCTGAATATCTGAGTGTAATAACAAGAATCTAGATAATACAGACTATTATGTAACTAGACTTTTTTGTTTCCATTGTTGTGCATGAAGTATATCCCTGACCTGAACACTATGATGCCACTCATGATTGATGTTATAAAGTTATAGCAACCAGTGTACACCTCATAATAAAATGAAAAAATGGTAGAACTCAAGACAAAATGCTTAATAAGTAACTTGCTATTTAGACAGTAAAAAAAATCATAGAGATTACAGTACAGGGAAGAAGAAAAATGACATTCTTTCCAAAAAAAATGCTACGATATTGAGATATTTTTGTAATAATAAAAATGCTATTGTACCCTTCATCATAGCATATAAAAATTTATTTTCACATACTAAATACTGAATATAAATATTACAATTAAATAATAGTGAAATATTAAAGAAAATATAAATCATTCACAAGTTATAATAAGGAAGAGTGAGAAAGGATGCATGTGGTGGTACACACTTAAAATATCCAGTACTCTGGAGGCTAAGGTAGGAAGATCACAATTTGAAGGCCAACCCAAGCAGCTGAGTAAAATCCCATCTGAAAATAAAATTTTAAAAAGAGCTGAGGATATAGATTGGTAACAGGACACTGTGGTTTCAATCCCCAATGTTATAAAAGGGGAAAAAAGCAAATGGTTACTGTTTTTCAAAGTTACACAAAATATTATTTTTAAATTTATGAATTGTACAATATTAAAATAAAAATTCTATTTCTCAAATAAGTCCATTGAAGGGTTCAAGAAGTGACAGATTGAAAAAAAAACTAATTACCTCACATATAATCAAACACTTATAAGAAGGTAAGAAAGAAACTGCAACAGAAAAGCCGGCAAGATACTTGAATAATCACTTGAAATAGGAGAGAGATATCTAAGTATTCAATAATCAATAAAAATGGCATCTTTTTATTATTCATTTATATACAGTGCTGAGAATCAAAGTCAGTGCCTCACACATGCTGGGCAAGCGCTGTACCACTGAGCCACAACCACAGCCCCAAAATTTAACATCTTTAGAAATTAGGTAATGTAAAATAAAATCATATATATAAAAAACAAAATAGGAGACCCAAAATGCCAGACTAGAGGGAGGCTACATTCCTTGTCACTTCATAACTCAGGTTTCAAGCAGAGAAAAATCTGTTTCTGTGTGAGGCAGTCTTTGTTGCTTATCAATCACCTGCTGTATATCTCATTTGTCCACCTCACTCACCCACAGTCTGCCAGCATATTGACAAAGTTTTGAGTGCAAATCTCCTACTCACTGCTGCCTCTGCCATTTGCCCATTTGCCTGCCACTTGCCTGCCCATCCCCTGCCTTTCATCTACCCATCACCCACCACATGAGGTCCACCTGCTGATGGTCTGCTGGTAGCCTGCAGACTGACTGCAGATCACCAGTGAAACACCAGCTGCTGGCTATTACCTAGAAGTCCACTGTTACAGGTATGGTTAGACGTGCATGACTGCTGCATTTTAGGACAACAGTCAGGACCTGCAGGATCCCTGGCATAACTGACTGCATCCCCACCTCCAGGACCCCTAGAACAACCTACCGCATCCAACATGGAATCGGTACCCACACCCCGCATTGCACTTCACTATTTGCCAACACATTTGGAAGCCAGGGCGTTCATCTTGGATTATCCAGAAAGTGGAAGCTGACATCATTAGGTGGGGACAATTCCATCTTGAGATGCCTACTGGTCACAGGAAGCTCATTCTCAGGTACCTCTCAGGCATCAGGCTACAAAAGAGAGAAAGGTTTGAATAGTATATGACTGTTATAGTGTAGATTTTTTTCTCCTTTCTGAAATTTTTGTTTTATTTCTTTATTTTTCTCATTCTATTTTTCTTTTGTTTATCTGTTTCCTCAGAGTCTCTTTCTCTTCTTTCTCATGCTAACAACCAACTTCTTTTGATTCTGCTTTAACTTTTCCTATGATTTAGTACTTCTAAATACTCTTTTCTTATCCTTCTAACAGTTACATCCTGCACTAATCCCCATCCTCTTTCTCTACCATTATAAACTGTAGACCTCCTTGAAAATCTATTTGTTTTACGGTAGATAATATTTGAACTCATCCTTGTTGAGGGCCGTCTTGGACAAGATGGCACCTGGCAGTGAGCCAAAGGGTGCTAGCTACCAAAACAAGGATGTACCCAAAAGGACTGCTTGCTTACTAGTTCTTTGGAGATTCATGATGTGTTAACACCAAGCTCAAGGATTGGCTATCTAATATCATACCGCACGTGGACAGCTCGTGATTTATATAGTGTTATGCTGGCATTCCTCTGCATGTTCTCCTGCATGAGAGAAAGCTTTGCTATTGTTGGCTGATAAGCTAGGAGCCTTGGGGAGGAGAGGGGGAGAAAGAAGAAGAAGAGAGATAGAATAGAACAAAGGAGGCAGGAAAACAGGGATTACACAATAAATCTCATCAACTAAAGATTGGTGGTTTCTCCTTTCTCCGCGCCAGTTCTGCTGGATGGAACAAGTGGTGGCCCATTGGGGAACTTCTTTCTCCTTCTGTGTCCTCCCAGGTAAGTAACTTAAGGTAAGCCATAGGAAAACTAAATAACTTAAGGTAAGCCATAGTAAAACTAAGTAACTTAAAGTAAGCCATAGGAAAACTGTAGGATAACCTCCTGGAAATCTCTGGCCAGAGTTTATAAGGGGGAGGTCACACAGTCCCAGTGAAGGGACCCCACAGTTCTGGTGAAAAGGACCCCACAGTCCTGGCAAAAAGAACCCCACAGTCCTGGTGAAAGGGACCCACAGTCCTGGTGAAAGGGACCCCACAGTCCCGGTGAAGGGGACCACATACCTCAGTAAAGGGAGTCTACATTACCCCAGTAAAGGAGGTCATATGACCCTGGTAAAGGGAGGTCTCAGAACTCCAGAATGGGATCAAAAGTGTCAAAGAATCAAATGATAGGAATCATACAAGATGTACTTAAGGCTAATCGGACTGCCGTAAAACGATCTACTGTAACAGCATATGTAACCACGCTGGCCAAAGTTAGTCCTTGGTTTTTGGATGAAGGAGTCCTAAATATTCCACAATGGGAACATCATAAAGAGGATCTTATCAAAGCAGAAAAGCAATCCCCATTACCTAGAGGTACTTTTCCCATGTGGCAGCTCATTAAGGAATGTCTTATATCTGAGAAAGACAAATAAAAACTTTAGTAGAAAGAAAATATGTGTCTGGAAGAGATAAAAGAACAACTAAGTGTAACTACTCATAAAGAGGAAGAAGAGGAGGAGGAGTTTATGGGGAGGAATTAGAAAGAGCATCAAGGACACAGTCGCCCCCATCAGTTATGTCAGGAAGGAACACCAATCTCTTCCTGGAGGCAGCACCTCCCCCCCAGGCAGCCTGTCCCCTATATCCCCCAAAGTACCCTTGGGAGGAGTTAGCTCATGCTATAAATCAGATGGGTTTCTCACCCCGGGTAGAGAAAACCCCCATTAAAGAAACCTCAGCAGTCCCACAATTTTTCCCTGTGCTAGAGGACCAAAATAGACAAAGATTCCACCAACCTCTGGATTTTAAATCAGTAAAAAATTTTAAGGAAACAGTAGCTACGTACGGTCCACAGGTCCCCTTTAAAATTAGTATGTTGGAATCAGTAGCGGGGCTAAATCTAGTGCCAGAAGATTGGAAAAGGCTATGTAAAGCTGTACTATCAGGGGGGCAGTACCTAGTGTGGAAAACTGCATGGCAGAAAGCCTCATTAGAAATGGCATGCTGTAATGCTGCCACAGGCTTTCCCCAAAGAAATGTAGAAATGCTAACAGGAGAAGGAAATTATAAAGGTATTCAACAGCAGATTATTTGTGATCCTGTGGTGTATGCACAAATTGCTGCTGCTGGCACTAAAGCCTGAAAATTAATCCAAGGGACAGGAGACTTGCAGGGACAGTTGTCCAAGGTGATTCAGGGAAGTAAAAAACCATTTGCAGATTTTTTTGATAGATTAATTTGGCTGCTAGAGTATTTGGGGATTCAGAACAAGCAATGCCCTTAGTAAAACAATTAGCTTATGAGCAAGCAAATAGATGGTGTAAAGTAGCTATAAGACCATGGAAAAATAAAGATTTAACCTATATAAAGGTCTGTAGGTATATCAATGCTGCAGTCATAACAGGGCAAGTAATAGCTGCCAAATCAGGGGCAATAAAAAGCTAAAGGAAAAAACATGCTTTGAGTGTGGGCAAGAAGGTCACTTCAGAAAAGACTGCCCTGAAGGACCTATAGGATTAAAGCCCAGGGAAACACCTAAGACTGGAGAACAACAAGGGGTAAATCAACCTGCCCTAGGTCTAAGTCCCTGGTGCCAATAGCGAAGGCACTGGGCGAAATATTGTACATCAAGATCTGAGAGCCATAAATTCATTTGCAGATTATGGACCCAGTGCAACTGGGTCTCCCCTCATTAGCTGCTATTCCAAAACATTATCATATCATCTCTATAGTTATAAAAGATTGTTTCTTTTCCATTCCTGTCCATCACGAGGATAGTCCTCAATTTGCCTTTTCCATTTCTTCTTTAAATAATGAAGGGCCTAATACTAGATACCAATGGGTGGTCCTTCCCCAGGGAATGGCAAATAGTTCCACTATGTGTCAAATATATGTTGGTCAGGCTATATTACATATTAGACAAAATTGTAAAGAACTTTATTGTCTCCATTATATGGATGATATTCTTTTGGCTCATAGGGAACAGGAGAATTTATTTGGGGTATTTGACAATATTATTGAGACCCTAGGGAAATGGGAATTACATGTGACCCCAGAAAAGGTGCAAACCCGCAGCCCTATTACCTTTCTAGGGCATCAAATATTAGGTACCTGTGTTAGGCCACAAAAAATTCAATTAGCCACAAAAAAACTTAAGACTCTAAATGATTTCCAAAAATTATTAGGTGATAGAAATTTGATAAGGCCAAATTTGGGAATCACCACTGGTCAACTTAAGCCTCTGTTTGATATTCTCCAAGGAGATTCAGACCCTACATCACCCAGAAATTTAACTACTGAAAGTAGAAAAGCTTTAAAGTTAGTAGAACAAACTATAAAAAATGCTCATAGTGATAAAGTTGATCTATCCTTGCCTTTTAACCTCATAGCATTAGATTCTGAATATACTCCTACAGGTCTGTTGTGGCAAACTGGACATCTAATATGGATCCACTTGCCTGTGTCCCCCCAAAAAATGTTTCTCCGTATCCTGTGATGGTAGGAAATCTAGTTACATTAGGACTTAAGACAGCCCTTCAAGTTTTTGGAGTTCATCCTCAGGCAGTTATTGTCCCATACATGGCAAAACAGATTAAAATACTAGTTAACAATAATGAAGATTGGGCAATTGTCTATTGTTCCACCAAGGCCACATTTGATAATCACTTGCCAAGTTCACCTATTGTCAGCTTCCTCAAAAGACATCCTGTTATTTTCCCTCAGGTTGTTAAGACTCAACCTATCCCAGCAACAAAAACAATCTTTACAGATGGCTCCTCCTCTGGTACAGTTACAGTAGTTTCTGATTAAGTACAGACTATTATTACTTCTCATAAGTCTGCTCAAAAAACTGAACTGGAAGCAATAACTACCTTACAAACATTTCCTGAGAAACCTTTAAATATTTATACTGACAGTATCTATATTGCCCAGCTTGTGCCACAACTTGAGACAGCTGGATCCATTAGTCCTCAATCTACCTTACAAGAATGCTTTTATCAAGTACAAACTCTTCTGTGGGCTTGCAAAGAACCTTTATATATAGGCCATATCAGAGCACATTCAGGCTTACTTGGGCCTTTAGCTCAAGGAAATTCTACTGCAGACTCAGCTACTTGAGATCCTCATGTGTTTAATATTGTACAAAAACAATTAATTTCCATAAAGATTTTCATGTCAATGCTACTATTCTCAAGATAAAATATAACATTACAAAAGAACAAGTCAGAAATATAGTAAAACAGTGTCCTGCCTGTGTGCCTCATTTATCTGTTCCTCATTTTGGAGTCAATCCTAGAGTACTCCTTCCAAATCATCTATGGCAGATGGATGTCACCCATATCCCTGAATTTGGTAATTTAAGATTTGTCCATGTAAATGTAGATACCTACTCAGGATATATATTTGCTACTGCCCATACAGGGGAAAAGATAAAAGATGTAATCAGTCATTGCCTTCAAGACTTTGCTACTATGGGAAAGCCAAAATCAATTAAAACACATAATGGGTCTGCGTATACTTCTTCATTTCAACAGTTTTGCTCAAAGTTTAATATCTATCATTCTACAGGATTGCCCTACAATCCACAAGGACAAGCTATCATGGAAAGGGCTAATCAAACATTAAAAGTCTGCTTAACTAAACAAAAAGGGGAAATAGGGGCATTAGCCCCTCCCAAGAACAGACTTAACCTTGCTTTATTCGCCCTCAATTTCTTAAATTTGGATGCTATGGGCTGTTCAGTGGCTGATAGACATTTTAGTGGAAAGTCTGGTGGTCATCCACAAGCAATGTGGAAAGACATCTTGATTGAGTCCTGGAAAGGACCTGACCCAGTATTAATTTGGGGGAGAGGATCTGTTTGTGTGTTTCCTCAGGACCAACAACAACCTATCTGGGTCCCAGAGCAATTGGTAAGAACTATCCATGAGAAAGAAATTGGCACCGAAACACAAAATGATGGTGATGGTGGTAAGCCTACTGCTGTTAACCTTTCCTAAAACTTTTGGAGATACATTCTGGGGACTGCTATCCACACGGCCTGTTCCCTTGCGTATCACTCATGACACACAAGTTTTCCCTCAAATATTTCCTAGTACAGAATTTCTAGGTATTCCTTACCTACCAGCTGATTCCACTGTAAAGCCACTTAATGCTAGTCTAAACTTCAAGTTAAGAGGTAGTCTTTGCTTCCTCTGGTTAGCCACCTCAGAAACTGCCATGACGCAGGGAAGCAATCTCTCTCTCATTCAATAAAGGTGCAGTCAAAAGCAAGCCTATATAAAGGGAAGTAATACACCTGTTTATAGTTATACAGGGTGCGAGGCCAATTACTCTTCCTTTTATCAATCTTTCCCCCCTACTCCCGTATGTGTCACGTCTCCATTTGTGTTCATTCTGTCTAACAGTTCTAAGTTTAATATTAACATTACTAGTAACAATGATAAAGATACTGAGGTCGTTAACTGCACTAACCAAGAGTGTTATGTATCTAGTTGTTGGAATGCTTCATTATTTCCTCTGGCTGTGATTGCCAGGATTCCTAATTTATTCCAGTCCCAGTGACCTTAAATCATAGTGAGTGGAATTTTCTACCCTTGAGAACAAAAAGAGATTTTGGTATCTCAGCTATTATAGCCATTGCTGTTGCTGCAGTGGCTGCTGCAGCTGCTGCCACTGCTGTTGGACTTTCCCTAGGAAACACTAGTCCTACTGCTCACAAGCTCAACAATCTGTCACAAGCCACTGCTGAAGCATTGACAGTCCAGAAAAACATCAATGCACATCTCACTATGGGAATCCTGATTCTAAACCAAAGAGTGGACTTACTACAAGAACAAGTGGACATGTTGACTGTTACCACACAGACGGGCTGTCTAGTGCATGCCCAAGCACTATGTGTTACCCCTATATCCTATTCTAATATTATTCCTGTAGCAAATCTGTCCAAAAAGCTTGGAAGCATGTTAATGGGACATGGACTAAAGAGTTTACTAATTTGACTGCCCTATTAAGAAATTATATATTTGTGATAAATAGTACTCAGGTCTAGGTCCTGGGTATGCCAGTAGCCATTAGTTTCTTACAGTCAGCACTACAATTTGATAAACAATGGATGGGAAGTTTTGCTATGATGGGATTGTCATTCTTGCTGTTATTATTGCTGCTCAGATATATGTTGTCTCTAAAGAGTCATCAAAGATGGCAAGCCTTAGTGGTATGGCAAGCCCTTATGGCCATGGACCAAGTCTCTGATCTGCAGATTGGCTCTCCCAATTGCAGGACTGGTAGTCAAAGACAGGTAAGCACAGGGTGGACTTTATGCCAACCTAAGACAGGGAGCAAAGCATGCTAACAGCTCTTTGACTCCCAATGATGGGTAAGGATAAAGTCTGACTCTGGCACCTAAGACAGACACAGTCACTGTCCTTTTCCTTTTATAACAAAAAGGGGGAGCCTGTTGAGGGCCATCTTGGACAAGATGGCACCTGGAGTGAGCCAAAGGGTGCTGGCTACCAAAACAAGGATGTACCCAAAAGGACTGCTTGCTTACTAGTTCCTTGGAGACTTATGACGTGTTAACGCCAAGCTCAAGGATTGGCTATCTAATATCATGCTGCACGTGGACATCTCGTGATTTATATAGTGTTATGCTGGCATTCATCTGCATGTTGTCCTGCATGAGAGAAAGCTTTGCTATAATTGGCTGATAAGCTAGGAGCCTGGGGGAGGAGAGGGGGAGAGGAAAGAAGAAGGGAGATAGAACAGAACAAAGGAGGCAGGAAAACAGGGAGGATGCGATAAATCTCATCAACTAAAGATTGGTGGTGTCTCCTTTCTCTGCAGTGATTCTGCTGGACAGAACACATCCTATTTACTATGACAATACTGTTAACATCTTCATAGGGGCTATTTGGTTTAGGGCTGCATATTATCTGTACTGGGTACTGCTAATATTGATATCCACCTTAAAGAAGAGGCTTTGGAAACCTGCAGGGTTACTATGAGCCTGTAGGGGGAAAACTGAAATACCCCAGATCTGCACTACAAGAGGGGAAGATATATGAATGACATGCAAAAACAAGGGAAGTGTTTCAAACAAACCAAAATTCCATATTAATAGAATCCAGTGACAGCACAGTAAAGGAAATATCAGAAAAGAAGTTTAGAATATACTTAATTAAAATGATTCATGAAGCAAAGGATGAGATAAGACAGCAAATGCAGGCAATGAATAATCACTCCAATGAACATTTGAAAGAGCAACTGCAAGAAGCAAAAGATCATCTCAACAAAGAGATAGAGATTCTGAGGAAA
The DNA here is from genome assembly GCF_902686445.1 of Sciurus carolinensis. Classification (NCBI taxonomy): domain Eukaryota; kingdom Metazoa; phylum Chordata; class Mammalia; order Rodentia; family Sciuridae; genus Sciurus; species Sciurus carolinensis. The sequence goes on along the minus strand of NW_025920224.1, from coordinate 112,806 downwards.
AAACAAACAAACAGAAATCCTTGAAATGAAAGAAAAAATAAACCAAATAAAAAACTCAATGGAAAGCATCATCAACAGACTAGATCATTTGGAAGACAGAACCTCACACAATGAAGACAAAATATTTAATCTTGATAATAAAGTTGATCAACCAAAAATGGTAACAAATCATGAACAGAACCTCCAATAACTATGAGAGATCATGAAAAGACCAAATTTAATAATTTTCAGGATTGAGGAAAGCACAAAGATACAAACCAAAGGATTGAAAAACATTTTCAATGAAACAATATCAGCAAATTTACCAAACCTGAAGAATGAAATGGAAAAATCAACTACAAGAGGCTAACAGAACACCAAATGCACAAAATTACAACAGAAACTTTACATAAGTGGTTTCAATTCAGCTTAAAAAATAATTTATATGTACATTATATGTAATGTTAGTATTTCTGCTTTGAATTCTTGATATTACAATGAAATTCCTACATTATTAAATGTATTTGATATGCTAGCTATTGTGCATGATTTAAACTTTTTTGCTTTCTCCCTTTTCTGGTTGTGCACTTTCTTTTACAACAACCCTCTAGAAATATTTTCTGAGAATTACTGAGCTGTTTGTAAGGGAAATGTACTTAGGGAGTATGCAAAAGTAATCATTTTAATAAAAAAATATATTTAAGGCTGGGGTTGTGACTCAGTGGTAGAGCACTTGCCTAGCAAGTCTGAGTCACTAGGTTTGATTCTCAGCACCACATATAAATAAATGAATAAAAATAAAAGTCTGTCAACATCTAAAAAATATTTTTAAAAAAGAAATAGATATTTAAAATTTAATACTAACTATGGGAAAAGGGTCCATTCTGTAAAACATAGTTTATCTTTGGATTCAATGTTTATCTTTGGTTTTACAAAGTAGATTGTATTTTCAGTATTTTCTACGTAATATGTTAAAATGTAGAGCAATTGTAATACATCAATAGAATGAGTAATTTTTCTGAAAAAAATAAAACTAAATAGTATTGATGAACATGGAATAAATGCACTCATGAAGGAAAGATGGGGCTTAAGCTGTAATTATTCATTTGTGGAAACTGTTTTGCTATCCAACATACATGATACAACCCCACCAGAAACAGACTGACATTACAGCACCTATACATGTGAGGATATAGCCACATTTCTCCAGAGTTGAAACCCAGGAGCATGGTAAAAGAGGATGTACATTTAGGAAGAAATAAATAATAAACTGTGGGAAATAATGGTTTTTAGAAGAAAGATACTTTTTTGTTATAGAACATCCAGTTTGACAAATGTTAAAAAATACCACGTATGTTTTATATCAATGTTACCTGAATGTCACATTTCATATGTAAGCATGTTTAAAAAGGAGGTGTGCAAAATTTGAGAAAATAATAATACATAAGAGCATATAAAATAATTAGTTACACTATGTATAGATAAAACTCATAAAGATGACCATTTTTACCAAGTTAATCTATAATACTCCATCAAAATTGAAACCATGTTTTGCTTTTAATTAAAGAAGGAATGAAAGCAAAAAATTCTGAAATTCTCCTGAGGGCTAAATACACATGACATTAGCTAAGAGAAAAAGTAACATCTATCATTCATTACCTAACACTAATATATATTATCAAATTACATTATCACAGTAATTTAAAGACCAAGAAGTCACAATACAGAAAATTCCATACGTATGTAAATATTTTTATTGTTAAGTGCAATGAAAGGACCTATATAAAGCCAAATACATCAAGAAAAATATTTATTGTGATTGAATGTTACAACCTAACCTAAAGGCAGGTGTTATAAGAAGAGGCAAAGATCACTGGTAGGACTTGTGTGTAGAATGTGTGTAACACTGGAATTACACCCCAACATTCCCCCAAAAGCAGATAGTATAAGCAATTATTTTCAAAATATAGCAGAATATGTGACTTTCCATCCATTCATGAATGCATCAAATAAACATCTACTACTGTTTTGAGTTCCTCTTAAAATGAATTCAGAGTCATATACATTGAACAGCAAAAAGAAAAAAATCTACCATCAGATGAGTAGGAAAAGTTGGGGTACAATTGGACATTAGCCTTCCTTGAGCAATGTACCATATAATTGGGACAGAATACCTAAATCTGGTGTCACCCTGAATAGAGAAAAACTGATTGTGGTCATAAATATAACATATTTAACTCTAAATTGCCTGTAGTTTATTAATTTATCTGGTGCTCACAGAGGAAGGGACTAGACATACAGAAGCATCAAGACCAGAAAAAGAGGTGTTTTTCTGGAGTCATTCAAGATCCATGGGCTTCATTCCATGTGGACAGGGTAGAAGAGGAGTTAAATCTCAAGGGTCCCAGTTTATCTCAAAAAGGAATTTGTCAGTATACTCTGCACACTTTTGTTGTTAACAGTTGATCTTCTATCTAGTCAGCACCAGAGTTAGTAGGAGAAATAGTCCCCAACTGGCAACCCAAGTGGGAGTTAAGCACTTCCTGAGCCCTCTACCCTAACTCCATTCAGTAATAATGCTAAGCCTAACCATTTCTTTCTGTAAGAAATTTTTCCCAACTTCAACTTTTTCCATTCAATGAACTACATCCTAAACCACCAAGCTTTGGGAGCAATGCCAAATGTGCATGGTGTATCTCCCAAGATCACAAAGGAGTGGCTTTGCATCAGTGTTCAAGCATTTCCATGGGCTACAATCCCCTCCAGGATTGAAGAAAAAGGGTTAAAAGCACAGATCTCTGTTTATTTCTAAAAAGGTTTACATAACCTTTTTCCAATGAGTATAAGGCAGCCTGAAATCTAAAAAATTTGCACCAGGAATTCAGTGCACCATTTAACTATAAGACCTTCTGCAACCTGAGCACAGATGTTAGAATGGCTATCAAACAATTGAAGAAAAGTAGTACTCCAATTATATGGATATGAAAGAAAGAAACACATCATCAGTGTGTTAGAATATAAATTTGATACAGCCATTAAAAAAAAAAAGCATTGAAAGTTCTTAAGAACTAACAATACTAACTCTGGTTGCATTTCCAAAATAGGTAAAATTAGTATGTTAAATGGTTGCATTCTCATCTTAATTGTAGCAGCATTCATAATAGCCAAAATAAGAAAACAACTGAAGTGCCTTTTGGATGAAGGATACAACAGGAGACTTTTCCCAGCTTTAAGGCACTCAGATACTTCCTTGAGAAAATATACTCCCTAAATTTATACTGCTCTCTAACAAGGAAAGTCCCAGTAATGATATTCACTAGACTCTCAGAAACATATTAGATGTGCAAGCTGTGGAATTCTCATATCAGACAGTTGTAAAACACAGGACCAAAAAAAAAAAAATACAAGAGAGGGGAAAGAGAACCCTCTGTCATAAATTCCACAAGAGGGACTCTCAGCACAAAGACATTCTGACAAGTTGTCCTGACTTGGAGAGACAAAGGGAGGACAGAAACACATATATTTTGGTAAAGATTGAGTGTTTTTTCTCTATTTCCTATCATTTGAAATGCTCATAAACAAACAAAAAGTTATTTTCTTTTGATTTTTTTCTATGGTACTGGGGATTTGACAGAGGGTCATGTTAAATCTGAGCTCATACTCAGCCCTTGTTTTAAAATTTTGAGACAGGACTTTCTAACTTGTCTATAGTCTACCTAAATTCCAATGTTGATCTTGAAATTACAATCTTCTTGCCTTAGCCACCTGAGTCTCTGGAATTATAGGCATGTGCCACTGCACCCAGCCAGAAAATAAGTTCATTAAGAAGTTCCATCCAGTTATTGGTAAAATAATTTTAAAACACTGTGCTTATTTCAAATGTAATATGGCAAAAGCAATTGATAATACTGGGGAGAGGGGAATTTGTCTTGGGAATATGGACAGGAAACTGGAATTTTAGGAGTTTGTTGACATATATACATAAAGTTTTAGACTAGGAGTTAGGATTCTGGATTTGACATTTTTTTTCCCATTTATTAAGAATATTAAGGAGGATACAGGCTGTGTAGCACACACGTATAATCCCAGCAACTCAGAAAACTGAGGCAGAGGTTCAAGGCCAGACTCAGTAACTGTCTCAAAATAAAAAATAAATAAAAATTATGAGGGATGTAGTCACAGTGGTAAAGGATTTCTGGGTTCAATCCATGGTACCAACATCCCCCTAAAAAAGAAAGAAAAGAAAGCTCAGAAGAAAGAACTGAGACCCCTATAGACCATAGCCCCCTCATGCAAAGAAAATAATGCATAGAGCTGTGATTTTGATGATTATCCCACTCCTCAATCCACCACAAAACTGGGAAGGTGCTGGAATGCTGCCACATATGTGATTATGTAGAACTTCAGGTAGGGGCTGCAGATACACTGCAGGGATAGGGCAGGACTCCCACTGTCTACTGCTGACACACACCCCACTTGACTGGTCAGTGGGGAATTCAGAGCTTACCTGCCTCAGAGGAACACCCAGGCCTGCAGATACTAGAGATTACCATATAGATGCAAGTCCAAAATTGCAGGTCTCAACATAGTCACTGCAGTAAATTTCAAGCAGCCTCACCCCCAGTCTCAGGACTCCACTGCACACTAACCATTTATTGGCTTTTTGCCAGTCTCACTGTTCTCCCCATAGATCTTCCTGCACCTGCACATCAGAACAAACCAGGCCCCTGAAAATGAAAGAGGGAGCCTAGACATGGATACCAACACTGGCAAGCTCCAGAGACAAAAGGCATAACAGATGGTTAATCCTGCTTCTCTTCACTGACTCTGTGCTGTATTGGACAATGCTTACCTAAAAGCTTCTGAATAGATAGGGTTTATGTCTTCACATGCTCAGACTGAGTCTAGTGAGTCTTCTGAGTAATAGGAGGTGACCTCAAATTTATAAATGAATGAAGTCACAATGGCAGGTTCTTGAATGCAGTTTTTTTTTCCATGTTGAGGTGCTAAGAATTGAAATCCAGATCCTCAGACTGCAGCTAATTTAAAGCAAAGTTTCCTTGGAGAAGTGTCGGGGTGCCCAGGACCCCTGGCCCAAGGCAGGTTAAGATGGTGGCTGGCACAAAGCCAGTGCAGTTAAGCTCTGGAACAAACAAGTGACGTGAGTTTAAGGAAGTTGTGCTGATTGGACTGGGTGGCTCATGAACAGTGTGTGATCACTTCATGTCCCGCTTTACTTCTATGTACTGTCCATGCTCTCCCCTCCTGTACTTACTCTGATTGGTTGTATTACTCTATATAATGTGCTGGATTTCCCTGTTAGGGGAGGAAAAGAGGATAAAAGATGCTTGCTACAAGTAAAGAGCTCTTACAACAACAGTACTGTGTCGTGTCTCTCTGCGGGCGGAGAACGCGATAAGTGGTGCCGAAACCCGGGAACCTTCCTCTTGTATATATGTAAGTATTATTAAAATGTTTATGTAAATATTTTAAAAAATGGAAAATTAAAAGGAAAGAAGGCAGCCTTGATGTTCGCGGCAAGCGACTATCTGGACTAATCGAAAAGGGGTCCACATTAAAGGTATTAAAGTGAAAGTAGCACTCGAAAGGCGGCTACACCCTGGACTAAGCGAAAAGCGGTCCACATTGGAGATATTAAAGTGAAAGTGGTGCGCGAAAGGTGGCCATAAATCAACCCGGACCAAGTGGAAGGCGGTCCAGTGAACTGAAACTGGTATGCGAAAAGTGATCGCAGTAAATTAATCATGGGTTCTGAGGTGTCTAGAGTTCGCATGGAAGGCCTATTAAAGGCTTTATTAAGGGTTAATGGAACACTTTAAAGGTTTCCTCAGCTAGGAAGTTTTTAAAAACTGTAGAAGATAAAGCCCCTTGGTTTTTAGATGACAAATTGTTGGATCAAGAGAAACTATCACAAGAGACAGAAAAAGGCCCCCCTCCTGATCCCTTCCACGCAGCTCCATGGCCACCTAGGGAGGAAACACCCGTGTCCTTGAAGCAGTCCTCCCCCGAGTCCACTCCCTCTTCTAACCCTTTCCAGGCTTCTTCAGTCCCTCCTCCACCCTATCTATACAAAACTTATCTTGAGCACAGGGTCACTCCCTGCCCCAATCTGGCCTTGCTGAAGCCTGCATTGGAATGAAAAACTTCAACAATCTCAGTGGGGGAGCAACCTGAGACTTAAACTCCTGGGCTGCTACACAGAACTAACTCATTTTCTAGGATTCGTGGTTTGTTTTGTTTTTCTTTAATGCTATATTTTTGAGCTCATAATTTTGATCCTGCATACCTAGGTTAATGATTTTTTTTCTTTTTGATCAGTTCTATTTTTTATTCAACTAGAGTTTTTAAACATCTGTTACATTGCAATGGAGATTCACCTATAAAGTTACAAGGCCTTTGATTTTGTGTTATGTGTATGTTGTGCTGTCTGATGTCATGTTTTGTCTGTATCAAAACTGAGCGCTCCTAAAATTAAAATTTAAAAATGGATCCAAATACTTTTATTCACGTGATTTAGAAAGGTTCAATTTAAATTGAGTAAACTAATAAAAGTAAAATGTCTTTAGAAATAACTTGCAAGTCTCTAGGTGGTCAAACTAATGAAATGTTAATGTTAATGAAATGTCTAATATCAATTATTTCTAGGACTCTTCTTCAACAAGAAAAAGATGACAAATATTGTTCAGGACACTTGTCTAATATCTTGACTAAAAACAAGGTTACTAAGAGTTATGTCCTAACAGGTACAATTCTATTCTTTTTTTTGTTGGTGCTGGGGATTTGAACCCAGGGCCTTGTGCTTGTGAGGCAAGCACTCTACCAACTGAGCTATATCCCCAGCCTTTAACAGGTAAAATTCTATATACAAAGGGTTCTAAATGTTTCAACTGTGTTTCAGTTAGAGTACTATAAACAACAAAGTATTTTATCTTGTTAAAATGGTGTAATTTATCTAAATTCAGAAATTTCATAAGAGTTGTTTCAGAATGTGGACAAAAGGGGGTCAACACATAGGAAAGAGAAAATAAAAGGTTCTAAAAATGCAACTATATTTAGTGAAAAAAATCTTTCTGGATAAGAAAGTGTTATACAATGAAATACATGAGGGTCTAAGTAAGTACTAATAAAGTCTGTAAGTAAAGGACAAATGTCAACAAGTTTACATGTAACTAAGTTGGTTGCAAGTATGTAAGACAATCAGTTAAAGCTGTTTAAGGTTTTTCTTAAAGTCAAATACTACTATACTAATATAAACCAAAGTTTAATTTATATGTTAAATTGACAAGGATTTCTTACAGACATTAATTTACTCTTAACATTATATCTGTTAAGTTTCATTCTTTAGGACAATTAGTCTTAAAAATTGAGGTTTAAAAACTAAATTGGGTAATATAAAAGTGTCAAGGTAATTGTAAAATGGTCACTCTATGTATATTAAATGTATTCATATTTTCCAGTTATACAAGTTTTTAAAGCAGGAAATTTATCAAGCTGCTATTCTCCAAACTAAACTTGTCTGTAATGTTAATTATAAACAGTAAATTTTATTGGGGATTTATTTCTATCATTTAATATTCTATTATAGGAGCTGTTATCAATAGGGTGTATGTAAAATTTGTTACTTTTCCCACCAAGATTGTTTTTACCTGAGGCTTATCCTTCATTCCTCATGGTGTTCTCAGATAGGGAAAAAAGAGGAGCAGCAATAGTTAGTTTTCCACCTTCTATGCAGGGTGATGAAACCCCCAGGACATTAGTCCATAACATCCAAGGTTCAGCACAATTCAAAGAACTCTATGCAATCGTTGTGGCCTTAAGTGAGATACAAGAGCCTTTCAACCTGTTCACTGATAGCCTCTATGCTGCCACTCCTTATTTTATTAGCCTACAAACCTACATCCTAAAACGTCAGCACCCCTTTTTCATAGGACATAAGGGCACATTCTAATCTTCCTGGACCATTAACAAAAGGAAATAATTTGGCAGATTTGGTTACACATACAAAATTTAATTTTTTCTGTAGAAGAACAAGCAAAAACATTTCATGATAATTTTCATGTTAATTCTACAACATTAAGTAGAATATTTCAAATACCCAAAACACTTTCCCGACAAATAGTTAAAAACTGTCAACATTGTGCGCCACTAATTCCAGTTCAATTTTTTGGAGTAAATCCTCGTGGTTTGTTGCCTAATTATGTTTGGCAAATGGATGTCACCCATATTCCAAAATTTGATACTCTTAAATATGTCCATGTTTCTGTAGATACCTACTCGGGAGTTATTATGGCCTCCCCACTTAGAAAAGGTTCAAAATGTTATACAACATTGTTTAAAAACATTCTCCTCCTAGGGCACTCCTAAAATCATAAAAACTAATAATGGTCCAGCGTACACTTCTAAAAGCTTTTAACAATTTGCCAAAACCTTTAATATTCAATTGGTGACAGGTATTCCTTACAATGCACAAGGACAAGGAATCATTGAAAGGACTCATTTGACACTCAAAAATCATTTACAAAAACAAAAAGGGGGAATAGGGGCATCCTTTAGATCCCCTAAAGATAAACTAAACTTAGTACTCTTTATTTTAAAATTTTTTAACTTTAGACAATGATGGACGTTCAGCTGCTGACCGCCATTTTTCCCCTGATATTTCTCCAAAACAATATGTAATGTGGAAGGACATTTTAACAGGAACATGGAAGGGTCCAGACCCAGTTCTACAATGGGTTCGGGGTCCAGTTTGTGTTTTTCCCCCTTTTATGTTTCTGCTAACAAACAAAAAAGATGTTTCTCTCAATTGTACTGTAGCTTTGTGCTATCTCTCTCAATGTTGGAATGCTTCTAGGTTCTCACGGGCAGTCTTAATGCATATTCCTACCTTCCTACCAGTCCCAGTCTCTGTTACAGATACAGAACTACCAGTGCTATTATCAAGAAACAAAAGAGATTTTGGCATCACAGCAGCTGTGATCACTGCCATTACAGCCTCTGCAGCAGCAGCCGCAACCGCAGCAGCCGCGTTGACAACTACAATACAGACAGCAACTACAGTTAATCATTTGGCAGAAAACACTGCCACTGCCTTACAGACTCAAGAGACCTTAAACCAACATTTAAGAACAGGCATCCTCCTAGTAAATCAAAGAGTGGACTTATTACAAGAACAAGTGGACTTGTTACAAGAACTTATGGGTCTGGGATGTGTTCTTTCTTTAAGAGCAGTTTGTGTTACCCCTATCACTTTTTATAATAATAGCCATGCAGCTATGTTGTCTAGAAATCTTTCTCACTATCTTACTTCTACTTGGTCATACAGGTTTGACAATTTAACCTCTCAACTAAGAGCTGAAATTATGAGAGTCAATACCACCAGGGTAAATGTCGCATCTGTATCTGAAATGAGTAGCAGTAGAGAGCAGTTCTCTACTGCTCTAGGTTTTGTAAAACAATGGGCAGGCCTTGGCGCCCTAGGACTAATACTTACTTTAGGTGTTTTATACCTCATTCACTTAATTTATCTATTACGAGCCACCCAACAGAGAGATCGAATCATCCTTCAACAAGCCATGTCAGCCTTAGAGGCCGGCAGTTCCCCTCAAGTATGGCTTAGCATGCTGGGCCGGTAGTCAAAGATGGGTAATGTAGGAGGTGGCCGTATACCAACCTAAGACAGAAGCTGTAGCATGATCTACAGTCTTTGATGATGGGTAAGGATACGGGCTGACCCCTCAACCTAAGACAGACACGGTCTCAAGCCACTTATAAAAATAATAAAAAAGGGGGAACAGTTGGGGTGCCCGGGACCCCTGGCCCAAGGCAGGTTAAGATGGCAGCTGGCACAAAGCCAATGCGGTTAAGCTCTGGAACAAACAAGTGACGTGAGTTTAAGGAAGTTGTGCTGATTGGACTGGGTGGCTCATGAACAGCGTGTGATCACTTCATGTCCCGCTTTACTTCTATGTACTGTCCACGCTCTCCCCTCGTGTACTTACTCTGATTGGTTGTATTACTCTATATAATGTGCTGGACTTCCCTGTTAGGGGAGGAAAAGAAGATAAAAGATGCTTGCTACAAGTAAAGAGCTCTTACAACAACAGTACTGTGTCGTGTCTCTCTGCGGGCGGAGAACGCGATAGAGAAGTGGATTCCAGGCAAATTAGGAGGATTGAGTATTTTACCTTGCATATGACCTTTGGAATTTGTGGATTATATATGTCTGTACATGATTCATGGATGGAAACAATTGGCTACACTGTAAAACTTTATTTAACTTCCCTGCTTTCTTGTGATGAAACAGATATTAACATTATGTGACCAAAATATATTACTAATGAAATACATGTATTGTTGGAAAAGCACTCTCAAAACTATGTCAAGCCTCCAGAATATCTCAGTTCACAGGACCAAATTCCAACTTTGGGAGCTATGCTTCCCCTTAACTTCAGGGAGATGAAGGTCCTGACCACTGCTTTTTATGCTAGAAGGGATAAAATTTCTTACCAATATTTCTTCTTAAGCCCAAAAAACAGGAGAGACATTGCCCTGAGGGAGAGCAGGGAGCTTTAATCAGAAAATTTCCAAAAGTAGACTTTTTTCCACAAAATGCTGGCCACAGTCCATTCAATTCAGTTATCAGCAAGCAAAAGAAGATGAAGTTCCAGGAGTTGGGGGTCTATGTTATCATATCCACAACTTTGAATCTATAATTTAAATGCACTAAAGATAAACTTTTTATTTTGCAATTTGGTCTTAGACCTAATGGCTAGTTTATAACATTTTTTCCCTCCTAAGATCAATACCCCTCAACCAATAAGCACATGGGCTTGGAATCAAGATAAACTGTGTTTCCAGGTATGGTGGCACACACCTGAACTCCCAGCAGCTCAAAAGGATGAGGTAGGAGGGTTGTGAGTTCAAAGCCAGCCTCAGCAACTGAGCAAGTCCCTGTCTCTAAATAAAATATAAAAAATTGCTGGGAATGTGACTCAGTGGATAAGAGTCCCTGGGTTCAATTCCCAATACCAAAAAAAAAAAAAAAAAACCAAAGGGTTAAATTTGAAAGCCCAAATAACCTCCACTACACCACATGACATATTTTTCTTATTATTTTAGGACTTAGTGACACTTAGTCAAGAAAGCAAGATTTCTACTTGTGTGCCTGTTAAGTGTGTTTATACATAGTACTATATAATATATCTTTTTTATGATTTATGTATTTGTGTAGAGTGTCTTTTACTTGCCATCTGATATCTGTTATGGAATAAACCATGGCCAGGATTTGATAGGATAAAGTCTACTTCTGGAAATTTTCTGGTTAAAGCTGTCTGCTGTCATTCAGGGCAGCGTCTTTCCTATTTTATTGAACCTGAGAAGAAATATTGGTAAGGCATTTTAATCCTCTCCTGAAAGAAAAGCAGGCAAGAGACTTGCCTGCAGCTATGTCTGTATATATGTAACCAATACCTTTTCACATAGCTAACTGGTTAAGAGATTTCCTATCTGGGACCTATGAAAATCCTGGTTCAGTTTATAACAAGGACATACATGATCCAGAAGTAATCAATGTTTCTTTATGAATCAGCAATTGATACAGGTTTCTATGTCATTTTCTAAACATAGCTGAACATGGGTTATATAGGCATGGAACAAAGAACTATTTTATTGGGGACATAGAATAAAAGGAGAACAAGGAGAAACATGTTAGTTGCACCACCTTAAACCACTACAGAATTAGAATCTGGAATACAGACAAGGAAGACTCAACCTTTAAATTCAGGCATGTGCATGACATGGGTGCCTACAGTGAAAAGGTCATTACAAGATTTGAAAGAAAATTCATGTGAGTGGCAGACAATTGATCAACAAGTAGTATCTGCATGCTGTCTTCCAGGTGTTTTGTCCAGCTGTGGGCCACAGCACATACTTATATTGGTAGCCTCCATAAAGCACATTATCCATCTTTATCCTTGAAAATTATTCCCATTGTAGAGATGAGAAAACACAGGTTTCTGGACATTAAATGGTAACTCAGCAGCACACAGAGATCTACCCAGAGACAGAACTATATGAAATCCCTCAAAGTTTCTCAAAGGCTGGTTAGTTCTTGATATGAGGATGTTGATCTGGAGAAATATTATCTTCTTCCAATTTTGAAGAGAGTGCCTAGAGAAGACATCACAGAAGAAACACAGATTTTTTTTCTTCTTTCATATTAATGAACTCTTCAGAAACAGATCTACCAACCCAGATTCTTTATGAGGGTAAATGTTTGAAAACTACCGGGTACAAAAAAGCATATAACAGGCCCAGAGCCTGAGTATGACTCAGGAAAAAACTGAATCTAAAAGGCATATAATAAATTGAAAAAATATGTAACTATTTCTAAAAATAAATGTTCTCTTGTTGCTATCTCCACAGCATGTCATTCAATAAATAATAAATCATGTGTGAATAATTCTAAAATTTGCCAAATTTTATCCTATGTGATTTTGTATTAAACTCCAAAATCCAGACAGTAGAATGCATGATCCACTGTCAAAAACATTTTTAAAAAAAACCTTATAAAAAGAGAAGTGGATGTTTTTGTGAAAGTGTCATTCAGCAATTTATTTACCAAATTATTTTGAGGAAATATATTCATTTTCCTACAGCCATGAGGAAGAGAGATTTCCCTTATTTATTTTTTCTATTAGAATTTTCAAAGATAATCCCTAGAATCCCATTTAAAATAATCTCCAAATATAAGACAGACAAGAAACCTATAATGTATACTCAAGGAAAGAAAAAAGGCAAATCAATGTTCTTTAAAAATTAAAAATATCACCATTATTCCCTGAAATCAAACTCTGTCTTTTATCTTTGAAACCAGAAACCACAAAAGAAAGGCAGGTAAGAGTCTTGAACAACCAATTCATGTAGGAATATGTAAGTGTTCAATAAGCATTAAAAAAATCAACATCTTTAGAAATTAGAGAAATATAAAAATCTCATCATAGACAAAACTAAATAGTATTTTTGAAGATATAATACTCAAAAACTCAAGTGAAGTTTAAATTATTATCTACTTGTGGAAACTTTTTTGCTATTGAATATACATGATACTACCCACCACAGAAACATTGAAATTACAGTGCATGTGAACATGATAACCAGTAAGAACACAAGAGAACTAATCCAAACACTTGAAACACAGGCAGATGGTTCAAGAGAATGTACATCTGGGAAGAGAGAAATAATAATTTCCTAGTGGGGAAAATGGTCACTAGGGGTCAGTCACATTTTTGGCCATGTTATATTCAGTTTAAAAATGATATAAAACATCATATTTAAGTTTAATATAGGTGCAATATGCATATGATGTATTGACATGTGTAAGTGTTTAGAAAATAGGTAGAACTTATGAGAAAATAAAATTCATCAGAAGCACAAAAAAGACAATTACAATCCCATGTGTAGATGATAAATCTCATCAATATAAAGATGACAATTTTCCCCAAATTAATCTGCAATATATTAATCAAAATCACCATGTACATATATGACTATATTACAGTGAATTCTACCTTTATGTGTATCTATATAACAGTAATGTTTTAAAAACAATAAATAGAAGGAAGACAGGAAGGTAGATGGAGCAAAAAAGGGAACAACTGGGCACTGAAGTGAAGAAAATTATATCCCATGGCTGCATGATAATGTCAAAATGAACCCAAATATTAGGTATAACTATAATGCAATAATAAAAAATAAAAATGAATTACTTTTAATGAAAGAAGGAACCAAAGCATACAGTTCTAAAATTCACCACAAAGTTAAATATATATAAATTTAGTCAAAAAACTTTTCAATTATAAGAGCAAGAGAAGTCTCATCATTACCTGACATTCACGAATATTATAAAACTATACTATTATGATAATCATCAAGGAATAACAATATAAACAAAATGCATACATGAACCCATATGTATGTAAAAATTACATACTTAATTGTATTAGAAAATCTAGGTAAATCAAACCACAAGGCCAATCTTAGCAACTTAGCTAAATCCTTTCTCAAACTAAAAATTAAAAGTACCAGGGATATAGATCAGAGGTGAAGTATTCCACCGTTCAACCTTCAGTGACACACACACAAAAAAATAGGAAATTAAATAAAAAATTAAATGAAAACTATCTCGCTCAGGAAGAAGCAAGGTTCCTATAGACCAGACCACAGCTCCTGTCTGGGAAGATGCTGGGCCACAGGCACAAACCTGCCAGACAGGATTTGAGTCAGGGGCTGAGGGTCCCCTGCAGGGATAAGGAAGTCTGTGAGGGGTCTCTGCCACTGATATGCTCCCCATTTGGATGGTCAGTGGTACCAGAAGAGGGCTCACACCTAGACTTGAGAGACTGCCTGGAGTCATGTTCACCAGCTCCTGTTCCCGCCATAGCCAGCACCTGGTTCCAAGAGTCTCTCTCCACAGCCTCCCTCCCCAGACTCATGATGCCACTGCACACTCACCATTTCCTGGTGCTCAAAAACCAGGCCTGCTCCCTGTGGATCTTCAGCACACCCACAGCAGAGCAACCTGGGACTACAGAAAGTGAGAGTGAATCCTAGTGCCCAATGGCAGAAATGGCAGATGCAGGAGAAAAGAACCCCACAGATTGTGGAAGCCCACCCCCTCCTCACTGGTTGCACACAGGATTGGACAGTTCTCACTTAGTGCTCCTGATTGGATATGACTTCAGACCATGACCCCAATCTTAGCACAGGGAACATTCTTTTTGAGTGACAGGGAATAATGTCCAATCCAGGCATGAATAAGGTCAGAATGACTGCTTCTTGGTTGCACTGTTCTTTTTCTTTTGAGATCTGGTAATTTACACACTAAAGCCTCCAAACAGCAGGACATTTGCTTAACCTTACATGTAAGGTCATTTCAGTTTATGAATTATTTTTGTCTGTACATTATTCATGAATGAAAATAATGTGATGACAATTACTATAAAATTTTATTTAACTTTTCTGCTCTCTGGTCCTGTTAGAAAACAGATTGAACATTGATATGGGAAGCAACCTGTACAGCAACAATGTCCACTGAAAACAACATGTAAGGCACAAGGGTAATTTAAATATTTCTAGTATTCATATTAATAACATAAAAAGAAACAGTTGAAATTCAGCATATAGAGAATAGTAACTTTATGTGACTAATACACAGCACAGCACTTACTTATGTGAATATTCCCCATGAAGCCCTTAGCCAATTGAGTCCTCTGAAAACATCCAATTGCAAAGATGAGAAAACACAGGCTTCAAGATATCAAAAGGCTTCTCAGCAACATGTGTGAAAAATGAGAAGTGCCCAGGACAGAATTGTATGAAATTCCTCCTAATCTTCTCAAAGTCTGTTTTGCTCCTGATATAGGGACACTTAGAGAAATATATTTTCTTCTCCATTTTAAAGAGAGAACCTGAGGAAGATATCCCAGAAGGTACTTTGACTTGAAAGACTATTTTTAATCCTTTAATGTTCAGGGAAGTCTTTAGTAACAGAGCTATGACAACCCAGGTTCCTCAGGACAAGTGCTTGGAGACTGCAGGGTGCAAGAAAGTCCAACACAGGGCTCAAAATCTGAGTATGACTTGGAGAAGAAAAAAATTGAAAGGACTGATAATCAACTAAAAGATAACTACATCTCACTTGGGAAATTGTGGGAAAATAATGGAACAGTGGAATTTTATTTTCCACATGGAGAAGAGATTAACCAAGAAAAATAACTTTTTAAATGCCAACACCCACAGAATACTGGATGCAGAGAAACAGATACAACCAGAGATTTCTTGTGGCAATGTAACTTCAGCAACCCTTCTGTGATGTGAAGTAATCTGAATGTAGCTATTAAAATGTTACATGTGCATATCCCTTCACTCAATATTTTCTTTCCTTGGAGTCTATCTTCAGCAGGAGACAAGTTTATGTTACCAGTTGAATTGTGTCCTCTCCCCAAATCTCATGTATTGATATTCCAAATACCTAGCACCTCAGACTGACTCTATTTAAATATATGGTTCTTAAAGATATGATTAATGTTAATTCAGTTAATTGTTGTAGAGTCTAATCTAATTAACTCTTTCTCCTTATAAAAAGCAGCAATAAGGACAGAGAGCAGCACCGAAAAATGACATGCAAATATACAGACAGAAGATGGCAATCTGCATGTCAAAGAGTGGGCCTCAAAGGAAGTTATTCCAGCAAATACCTTGATATACAGAATATGGAATTAGCACAAATAAATTTTTGTTTAACCCCATCTATGGCATTGTTATGAAAGCCCAATGATACTGACACAGTCCACTAGGACACATATATACTCTCCCTGCAGTATGACTGACTGAAGGTACAATTGACTCACATAATATTCCACCAGCATTGAAAGGCTGAACTGCTGCTATAAATGGCATTTCTTATTGAAAAATTATGAAGGCATGTGAAGACACTCTCCTCACCTGCTGGGGCTACAGAAATTTGTTTTGTGGTATGGCACTGTCATGAAATCATATAGACTACTTTTATCTCATCTGTTTGTGTAACCCTCACTCCACTTTGTGTCAATAATTTCCTGGTGATAAAGTTGTTAGTGTTTAAATCTTGTAAAAAACTCAAGTTTAGTGTGGATCACTGGTACATGGGTACCTGGGACAAGTAGCAAAAACAAAAACAGTAGCTTGAGAAAAGAAATATTCATGCCCAGGAAACATTAAAGAAGATGTGAAAATATTTGCTCTCTTATTTCTACAATCTGAAGAAGATTTATACCTATTAAGTTGCTAGGGGGAGTAATGCAGTCCAGATTTCTTTGAGAAATGGAATCTAGGTCATTCAAGTGGTAAATTCCTGGAACAGGATTTAGGGGAGTTCCCATATATGGGTATTTGTCCTGGACCTCTCTTGGCCATCTCCAATTTCTGACTGTGGAGATCCTTTACCAGAAAACTCCTTTAACCTTAGATCAGAGGTATTATTGTTGGTTGTGTAGTACACTTGCTCATTCCCCAAGGAGACGCTCAAGGACAATGTTCATGGAACTCTGAAAAGAGATTGCCTTACATGTAGGACAATAATCAATGTTGACCATTCTGACTGACTCCACAGTGGACAATTCCTTTGAAAATTTTTATATCCAAATTGGGTATATATAAATATATGCATAGGCCTCCATGCAGTGGTGACACTGGGTTACAGAATAAGGTCTATGGATAAATATTTGAGCAGAAAAACTACCACCCAATACTAAAATATCCACCCTACCAGCCATGTCCAGTGCCACAATTTTAACATGGAATAACCTACTCCTGAAATTGCAGGTCCCCTGCAAATCCTGCCCACCCTGCACTCACAGAAGGGGAAGGTCAAAGGACTTCTCACATGTGATCATAGAAGAGGATTTGCCTGGGTTGGATTTCTCTGGGCTGCCCTATTTTACCTGTAGATGGCTCTGGATAAGTGGCCATAATTGTCTGTTGTAAAGACTGAGTCAAAATCTGATTTTTTTTCCCCTAGAACCTTGGAAGTTATGGAGAAATCAAGAAAACATCCAAATCTTTTGCCCAATTGCCTTCACCATATGAACTGAATAAGAGACTGTCTCTAGAATATGTGTGCCTGGTTACCAGATTTCTAAGTTCTTTTTGGTTCTAATGCTAAGAAATTGAGGTCTCTTTTTTAAATTTTAGTTACCTGAGAATCTTGATATAATAAGATCTTTCCAAAGTGTCTTTTGGAGTACTAACTTGGCATCTGCTCATCTATGCAAACTTATACAAACAGATGACCTTTCCACCCATTGGGAAGTTGTCAGTGCGTCACTGCCCACTTTGGTGGAGGCTCATAGCAGACTGGACAAATGCCCTCTAGAAGACTCAGTTGTGGATGGTAAGTATTAGAACTTGATTTTTCTCCAACTGAGTTTAATCTATATCTTGAACCTGCAATCTGACTGAAGGCAGTAAACAGCGATCGGCACAGAAGAGATAGTCAGAGAGCACAAACTCTTTTAAAACTGAGCTCGCTGGTGGGCCATTTTTTGAAAGAGATACCTGTCATGGCCACATGATGGCAGGCTTACACAAACCAAGGCCAACCTCATGCTCTTTCAGGTTTCCTACCAGTCACCTGGATCCCAGGCAGTGGGTGCTCCCCTGCATTCCTACAAAAACCAGAAGCCCTGACCGGATGTACATCCATCTTTCAACTGGAAACTGCATTTTACAAGGGGGCAAAAAAAAACAGCATCACAAACTCTTCATCCTTGCTTTCTTGTCTTGATGCATACAGAGATAATCTGTTTCAAAAGGGAGGTTCATTTGCTCCCCAAATTTCAGTGGTGCAAAAAAGTAACATAATAAAGAGAAACACTATTTTTAAGAGGGGCTCAGGGATCACTCTCTTTTAGAAAAAATATTTGGCTTTCATTGTGAGTCTGTGAAAGCTGATTCTAGATTTTCCTCATTTTGTAAATAACTCCATAGACTTGCCAATAAATAAATAAAACCTTTCACTAATTCATTAAGAGGTACAGTACTTCTCTTTACCCTAGTCCGATGTGAGAGGTTTTGAGACTCCCTGCTCCCTGGGATCTCTTCACCTATGGATGAATGTAACTGAGGGTGGTGTCCTTTCTGCTCCTCTGTACAGCACCCTGAACCTCTACCTTTCTCTCAGTTTCTAATACTGTTGGCAGCCTCCACCAGGGTAGAGATTCAGAAAATAATGGAATGTACTTAAAAACATTTAATCAACAAGCTATGATGCATCACTTTTGTCCCATGTTCCTTTTTTATTTCTACTTCTCAGTAAGAGCATCAAATGTATTTGGGGGACCACTTTTGCTCCATTTATAAAATGGGAACAATGTTTCTCTTGAAGGATTGACTGGGAAGCTTAAGGAACACCCAGGATTCCAGGGATATCCAGTCTTGCCGATAAAGGTGAGAAAAATAAAAGTGAGATGAGAAGAGGGATGGGAGCAGGAGACAGGACAGAAAATGCAATGAGTTAAGGCCAGGAGTCTTACCTTCCTCCATCATGTGCAGGCTAACAGAAGCCAGGTCTGGTCAACAGGTCTTGATGAGAGGAGTGGGTATTTTCCTATCTAAGGCCATTTTGTCATTTCCCTAGAGGCCATTTTCATAGCTAAATCAAGCTTAGACTGTTAACAAATATACCCAACATCCTCCTAGTCATGGCATGCCATGTGCCTCTGGTACTCACAACCTCAGTTTAGTACACTCTTGGCTTATCAAATTTTAATTAAGTCAGTCATTCCTTCTTGACACATTGGGCCAGGTACTGTTCTGAAGGGTGACAGAGAATCTCTGGCATGGCAGATATGTTGCAAACTCTCATAGGATTTTCTGCCAGTGCAAGATGCAGCTCCAAGAAGAAACAAAAACATTCAGGGTTCCAGGGATTTTTTCTACTTCTGGTATTAATAAGCAGCATGTCAACATATGGGCTTTAACTGTGCTGATGAAGGAACTCCCTTGTGGGTTCCTGCTAGGGGACTAGGCAGCAGGAATAGAGACAAAGAGAATTGTCACAGTGATTGATGGCATGAACTGGCAACCTTGAGTTCCCTTACAATGCTTCAGGAACACTGAAATAGAAAGTGTTCATATGTGAATAGTCACCCTGCATTGTAAATTTTCTGAGGTGAGGGTCAAGGCTTGATACCCATGCAACATTGACACACTCAGTCCTATATGAATGTCAACTTCAAGACTGAATATTTAGGTTAAAAAATAACCTAAGGATGACTTGGATTCTGCAAAATTCTGTGTGATCCTTCTTGGCATGGAACCTCCCATGAGGCAGGATAGGCTAGGATGAGTTCCTGGTCAGAAGTCCAAGTGACAATTGTGTATGGCATGCAGAGCCTTATAGGGTGTCTCAGGTGACTCTGAGACTCTGAGTTGGGACAAGGATATAATGGGGTCATATCCTTCTATTTTTCTACAAACTGCTTCAGAAGTTCACTAGCACCACTAGAGTTTTATATACTTCAAGACCTAGAAGTACAGCATCAGATAGCACTGTAGTAATCTCATCTTAAATGCGATTTATTTTTTATACTTGAGCATTATCTTAATGACAATTAATGTTTTTTTTAAATATTTTAGGTGTATCTATTTTATTTGTTTATTTTTATGCAGTGCCAGGATCAAATCCAGTGTTTCAAATGTGCCAGGCAAGTGTTCCACCACTGAACTACAGTCCCAGACCAATTCATGTTTTTAAAACATCAGTCTTAAGACTGAATAAGAGCTTGTAGAGCAGCTATACCCTGGTTGACCCAGCCAGATTGTCCCTTTTGAATATTTAGTTTCCTCCTATTTTTTAGTTATTATAAAAATAATCTGTAAAATAGAAAGTTCCTACCCAAAACAGTAAAACCAAAGAATGAGGGTAGAGGAAATATTTTTTGGTTGAGGGAGGGTTTCTTTTCTCTCCCATGATTTTCCAAGAAGAGCAGCCTTCTTTGGAATTCTGTTCCCTTGGCACAAGCTCTGCCCTTGAATTGTTTAGATATATGTCCCCTTTGCCTCTTTGTGTTTTGCACACCTTCTCAGCTCTCATTTTGGTATAGTTGTGCCAAATCTGAGTAGTTGGGAAGCAGTGTCTTCTCCTGGTCATCCCCAGCACTGTGAGAGGAGACAGAGGTGGCCAGACTGAAGCTCAGTTGTAAGAAAGTGCAGAGTGCAAGGGAGATTTCAGGTATGCCTGGAAAACAAGTATGCATGTGACAGAGGTTTTGGTGTGTTTTGGTGTGACCAAGTAGCTGTAATTCTCCTGTAGTCTGAAGACTCTGCCTCAGATGTGGATAATTTTGAATCATGCACATGTGGCCAGTATTTGACTTAGTAATTCTATGGGATTTTAAAGTTAATTTTTATTTGAGGCAAGTGGTACTCATTTTGATTGACAATTGCCATAAACATTTGGAGTTTTAAAGACAATTTTGTAAGTATAACAGACAAATTGACTTAGGAAAATAAGTAAACAAAAAATAATAGAAGTGGCAAAATTGCAAAGGTGACATGAAAATAAATATATGGGGAAAACTTTAAAAGGCATGAGCAGAAAGGAAAACTCCCAAACCCAGTAACAAACTGACCAATGCAGGGCCTCTGTGAGGTGCTGTCAGGGAGTCTTCATTCTTCCTGCTTTCCCTTTCTTGCTCTGGTCTATGATAATTTCTCCCTGTGGAAGAGTAGCAGTGAGCTGGGAGGCCAAGATTGACTCAAAACATCCCTTTGGAGACTAGATTTTACTTCATATTCTGACTCTACCACTTTCAAGGTCAGTGGTTTTACAGAGGGACCTCATCTCCTCATCTATAAAGTGGGGATGTCCTGGTACCTGGACTTTTGGACAGTGACATGAGCTGACATCAACTGTTGTTTCCCAACTCTATGGTGTAGACTGCTCTTCTTCTGCAGATCAGAGGGAAGTCTGCTCAAAGGGTGTATTTCTTTTTTCTTCTCATAATCAGCTCCTGATTTTCCCAAAATCCCCCTCTGCATGGGGCAGGTGATCAGGCCTAAGAAGTCAGCATGGAAGTCCCCTGAACAAAAAGGGATAGAGCCTGCCAAGTTGGTTTGAGTCAGATTGTTTCAGAGGCCCAAAAATGACTGGTTGTAACTGAACATGGAAAACTTACTGCCATCTTATGGCTACAGGGGAGAAAAAAAATGGGATCTAAGAAATGAAAAGAGAGTTGATCACTGAAACCAGCTGTGCCTGCAATAAGAACTTCACCCAGGGTTTTTACTTGTAACAGAAAAGCACTCCCTTTGCTGATGCTAGTTTGAGTTGGTTTTCTGTCACTTGAAACCTAGATTATTGATTGACCTATTGATTTTCTCAATTCCTTTTTTTTGTTTTTGTTTTTGTTTTGCAATGCTGGGGATTGAAACCAGGGCCTTGTACTTGAGAGGCAAGCACTCTACCAACTGAGCTATATCCCCAGCTACATCCTCAATTCTCTTTCTTTTGTAGTAATGGAGGGACAAGAGAATGGGTAACAAGGAACAATAGAATATTAAATCTCAAAAAAATCAAATGATTCAATTAATAAATGGGCAAGAAAACTGAACAAATACTTCAAAAACAAAAGAAAAACAAATAGACAACAAATATACCACCAAAAATGTTCAACATCATTACTAATTAGGAAAGGTCTATCAAAACTACACTGAAATTTTACTTCCCACAATCAGAATGACAATCACCAAGAATAATAAATTCTGAATGTGATGTGGAGAAAAATGAACAATTTTTGTTAGTGGAACTGTGAATTAGTACAACCACTATGGAAATAAATATGGAGTCTCCTCAAAAGAC
The DNA here is from genome assembly GCF_902686445.1 of Sciurus carolinensis. NCBI lineage: Eukaryota > Metazoa > Chordata > Mammalia > Rodentia > Sciuridae > Sciurus > Sciurus carolinensis. Next base: position 90,407 of record NW_025920224.1, on the reverse strand, counting down.
TAGGCATGGAATCACCATATGACCAAGCTATACCACTTCTCTTCATTTATTCTGAAGAATTAAAATCATTATACTACAGTGGTACATATATACCCATGTTATAGCTGAACAATTCACAATAGCCAAACTACAGAAACATCCTAGGCATCCATCAATGGTTAAAAACTGAAGAAAATATGGTATATACATGAAACAGAATTTAATTCAGACATAAAGAGAAAGAAAAATTATGTCATTTGCAGAAAAAATGGTTAAAACTAGAGACCATCGTGTTAAGTGAAAGCAGTCAAAAATCAAGGGATTAAGGGTCATATGTCATATGAGAGGATAAAGCTAGAGAGGATAAAGGAAAACAAAGCTGGAGATGAAACTCCTAAAAATCCATGGAAAGATCAGTAGAAGAAAGGGACCAATGGGTGGCTTTTGGGGAGAGAGGAAGCAAGTGCTGAGGAGTGATATTGGGCTAATTATGTTTATATTGTGTGCATGTACAAATATATAACAACAAACCTCAGCATATTGTAAAACTATAATGCACTAATAAAAATGTGGAGAATAAAAGACTAAGTCCAGCTAAACATGGTGGCACGAGCTGTAATCCCTGTGTATTCGGAGGCTGAGGCAGGAGGATTGTGAGTTCAAAGCCAACCTCAGCATAAAACAATGTTCTCAAAAAAAAAGTGATGTTCTCAGCAACTCAGTGAGATCCTGACTCTAATTAAAATGCAAAAAAAGTAAATAGGCTGGAGATGTGGCGTAGTGGTCGAATGCACCTAAGTTCAATTCCTGCTACCCTCCCCCCAAAAAAAGATTAAGTCTATAGAGTTCTTGAAAATGACCTAATTCTCACCATCTGTTAGACCATGACTTTGAAAGTCCTAGAGAGTTATTTCTGCCTTCATTGGCCTCTCCCTATGAAAAGAAAGTTAAAAGTTACATTTTGCTACTGAACTGCAGTGAATTAAATGTAATCCAGGACAGATTGTACTATTCATTTTTCTTTGTATTTAAAAATAAAACAATTCCTCTTTAGGTTGGCACTGTGTTTTTTTTTTTTCTAATGGATATGTCAACTCTGAAAGTTCTTGCTTTTTTTTTGTATTATATATACATAGTTGTCATTAGTCATACATTAACCAAAATGCTAGTACAGACAAATCATTTTTTACTAGATCTACAATACATATTAAGAGCCACATTAACTGAGGCACATTTCTTTAGTTAATAGATCTGGTACAGACATGTTGTGGATTCCAGTTACTAGGGCGTCAGAGCAAGGTTCACTTCTGATTGAATAAAAGTACTTGCAGTTTGATTAGGCTAAACAGGATGGGACAGAAGCTTAGAGCACTGCTCACTTTTGATTGAATAAGTGAACAGTGGTCTTAATGGATTAAGCATCTACCAGGGTCTCATGCACTGGAGACTGCTGACTGAAAATGATCCTCTCATTTCATTCCTGCTAGTACTACATGGAGGCTTCTCATTTGTGTTGGTAAATCTCTAGGATAAAATTCCTCACTTGCAAATATTTATGCAAAAGTGGTGGAAATGGAAATTTGTCTATCTTGTGGAGACATCTAACACCTGGACTGTGGATGATGACCATTCTGGCCTCATTGACCATTTGAATGCTGCAGCAAGGACCACGTGCCTTTGCTGCTCAGGAACCAGGTCCAAATTTTTCTCCCAGTCAACCCACACTCTAGAGCATGAGGAAGATAAAGACAGTCCTGGTGTTCAGTTCCATCTAACACTTTTTCCCTTTTACTTTTCCTGAAAGAGCTGGAGACTGAGGCTCCAGAAATCTTGAGAGTATAACTGGAGCAAAATCAGTGCAGAACATGAGAACTTTTCAAATGTTTAGTGATAAAGGGTTGGTGCCTTCTAGGAAACTGAAGCAGAGCAAAGACCCTGCCCCTTCAAATCCATATTTTTGTATTCAAGTAAGAAATATCTCAGACATGTTTCTCAGACTAACAAGCATGAGTTTATTGAAGGAATAGGATGAGAAAAAGGGGACATTCTCAAGGGAGAGAGTGAGTCCTCCCAGAGAGGAGAGTGCCTCCTCTGCACTCTACTTTTATTAGTGTCCCAGAGACATTTCCAGATAGTCCCACCCAGGTCCCCTCTTAACTTTTGACTGACAGCTGGATGATTTCAGACTGTCAAGTCCCCAATGCCATAACAACTCTAAGTCAATTTGACCCATGCTGACCGGTTCTCATTGAATTCTTTACTATAAATTCTTAGAGATTTTATAATTAGGAGGAATCGTCTTTTTCTCCCTGAGTTTCAAGATCTGGTCTGTGGAAAGGGTCACAAAAGTTTCCCTCTTAAGAATAATTTGGGTTCTTCTTATTTTTTTTAATTATTGTACACAAATGGGATACATGTCGTTTCTCTATTTGTACATGGCGTAAAGGCATACCATTTGTGTAATCATAAATTTACATAGGGTAATGTTTGATTCATTCTGTTATTTTTTCCCTTCCCCCCACCCCTCTTTTCCCTCTATACAGTCCTTCCTTCCTCCATTCTTGCCCCCCTCCCTAAACCTAACTCTAACCCTAACACTAACTCTTCCCACCCCCCATTATGTGTCCTCATCCACTTATTAGTGATATCATTCTTCCTTTGGTTTTTGGAGATTGGCTTATCACACTTAGCATGATATTCTCCAGTTTCATCCATTTGCCTGCAAATGCCATAATTTTATCATTCTTTATGGCAGAGTAATATTCCATTGTATATATATACCACAGTTTCTTTATCCATTCATCAATTGAAGGACATCTAGGTTGGTTCCACAATCTGGCTATTGTGAACTGAGCAGCTGTGAACATTGATGTGGCTGTATCTCTGTAACATGCTGATTTCTAAGGAGTCTCCACACTGCTTTCCAGAGTGGCTGCACTAATTTGCAGCCCCACCAGCAATGTTTGAGTGTACCTTTCTCCCCACATCCTCGTCAACACCTGTTGTTGCTTGTATTCTTGATAATCGCCATTCTAATTGGGGTGAGATGGAATCTTAGGGTGGTTTTGATTTGCATTTCTCTTATTACTAGAGATGTTGAACATTTTCCATATGTTTGTTGATTGCTTGTAGATCTTCTTCTGTGAAGTGTCTATTCATTTCCTTAGCCTATTTGTCGATTGAATTATTTGCATTCTTGGTGTAGAGTTTTTTGAGTTCTTTATAGATTCTGGAGATTAGTGCTCTATCTGAAGTATGATTGGCAAAGAAGTTCTCCCACTCTGTAGGCTCTTTCTTCGCATTGCTGATAGTTTCCTTTGCTGAGAGAAAGCTTTTTAGTTTGAATCTTTCCCAGTTATTAATTCTTTCTTTTATTTCTTGTGCTATGGGAGTCCTGTTGAGAAAGTCTGGTCCTAAGCCGACATGTTGAAGCACTGGACCTACTTTTCCTTGTATAAGATGCAAGGTCTCTGGTCTGATTCAGAGATCCTTATTCCATTTTGAGTTTAATTTTGTGCATGGTGAGAGATATGGGTTTAGTTTCATTCTGTTGCATATGGATTTCCAATTCTCCCAGCACCATTTGTTGAAGAGGCTATCTTTTCTCCATTGCATATTTTTGGCCCCTTTGTCTAGTATGAGAAAATTGTATTTATTTGGGTTTGTTTCTGTATCCTCTATTCTGTACCATTGATCTACCTTTCTATTTTGGTACCAATACCATGCCGTTTTTGTTACTATTGCTTTGTAGTAGTGTTGAAGATCTGGTATTGCGATACCCCCTGCTTCACTCTTTCTGCCAAGGTTTGCTTTAGCTATTCTGGGTTTTTTATTATTCCAGATGAATTTCATAAGTTCTTGCTCTATTTCTGTAAGGTACATCATTGGGATTTTAATTGGAATTGCATTGAATCTATATAGCACTTTTGGTACTATGGCCATTTTGACAATATTAATTCTTCCTATCCAAGAACGTGAGAGATCTTTCCATCTTCTGAGGTTTTCTTTAATATCTTTCTTTAGTGTCCTGTAGTTCTCATTGTAGAGGTCTTTCACCTGTTTTGTGAGATTGATTCCCAAGTATTTTATTTTTTTTGAAGCTATTGTGAATGGGGTAATTTTCCTAATTTCTCTTTCTGAAGATTCATCGCTTATGTATAAAAATGCCTTAGATTTATGTGCATTGATCTTATATCCCGCTACTTTACTGAATTCACTTATGAGATCTAAAAGTTTTCTGGTGGAATTTCCTGGTTCCTCTAAGTATACAATCATATCATCAGCAAGTAGGGATAGTTTGAGTTCTTCTTTTCCTATGCGTATCCCTTTAATTTCTTTGGTCTGTCTAATTGCTGTGGCTAGAGTTTCAAGGACGATATTGAATAGAAGTGGTGAAAGAGGGTATCCCTGCCTTGTTCCAGTTTTTAGAGGGAATGCTTTCAGTTTTTCACCCTTTAGAATAATATTAGCCGTGGACTTAGCATAGATGGCTTTTACAATGTTAAGGAATATTCCCACTATCCCTGTTTTTTCTAGTGTTTTGAGCATGTAGGGATGCTGTATTTTATCAAATGCTTTTTCTGCATCTATCGAAATAATCATGTGATTCTTGACTTTAAGTCTATTGATATGGTGAATTACATTTATTGATCTCCTGATGTTGAACCAACCTTGCATCCCTGGGATGAAACCCACTTGATCATGGTGCACTATCTTTTTAATATGTTTTTCTATGCGATTTGCTAAAATTTTGTTGAGAATTTTTGCGTTGATGTTCATTAAGGATATTGGTCTGAAAGTTTCTTTCCTCGATGTGTCTCTGTCTGGTTTAGGTATCAGGGTAATATTGGCTTCATAGAATGAGTTTGGGAGGGTTCTCTCCTCTTCTATTTTATGGAATACTTTGAGAAGTTTTGGAATGAGCTCTTCTTTAAAAGTTTTGTAGAACTCGGCTGAGAAACCATCTGGTCCTGGACTTTTCTTTGTTGGTAAGCTTTTGATGACTTCTTCTATTTCATTACTTGAAATTGTCTATGTAAATTGTGTATGTCCTCCTCGTTCAGTTTAGGCAATTCATATGTCTCTAGAAACCTGTTGATGTCTTCGAAATTTTCTATTTTGTTGGAGTAGAGATTTTCAAAATAGCTTCTAATTATATTTTGTATTTCAGTCGTGTCTGTTGTGATATTTCCTTGTTCATTCCGAATTTTAGTGATTTGGGTTTTCTCTCGTCTTCTCTTTGTTAGTGTGGTTAAAGGTTTATCAATTTTGTTTATTTTTTCGAAGAACCAACTATTTATTTTGTCAATTTTTTGTATTGTTTCTTTTGTTTCAATTTCATTGATTTCAGCTCTGAGTTTGACTATTTCCTGTCTTCTACTACTTTTGGTGTTGGTCTGTTCTTCCTTTTCTAGGGCTTTGAGCTGTAGTGTTAGGTCATTAATTTTTTGAGTTTTACTTCTTTTATTAAATGCGCTCCATGAAATAAATCTTCCTCTAAGTACTGCTTTCATAGTGTCCCAGAGATTTTGATATGATGTTTCTTTGTTCTCGTTTACCTCTAAGAATTTTTTAATTTCCTTCCTAATACCTTTTGTTATCCATTCATCATATAATAGCATATTGTTTAATCTCCAGATGTTGGAGTAGTTTCTGTTTTTTACTCTTTCATTTATTTCTAACTTCAATCCATTATGATCTGATAGAATACAAGGTAGTGTCTCTATCTTCTTCTATTTGCTGACATTAGCTTTGTGGCATAATATATGGTCTATTTTAGAGAAGGATCCATGTGCTGCTGAGAAGAAAGTGTATTCCCTCTTGGTTGGATGGTATATTCTATAAATGTCTGTTAAGTCTAAATTATTGATTGCATTATTGAGATCTGTGGTTTCTTTGTTCAATTTTTGTTTGGAAGATCTGTCCAGTGGTGAGAGAGGCGTGTTAAAATCACCCAGTATTATTGTATTATGGTCTATTTTGTTTCTAAAATTGAGAAGGATTTGTTTAACATACATGGATGAGCCACTGTTTGGGGCATAGATGTTTATGATTGTTATCTCTTGCTGATTTATGCTTCCCTTAAGCAGTATGAAATGTCCTTCCTTATCCCTTCTGACTAACATTGGCTTGAAGTCCACATTATCTGAAATGAGGATGGATACTCCAGCTTTTTTGCTGAGTCCATGTGCATGGTATGTTTTTCCCCATCCTTTCACCTTTAGTCTATGGGTATCTCTATGAGGTGAGTCTCTTGCAGGCAACATATTGTTGGATCTTTCTTTATAATCCAACCCGCCAGTCTATGTCTTTTGATTGATGAATTCAGGCCATTAACATTCATGGTTATTATTGAGATATGATTTGTATTCCCTGTCATTTGGTTCATATTTAAAATTTTATTTATTTATTTATTTATTTATTGACACATCTTGGTTCCTCCTTTATTTGACAGTTCCTTTAGGATAATTCCTCCCTTTGCTGATTTGCTTCTTTGTTTTTTATTTCTTCCTCATGAAATATTTTGCCGAGAATGTTCTGTAATGCTGGCTTTCTTTTTGTAAATTCTTTTAGCTTTTGTTTATCATGGAAAGATTTTATTTCATCATCAAATTTGAAGGTAAGCTTTGCTGGGTATAAGATTCTTGGTTGGCATCCATTTTCTTTCAGATCTTGAAAAATGTTGTTCTAGACCCTTCTAGCTTTTAGGGTCTGGATTGAAAAATCTGCTGATATCCGTATTGGTTTCCCCCTGAATGTAATTTGGTTCTTTTCTCTTACAGCCTTTAAAATTCTGTCTTTATTTTGTATGTTATGTATTTTCATTATAATGTGCCTTGGTGTGGGTCTGTTGTAATTTTGTGTATTTGGAGTCCTATAAGCCTCTTGAACTTGATTTTCCATTTCATTCTTCAGATTTGGGAAATTTTCTGATATTATTTCATTGAATAGATTGTTCATTCCTTTGGTTTGTTTCTCTAAGCCTTCCTCAATCCCAATAATTCTCAAATTTGGCCTTTTCATGATATCCCATAGTTCTTGCAGATTCTGTTCATGATTTCTTACCATCTTCTCTGTTTATTCAACTTTGTTTTTGAGGTTAACTATTTTGTCTTCAATATCTGAAGTTCTGTCTTCCAGGTGTTCTATCCTATTGGTTATGCTTTCTATGGAGTTCTTAATTCGTTTTATTGTTTCCTTCATTTCAAGGATTTCTGTTTGGTTTTTTTTCAATATCTCTAACTCTTTATTGAAATGATGTTTTGCTTCCTGAATTTGCTCTGTTAATTGTCGATTGGTGCGATCATTCAATGCCTGCATTTGCTCTTTCATCTCATCATTCAGTGTCTGCATTTTCTCTTTCATCTCATCGTTTGCTTCCCTAATCCTTTTAATTATGTACATTCTGAACTCCCTTTCTGTCATTTCTTCTGCCGTGCTGTCTTTGGATTCTATTGATGTAGCAACTAGATTTGTTTGGGGCATTTTCTTCCCTTGTTTTCTCATATTGTTCAGGAATCAGTGGGTTATTAAGATATTGCAGATTTCCTCTATCGACTTATAATGTCCCTGAAGATTGCTAGTATATCCCCTCTTATCCTTCAGTAGCCTGCACTCTTGGAGGAAGTTGATAATGCGGAGCTCTACAAAGAAGCTGCCTCTCTAGGGTGGTGACCCTCAGGTGGCGTATATTCCCTGCTAGTGGTCAGAGGTGTCTCCACTTGTTGACCAATGGTCATCCAACGGGGAACTATGCTGCGGACTGAGGCAAGTCCTGTTTGTGCCTGTGTCTCTGGTTTTACCGTCCCTGTGGGAAAACCTCTCCCGGTAGGGAAGACTCACTTGGTGGGAACACCTCGCTGGTCAGTTCCCCTTCTAGAGGTTCCCCTCAATCTACAACTACTGCCTGGGCTGGGTTGTCTTCCTCTGTAACGTTCCCAGGGGCCCAGACCTACCTCCTGGGCCTGGGAGCCTCACCCTCCGCAGGCGAGTCTCCTTAGGCTGCCTCTCCCAGATAATCTGCCCGCAGTCCTGGAAACGTCGCTCTGCCCCTAGGCGTGTCTCTGTGCGGCTCTTCCAGCAAGAAGACACCTAGCTCCTGGGACCCTACTCTGCACCCAATCCCCTGGCTATGCAGCCCCTCCTCTGAGCCACCACCTGGAGCCCTGTACAATAGCTCCGATACCCAGAGACCTGCCACACACCTCCTCCACCGGACAGCAGCCCGTTTCCGAAGCAGTCACTAGGAGTCCAAGCAACTCACTTCGCGTCTCCTCCTCCCACCAACCTCCCGTAGCCCTAGGCAGTCACTCCAAGCCCAAGTGACCCGCCCTGTTCCTCCTCCTTCTTCTCGGGGTAGCTCCCCAGGTGTTCAGGGGTGGTGGCTCTGAGACCAAGTGACCTACCGCGCTCCTCCTCCAGGTAGGCCACCGGTGTTCAGGAGCGGTCGCTTTGAGTCCAAACAACTCACCACTCGCCTCCTCCTCTGGCAACCGCCTGTGGCTCTGATGCAGTCACTCCTAGACCAAGCGACACACCGCGCTTCTCCTCTTCCTCCGGGCAACCCCCAGGTGTTCAGGAGTGGTCGTTTTGAGTTCAAACAGCTCGCCACACAGCTCCTCCTCTGGCAACTGCCTGTGGCTCTGATGCAATCACTCCTAGACCAAGTGACCTGCCGCGCTCCTCCTCATCCTCCAGGCAATCCCCCGGTGTTCAGAAGTGGTCGTTCTGGGTCTAAACAGCTCGCCACGCAGCTCCTCCTCAGGCAATCGCCCGGAGCCCCAGTGGTTGCTCCGAGTCCAAGCGCTGTGCTGAGCCGCCTCCTCTACGATGATCCCAGTTGTCCGTGTTTACCGCTCCAGTGGGGTGAGGGGCGTCTCGCCAAGCAACTCCACTTCACAAATTCCCTGCGTTCCGGGGCTACCGCCCCATCCGGGATGCCTCCCCAACGGGAGAGACTCACCCGGCGGCTTTGAGTTGGTCCCAAGTCTCTCACTATCTCCTCTTTTGAATCCTGCGTCCTGGAGCAACGTGAAATGCAGCCGCGCTCTAGGCCGCCATCTTGAAACTCCGGGTTCTTCTTATTGATACTATTTCAGGCCTTTTGTTTTTTTTTTCCTGCTGATAGCAGGTATTTTGCTGACAAATGGGACATTGACTGTCCACTGAGACCAGACAGAGATGTGGGTAATTTGCTTCTTGGAACAGAAAGCATGTGGAGGTCAGCACAGTGAAACCACTTTATAGAATTATACCCTTAACCTCATGTTCACATCACACACATCCTTCTGTCCCCTATCATTTAGAAAGATGCAATCCTGTTGAAGTCATATTATGGTTGAGCATGGGCTGTCTTTACATGAAACCCACATTTACAGGTCAACATCAGTTTCACCAGAGAACTTGATAGTAATGCAGATTCTCAAGCCAAACCCCAAATCTACAGTTTCTGACTCAGGGTGTCTTGGAAATTCTAATTTTCACAATCCCTGCAGGTGCACACGTGGGGATAACCACCTATGTCCTGTTTTGGTCTCTTCTCCAAGAATACAATCTTTATTAAACTTTGAAAAAAGTCTTTTTATGATGGCCTCACTGACTGACATTCCAGGCAGACAGGTATCCAGGATTGGCCAGTTACAATCCAGGTAGAAAGACCCTGAGATCCAAGGAATTGGGCACCCAGTTCCCTTTTGCCCAGGAATTAAGGGAATTCTGTGGCAGTGTCCACTTTGAGAAACTGAACCATACCCAAACCTAATAGTCAAAACCCTGTAAACAGAGGTTGAGGTGATAGCTTAGTTGGTAGAGTGTTTGCCTTGCAAGTACAAGGTCCTGGGTTTGATACCCAGCACCCAAAAAGGAAAAAAAAAAAAACATTTTAATATTCACATCTTTTCTGGGAGTGGAAGCAATAACCAATATGTTGTTTAAGATGCTCTCAAAGCTGAGTATCTGCGCTGTGATCATGATTGATCACATGTTTGGGACCACGTGTTTTCTTCTATGGAAGATCTTGAGTCATGGAGAGCAGATCGCCACCATTGTTCCCTGTGACCACTAGATGGCAGGGGTACACTTTTCTACCAGCACAGAGGGACTCTTCGCAGCCAGTCTCCTGGCTTCCCTGGGTCGCATCAGAAAAGCTGAAGTGTCAGTGTTCTGAGGCCGATTTTACTGTGATGTCAAGGAAGTGATATGTAGCCATGGAATTGACTAGAGGGAGCAATGGTCATGGTACTGTAGAAGAAAAAAATTTAGAATTGTACAAGTCTTCATTCTCTTGCAGAGCAAGATGACCATTTTTTCACAGCCTGGAGTCCTGGGGGCTGTCAGCGGTCTGGTCACTGACCTTAATACCCTTAGGATAAGGGCTCATAACATAGCAACAGGGTATTTTCTTCTCATTGAAAGTCTAACCTGATAGTAAAGATACCCAGAAAAGAAAAGGACCTTTCTTTTTTTGTACTTTGAATTGTTCACTGGGAAAGTAAGTAAGGAAGCAGGAGGAGAACTAATATTTAAAATTTGGATTTAAGTCAGTCTCTATTCCTGGCAATAGAGAGCTTTTGTCTGCTTCTGATCCTCTTCTGTGACCCAAGTTTGTAGCCATGACAGAAGAGTGTGTGCAACAGGAATAATGTTTGCACAGTTTCTGTTTCTCAAGTGTAGAAGCCTTCCTCCCATTGCACTTCTGGCAGCCCAACCTGTTCTCCAACATTAAGATAATGAGTGCCTAAAATAGAAAATGGAAAGCGCAGAACTGGGTGCACCCCTCATTACCTAGGTGCAGGTCATTGATGTAATTGCCCTGGCCCTTTCAAGACACTTTGCAGGTTTGACATTTTTGCAAGTTTAACTTGGATTTGTTTTAATCTGGTATGGTAATACTCAGAAACAGATTTGATAGGCACAGACCTCTAAAGTTACCTAAAACAGTTGTGCAGGGCCATGTGGGAGGCACCAGGATTGGTCAGGAGACAGAGGGTATGGAAGGTAGGGGAACATGGAAATGAGACTTTATTGTATTTGTGAAGAAAGAAAAATTGAAGCAGCATAAGAAGTTGTAGGATTAGATTGTTTCAGTAATTTCAGTAGGCTCTAGGGGCAAGGGCCCTTCCTGATTCTCTGGTACCTGGACCTGGTGTGATTAGGGCAGACAGATAGTGTCCTAGGAGGGTAGAAGTCCAAAAGTGAGGGTGTTGGTGGTGTGGGGACTTGATTTGTTAGTTTGGGTAAAGTGAACATACTGGGGAGATAGCTGACTATTCAAGGAATTGCTATTACCCAGATGGCATGCTGTGGGTACTGTGGTACATGCCAGTAATCCAAGTGGCTCAAGGGATTAAAGCAGGAGAATTGCAAATTTAAAGACAGCCTGGGCAATTTAATGAGATCCTGTCTTGAAATATAATTTGAAATGGGCTAGAGATCTGCTTCAGTTGTAGATAAGTTGGAGAATGCTCCTGGGTTCAATTCCAATACTCACCCCTAAACACACCTCCCCGACACACACACACACACACACAAACAGCATAGAAGAGCATGTCCTTAAGGTTCAGCAAAGTCCCAATGTCAAAGAAACAGACTACCAACAGTAAAGTCATGGTTAACATAACCAAAATCCATTCCAAGAAATGAAGAAAAGTATAATCCTGCAGATGTTCCTAGCAAGTCTGCCCTCTGGTCCATCCAGGCCCAGGACCTGTGTTTATCATGTTCTAGATTACACACTTCATGGACACTAAGCAGACTTCTGAGTGACTGCACAGCAGAACTCTTTGCTTTAATGGAGAAGCTATAGGTAAGACAAAAATTTTGTCCAGCAGAACAGACAGTGCAGATGCCACTCGACAGTCTGTTATTTGATCCTCAAACACTAATGAGCAGATATCTGCCTGGAGCAGGTGCAGCAAGCCTGGAACAAGAGAAGACTTCTCAGATAGAGAGAAGAGAGCAGTGGGTTGTCTTTGCATGACATGTGTCTCACTGGAGCTTATATTCTGATAGCAACATGGAAGGGGAAGTGAAGCACTGCACAGACCACTCTGGAATGTATGGTATCAGAAGTCAACAGGATTTTCTTGCAGTTGACTTAAGACCTTCCCAGACCACCAGTTCCAGCATGGGGCAGTGGATTTTAATGTTCTGTATGTTAGTTTTTGTGGGTTTGTGTGTGCATGCACACCCTGTGCATGCAGCTCAAGTTCTTAATGATGGTGTGCTTGGGATATAGAAGGAGGAAATACTACTTTCTCAATTGGGAATTATTACCTAGGAGGATTCTTGCCTGACATTCAAGGAGAGGCATCTGGTTCAACATCAACAATGGGGCTCTGACTGGAAAATTTTTGGATGGATGAAAAAACTTTCTGACAGAGAGACTGCAGCACAAGAATCAGGCCCAAATTAGTAACTCCTCTGGCTACAAGTTTAAAGTTTCTCCTAAGAACAGACTGTGTGTCTCCCTCTCCCTCTTTTGTTTCTTTCCTCCCTTCTTTACCTACTAGGTGATAATATCTGTGTTTGAAGCACTGGGGACAAAATATGAACCAGAAAAGGCCAAGTGCCTTCCTGTATAGCACTTAAGATCTAGACCAGGATTCTTATCAGCAGGATTTAGATGCTTCTTTGTGATGAAGGACTTCCCTGTGCATGATGATGTGTTTAGTAGTAACCCTGGTCTTTACCTACTAGATTTCCTAATACTGGACTCTGAAAATTTGGACAATTAAAATATCTTTAGCCAGGGACCAATGTCCCCTGGGTTTGACAATTGCCCTGGCTGATAACTGCTGACCAGTGTGGCAAACAACTAAGTCCACATCTGCAGTAGTTTTCACAGATATATCTTTGCCTACATGGGGTCTTCTCAGGGGTCTGCTACTGCTCACAAACTTCAGGGTAATGGGACTTACAATGTGAGTTAGTATATGCCTGTTGTGAGACAAAAATTGATGAGAGGCTATCAAATAAAATCCCACTCAAGAGAGGTTCTATCTTAATAACATTGTGGGATTATCATGGAGACATTTTTGTGACATTAAAAATGAATAAAAGTTAGTTGGAGGTATTTGTGAATAAATAAAAGATTAAATGACCTTCCCCATTATTCCCTTTCAGTCATTCCTTCTGAAATAACTGCAGGGTAGGTGAATGGTAGCATACCTGCATCCTGAAGTTTTTCTACTTTTCAAATAAAACTCTAACTCCCTTTATGTCTCTCTAGACCCTTAAAGAGGAAGAAAAGACTTCAAATGGCTTTCTTTGTGCATGATACAGAGGTCATATGTTGGCGTTTACCAAATGTTTGAACTTATGTGACACTTGTTGAAGATATATGTGTCTGTTTC